>NC_134093.1:61758644-62129250 GCF_000715075.1 Nicotiana tabacum
ACGTGGCAGCAAGTGGAGAAATGTGTAATGACTATTGATTTAGGATACTAAATTAGAAAGACACATGGACAATACACTTAGTCATAAAAAACGTAGAAGGAATGTCTATGTTAATCATCTTTACAATTATGTTCTATTGATATCAAAAATTCATTTTTGGAGGAGATTTTGGAAGTTCATATTAGCAACGACATGAACTTCATGTAAAGATGAAGTTTACATCACGAGACTTCATGCTAAAATAGCAACGATAGTTCTTAGATTTGTAAAGAAATTCATAGAAAATTTGCATTGCGTAATAACAACGGTATTTTTCCCTACTCCAGGTATGTTAAGGCCAAGCCCTTCCTTTATTTTGGCTCGATCTCATAATTACATGAGTTTGACAACAAGTCATAAAGAGAAATTCATATTCCATAATTTATGTACATTTTCCTAGTCTCATAAGTTACAGTATTCTCCCTTATCGGGACTTTTTATTCAATTGAGTATTGTCTTCTTCCAGCCAAGAGAGAAGAGATTTTATATATACTTATTTATGGACTCTACCTAGCTCGCAGATTCAACAGCTAGTTGTATGTAAAGAGGTTATTTGTGGGGACTGAGTCTGCATTACTCTTAGTTGAAGATGGATATTAAAATCAGTGTTTAAGAAATGCAGGTCCTTCTATTATGTGACAAAAGTGCAAATGTTCTTTGGTATACAGAATAGCCTATGCTTCTTTTATTTTCAACTAGCAGCATGCAGTTTTAAAATAAAACAAGTGTTGCTTCGTTAAGTTATCCTATTTCATTATCTCAAGGCAAAGTATTAACACGCTTCTGACCCTAAAATAGGTTTCCCGTTTCTTGTTCATTTAGATATACAGTATTACAGTATTTTCATTACCATCGATCTATAATTGATGGGCAGTGTCATGCCCCAAGCTCGGGGAGCGCGACCGGTGCTCAACCGAGAGAACCCGGCCGAGCAAGCCTGTTAGATTTCCTTCTACCCAAACTCATCCATGAATAAAGAGGATATGTACTCCATCAATCAATCACTGAAAAGTTTTTATTAACAACTTCCTTTTCATTCCCATTAGCAGCTTCATTCATAATTTCCAAAACATTACGAGTTTATATAATTAATGAAAAACATGATTTCCAAGTACCAACATTTCTAGTTCAATTCCCAACTTCAACCACAACCCACAACCTGTCTACGGAGCATCTAAATACAATAGAAGAGTAATATGAAAATGCCAGCAGTAAGGCCCCGGCTATACCTCAAAACACAGTACATGATAAACAAAATACACATGACCCCGAAATGAAGCGGGGCTCACCAAATCAACTGAAAAGAGTGCACTGCTATCACTGATCAATGCCGCCTGCTGTTGAACCACCTGCATCTATTAAAGATGCAGCGCCCCCGGCAAAAGGGACGTTAGTACTGTCGAATAGCACTAGTATGCATAGCTAAAAGTCCTCTTTCAAAATAGAATGCCCACATAAGAAAAGGCAACACATAGAAACAACAAGTCATAATCAACAATATCCAAATGTTCAGTTAAAACATAATAATTTTCAAAATACAAACATCATATACAATTTTGGTTGGGAGATCATTAGCACCGATATACCACCGTCTTTGTTAGCACGGAGTCCAATCACGCCCGATCGGCTAAGCCATCTCCTCACGAACAATGTGGTTTGACATGTGATGCGAAAGAAAGTTGTTACCAAGAGTAGTACCACCATATGCGCAATATGGCGTCTGATCTCCACCCGATCAGCTAGGCCGCCTTCCCGCATATGCCGTGCGTGTTGACTTTTCCAATCCACAAAGGTTCCAGTTTTATCCCAATTAAGGGGAATAATATCACAATTTACAAAAGGTTCCAATTTCATCCCAAATAAGGAGAATAATCACAATCCATCCCTACACCGGCACATGTAGTTTCAGGTGTGGGCCTTATGACCCACCCTTCCTCGGTTTTGCTAATGATGCTCCCAAAAACATTTTTGATTTGATTTACAAACAGAAATATCATAAATACAATTGTACTCACCTCAACATCTTTCACATTGTATAAATTCTCATTAGTATTCCCAGTCATTCACAACGATAATATTTCCTTGGCTCATTAGGCCATTCACAAGATTCTTTATTCCTGGCACGATGGCCGTATTTCATATTCCACACTTTCACCTCTTTCAATTTCAAATATCACCATCAAGTATCAACATATAGGATATTTCAGAAATCATATACTTCAAATCCATTTGAAATGGAAACTTCAAACACAAATGGTTTCTTCCCAAAGAATGAGGCATACCATCCAACAATAGAAACACACATGAAAATCATAAACAATCAATACACCATTTATTCTTACAATGCTCTTCCCTAGCAATGACAATGTTCCAGTTCAACACATGAGTATATAGATTCGAATCACACTAGATATATTTATAAAGCAAAGCATTAGTTAAAGCAACCACTAATGGGCATGAATTGAGTACAAAAGCTTTTAGGTAATTCTATCTTCGAAGTCATTTTAAACAATTGAGTCGAGGCTCATTTCATATTCTTTATCGCATCTTCTAAAATCATTTGCACTGCTAGACACAATAATAACTTAAATTCTTTGCACGTTGGCCACACTCTATATCCCCAATTAACTTATTTCACTTCCAACCATCTTTATAGATTATCAACAATAAGACATTTCCAAATCAAGACTTTAGGTACACATATGAGCAATTAAGAGTCTTAAGAATATTGAGATTTTCTCACACAATTTGGCATACTATCTTTCATTGAAACACGACTCAAAGCCATAACCTTTTAATACGCAACCCATAATTTGAAACTTACGGAAACCTTATGGAATTCAATTCCAAGAGAGAAAGTTTAGCCAACATACCTCAATTGAGCTTTCCTTAAATTACTATAACGTTCCGGAAATTCTAGCAATCCCAATCTATTTTGAGACATAACAAAATTTAACAACAATTAGGAAGATATTCATGGTCTCAGCTCTTTTGAGCATTTTATCAAACACTAGGTGTGCAAATTTAACTACAAGGTTCTTTTACGTGATTTCCTTCACTCCACAACCCAATCTTTACTTATTTGAGCTCAAGAATCTTCCCACAAACCTTATTAGTACAAGCATGCACAAATAATACTCTTATACCCAAGAATCATACTCCAATTCAACCTTCTTTTACCCAAATTTGAAATTGAAAACTAGGGTATGGAACCTTATCTCTTAGATGAAGATCTTGTGGGTTTTCCTTGTTAATCTTCCAAGACCTGAGCAAGACTTGATGAATAATTAGCCTAGGGTTTCCTCTCTCTCTAAAACACTCTCCCTTCTCTCTAAAACATCAGATTTTGGCTCAAAAATAACCTAAAGCGTGTATTTAACGAAGTAGGGTCGTGTTTTAAAAACCCAAAAATGGAGCTCCGGAACAGGTTCTGCAGTCGCATATGCGACCGCATATTGGATATGCAGACCACATATTGGTCGCATAATTACAGACCAAAACGATCAAAACTTTGTCCGTGTATGCGGTCACTATGCGGTCCGCATAACTGTTATGTGATCACATAATGCACCGCATAACAGTTATGCGGTCGCATAGTCGACCACATAATTGCCCCCAGACTGGCCCTTCTCCTGCTCACTTCTGTGGCCATTATGCGGCCCGCAGAGTGGTTCTGCGGTCGCATAATGGACCGCAGAAATGCGTTTTTCCGCTAAAAATTTTCCTTTACTTTTCGGTGCATTGTTCAACCCAAAAAGTTTGAGCCGTGGTGAGAAAGCTCGCCACGAAGAATTTCTACAATCCTCAAACATGTAAGCCTAGTCCGGCACCATGAAACATTATTTTCTTTGCAAATTTTACCGGGCTTTACACTTAAGTACTTCAAAATTTTCTGGGGTTTTACAGGCAGGCCCCTATTGGGCAACCTCTGATCAGATGGTAAGTTATATACTGAGCCTACTGTGGCCGAGATCCTATGAGCGAGCCCAGTTGGCCGAGATACAGAGCCTAGTATGGCCGAGTGCCTATGAGCGAGCCCACTACGGCAGAGCAGTTATATATACCGAACCTTATAAGGCCGGGCATTTATTTTACTTACTATATTGAGAGAGTTGAGTCAGTATCAGCATGTAAGAATACCTCCAGATCATATTTGACTCTCAGTTACTTTTAGTTATTATATTATCAGTTCAGTTACAGCTTTCAGTTATTTTATCACCTTGCATACTCGGTACATTATTTCATACTGACGTCCCTTTTTCTGGGGACTCTGCATTTCATGCATGCAGGTTCAGACAGACAGACATGTAGACTTCCTCAGTAGGTGTTGCCCGAGTTCATCTTTATCGGTAAGCTCCACGTCCTTCAGAGTTGCCGGGTCTAGAAGTTTTGGGTACATCTCGTGTATATATGTATATAGGCTACGGGTAGGTCGAGGCCCTGTTCCGATCACAGTATATCCATCAGTAGAGGCTTGTTGACATAACCTGTTAGTTAGTGCAATATGTTGGTCTTGTAGGCCTTGTATATATATTTTGTTGGTTTGTCAGCTAAAGTAGTTAGGACGGCTTTGCCGGCCCAGCTTCATATCGATGTTTTGTCAGCGTTAGTTTCCATTCAGTTTTATATTTTGTTTCGCAAATTGTCTTGCAATGTGGCCCATGACCAAAGTATGACATTGTATGTTCAGAGTCCCTTAGTCGCAAGTTGGTACGCAAGGATAGGTAAGGCATCGGGTGCCGGTCTCTCCCCTCAGGTCCGGGGCATGACAAAAGTGGTATCAGAGCAGTTCTATCCTAGGGAGTCTACAAGCCGTGTCTAGTACGGTCTTGTTTATAGATGTGTTATGCACCACATTATATAAGCAGTGGACTTCAAGGCATTTAGGAGTTAGTTACCTGTCTTCCAAATCTAAATCGTGCTGCAGAACTGAGTTATAGGAAATTTGAGTTAAACTTACGCGTTGGCATTTGCATGCACAGATGATGATGACTAGGAAGACTACGGCTAGCCAGAGGAGAGATACTGCAGTAGGTGAGGGGACTAGCAGGGTACCCCCAGTAGATGGGGCCTAATCGGAGGCCCAGGGAGAGACCCCTACCCAGCCAGTACTGGCTCCTCCACCACCTGAGGAGATTCCTAGGGAGACCGCACATCCAGTTCTCCCTCCGCTTCCATCAGATCAGGACTTGAGGAGTGCGGTGCATTTGTTGACATAATTGGTAGCTACCCAGCAATAGGCTAGGGCACCCGCTAGTGCAGGATCTTCTGAGGGGTCTAGGAGTTCAAGTGTCCGATAGTTTATTGCTTTGAGTCTCCCTGAGTTCATGGGGACAGATAAGAGAGAGGACCCGCAGGATTGCATAGATCAGCTTTACAGGATCTTTTGGGTTATGCATGCCACGGAGAAAGAGGCAGTTGAGCTAGCAGATTTTCGACTCCGAGATATAGCCATCCTTTAGTATGAGCGATGGGAGAGGTCTAGGGGACGTGATGCACCTCCAGCTATTTGAGAGAATTTTTCGGATGCCTTCCTTGACCAGTACTTACCATGGGAGATCCGACAGGCTCGAGTCGATAAGTTTCTAGCCCTCAAGCAGGGCAATATGAGTGTTCGAGAGTATAGTCTCCGTTTTGATTCATTGGCCGGATATGCACCATCCATAGTTGCTACTATGCGGGATAGGATCCACAGGTTTATAGCAGGGTTAGCCCCAGAGTTGACCGAGGCATGTGCCACCACTACACTGCAGGATAGTATGGATTTCTCCCAGATTCAAGCATTCACCATGAATATAGAAAGGGTAGGCGTCGGCAGCAGGGTACGGAGAGGACCGAGTCAGGGCAGCGTAAGAGGATGAGATTTGCCTGGTCTCAGGAGCAGTCTTAGGGTAGTTATAGGCCCCAGTACTTTGGACGGCCACCTAGGCCTCTGCCACCTCAGTTACAGGGTTACAGGTATGATCGTTATACTCAGTCAGGACTAGGTGAGAGCTCACGGGCATCGGGTTTTCAACGACAGTGATGTTCAGGGTAGACATGGTCATTTCCACTGCGGTGTGACATCTGTGGTAGAGGAAACTTGGGCCAATGCCGAGCCGGTTCAGATGCTTGTTATACATATGGACGTCCGGGGCATATGATGTGAGATTTCCCAAATAGAGATTTTGGGGGTATGGCACAACCAGCGAATTCAACAACAGGATCATCTATGTATGTGCATCCTTCAGGGCGCGAGTCTCAGTCTTTGGCAGGTAGAGGTCGAGGTAGAGGTAGAGGTTCCAGTTCAGGTGGTAACCAGAATCGTAGCTATGCTTTATCGGGTCGACAGGACTAGGAGTCTTCACCAGACGTTTTGATAGGTATGTTGAACATTTTCTCTCATGATGCTTATGCCTTGATAGACCTAGGATCTACTTTATCGTGTATTACCCCATTTGTCGCGGGGAAGTTTGGTATAGTGCCTGAAATAGTAAGTGATCCTTTTGCGATATCTACACCGGTCAGAGAATCGATTATTGCTAGATGGGTTTACCGAGGTTGTACGGTGACATTTTGTGGTCATCAGACTTCAGCCGACCTAGTTGAGCTAGATATGTTGGATTTTGATGCTATCATGGTCATGGACTGGTTGGCAGCTTGCTATGCCACAGTTGATTGTCGAGCAAAGACAACCAGATTTCATTTTTCGGGTGAGCCAGTCCTTGAATAGATAGTTAATACAGCGACACCCAGAGGTAGGTTCATTTCCTATCTGAAGGCGAGGAAAATGATTGCAAATGGGTGCATTTATCATATTGTGCGAGTTAGAGATGTAGATGCTGAGATACCTATACTTCAGTCTATTCCAGTAGTAAAAGAGTACGCAAATGTATTTCCAGATGAACTTCTAGATGTTCCTCCAGAGCGAGAGATTGATTTTGGCATCGATTTGCTTCCGGGAACTCAACCAATATCCATCCCCCCATATAGAATGGCACCTGCCAAATTGAAGGAGTTGAAGGAGCAGTTAAAAGATTTGATGGAGAAAGGTTTTATTAGGCCCAGTGCCTCACCTTGGGGTGCACCTGTACTGTTCGTACGGAAGAAAGACGGCTCGCTGAGGATATTTATCGATTATAGGCAGCTGAACAAGGTAACTATTAAGAATAAGTACCCACTTCCAAGGATAGATGACTTGTTTGATCAGTTTCAGGGAGCTAGATGATTTTCAAAGATAAATTTGAGGTCGGGGTACCACCAGATCAGAGTTCGGGAGAAAGATATTCCCAAGATAGCCTTCAGGACCCGATATGGCCACTTTGAGTTCCTTGTCATGTCCTTCGGGTTGACGAACGCACCTGCCGTATTTATGGACTTGATGAATAGCCTATTCCGGCCATTTTTAGATCTGTTCGTGATAGTATTTATTGATGATATTTTGATTTATTCATGTTCAGAGGATGAGCATGCGGACCACCTGGGGGCGGTACTCTAAAACCTCAGTGATAGTAAATTGTATGCTAATTTTCTAAATGTGAGTTCTGGTTGAAGTCTGTAGCATTCTTGTGACACATTGTATCCGATGTCGGTATAAAGGTAGACACTCAGAAGATTGAGGCTGTGAAATCCTGGCCTAGACCTACCACTCAGACAGAGGTTCGTAGCTTTCTAGGCTTAGCAGGATACTACCGAAGGTTTGTAGAGGGTTTTTCTTCCCTTTCGGCACCATTAACGAAGTTGACATAGAAAGAAACTAAGTTTCAGTGGACGGAGGCTTGCGAGTAGAGTTTCCAGGAGCTTAAGAACGGGTTGACCTCAGCGCCAGTTCTAGCACTTCCAGAGGGTCCAGATGGTTATGCCATGTATTGTGATGCCTCAGGTGTCGGGTTAGGATGTGTCCTTATGCAACATAGGAAAGTAATTGCGAATGCTTCAAGGCAGTTAAGGAAGCACGAGCGGAATTATCCGACCCACGACCTCGAATTAGCTGCAGTTGTCCATGCACTTAAGATATGGTGGCATTATTTATATGGCATTCTTGTTGATGTATTTACAGATCATAAAAGCCTGCAATATATCTTCAAGCAGAAAGAATTGAATTTGCGACAGAGGCGATGGCTTGAGTTATTAAAAGATTATGATGTTAACATTCTCTACCATCCAGGCAAAGCTAATGTGGTAGCGTACGCCTTAAGTCGCCGATCTATGGGTAGCTTAGCACATGTAGGGGCCAAAAAAAGAAAATTAACTAGAGAGATTCATCAATTGGATTGTTTGGGGGTTCGGTTAGTAGACTCTGGCGATGGTGGAGTTGTACTCCAAAATACTGTAAAATCATCTCTCATAGCTGAAGTAAGGGAGAGGCAGTACGAGGATCCAGAGTTGGTCGAGTTGAGAGAGCGAGTTCCGCAGCAAAAGAAGCCATTGTTAGAGATCAAGGGAGATGGAGTTCTTAGATATAGGGGTCATCTGTGTGTTCCAGATGTAGCATGGCAACGAGACAGGATTATGTCAGAGGCACATTATTCCTGGTACTCCATTCATCCTGGGTCGACGAAGATGTACCATGACATTAAGGATGTGTACTGGTGGAACGATATAAAGAAGAACATTGCTGAGTTTATCGCTCAGTGTCCTAGTTGCCAGCAGGTGAAGGTCTACCAGAAGCCCGGAGGCCTAATGCAGACTATAGAGATCCCGACGTGAAAATAGGAGGCGATAAACATGGACTTTATCACGGGTTTATCTCGTTCTCATCGTAAATTTGATTCCATATGGGTGATAGTCGATAGGCTCATGAAATCATCTCATTTCCTACCGGTAAGATCTACATATACAGTAGAACACTATACAAGGTTATATATTAAGGAGATAGTGCGGCTACACGGAGTACCAGTATCTATTATATATTAAGGGGATAACACATTTTTGGAAGTCATTTCAGAGAGGTCTAGTGACTTAGGTGAATCTCAACACAGCTTTTCATCCATAGACTGATGGACAAGACGAGCGCACAATTCAGACGCTCGAGGATATGTTATGAGCATGTGTGTTGGATTTTAAAAGAAGTTGGGATGAACATTTACCTCTTATCGAGTTTGCATATAATAATAGTTACCACTCCAGTATCCAGATGGCTCCGTACGAGGCTTTGTATGGGCGTAAGTGCAGATATCCTATAGGGTGGTTTGATGTTGGAGAATCAAGGTTACATGGGCCAGACCTGGTTCAGCAGGTGATAGAGAAAGTAAAGCTTATCCAGGAGCGACTGTTGACAGCCCAGAGTCGTCAGAAGTCATATTATGACATGCGACGACTAGACCTAGAGTTCAGGGTTAATGACTGGGTAATCTTAAAGGTGTCACCTATGAAGGGGGTGATGTGGTTTGGCAAGAAAGGCAAGCTTATACCACGGTATATTGGGCCTTATAGGATCATTCGGAGAGAGGGCCAAGTAGCTTATGAGTTAGAATTGCCGTCGAAATTGGAGTCTGTCCATCCGGTTTTTCACGTATCTATGTTACAGAAGTGCATTGACGATCCTAGGATGATGTACAGATTACGGAGGACTTTTCATATGAGGAAATTTCGATTGCCATCCTAGACAGACAAATCCGCAAGCTACAGAATAAGGAGGTTGCCTCCGTGAAGGTTTTATGGAGAAGCAAGAATGTGGAAGAGATGACGTGGGAAGCGGAGGAAGAAATAAAGTCTAAATAGCCCCACCTATTTCAAACTGAAAATATGGCTCGAGGTGGGACACCTCAGCACAGCTCTATTCAGGCCAGTAAGTCATCATGTAAGCTCTTATTGTTGATTTTCAGAATTTATAATGGACAGTTGTGTGAAGCCAAGTGTTTCTATTTATAGACATTGGCCATGTATGGCATGTATAGTATGTTTTCTGGCTGTGTACAAGTTGGTTGTAATCTAATGTACGGAAGAGACTTTGGTAATGTTTTCCCAAAGTCTCTAAGAATAAACATTCGAAGATGAATGTTTCTAAGGGGGGAAGAATGTTACATCTCGCATTTTCATACGTTAAAGTTTCGTTGTAAGTTAATCGACATAAGTTCGGGAAGGAAATTATTTTGAGATTATAAGTATTATGCTATTTCAAACAAGGGATAAGTAAATTCGTGAAGGTGAGAGGGTAAGCGAATCGAAGAAAATAAGTTTCGTCAAAGTTGGGCAATTTGGGATAAAATACGGTCCGAGCTATAATACCCGATATTTATTGACTAGTACCACACAAAGTACCATATGACCATGATAATATGATGTATAAAGTGTATTAAAAATGAGTAGTATTTTAAGTAATTCGAGATAATTCTTAATTATGTGGGTAATTGGTCAATTATTAGTTTAACGGAAAATTAACCATGTAATTAAGGATTTATTTATAATTATAGGTAGGGACAAAGCCTCCCCCCCATGTGGCAGCAAGTGGAGAAATGTGTAATGACTATTGACTTAGGATACTAAATTAGAAAGACACATGGACAATACACTTAGTCATAAAAAACGTAGAAGGAATGTCTATGTTAGTCATCTTTACAATTATGTTCTATTGATATCAAAAATTCATTTTTGGGGGAGATTTTGGAAGTTCATATTAGCAACGACATGAACTTCATGTAAAGATGAAGTTTACATCATGAGACTTCATGCTAAAATAGCAACGATAGTTCTTAGATTTGTAAAGAAATTCATACGAAATTTGCATTGCGTAATAACAACGGGATTTTTTCCTACTCCAGGTATGTTAAGGCCAAGCCCTTCCTTTATTTTGGCACGATCTCATAATTACATGAGTTTGACAACGAGTCATAAAGAGAAATTCATATTCCAGAATTTATGTACATTTTCCTAGTCTCATAAGTTACAGTATTCTCCCTTATCGGGACTTTTTATTGAATTGAGTATTGTCTTCTTCCAGTCAAGAGAGAAGAGGTTTTATATATACTTATTTATGGACTCTACCTAGCTCGCAGATTCAACATCTAGTTGCATGTAAAGAGGTTATTTGTGGGGACTGAGTCTGCATTACTCTTAGTTGAAGATGGATATTAAAATTAGTGTTTAAGAAATGCAGGTCCTTCTATTACGTGACAAAAGTGCAAATGTTCTTTGGTATGCAGAATAGCCTATGCTTCTTTTGTTTTCAACTAGCAGCATGCAGTTTTAAAATAAAACAAGTGTTGCTTGGTTAAGTTATCCTATTTCATTATCTCAAGGCAAAGTATTAACACGCTTCTGACCCTAAAATAGGTTTCCCGTTTAGTATGGCCGAGCGCCTATGAGCGAGCCCACTATGACAGAGCTGTTATATATACCGAGCCTTATAAGGTCGGACATTTATTTTACTTACTATATTTAGAGAGTTGAGTCATTATCAGCAGGTAAGTATACCTCTAGATCATCTTTGACTCCTGTTACTTTCAGTTATTATATTATCAGTTCAGTTACAATTTTAAGTTATTTTATCGCCTTGCATACTCGGTACATTATTTCGTACTGATGTCCCTTTTTCTGGGGACGCTGCATTTCATGCGTGCAGGTTCATAGAGACAGACGGGTAGACCTCCTCGGTAGGTGTTGCCCGAGTTCAGCTTTATCGGTAAGCTCCACGTCCTTCAGAGTTTTCGGGTCTAGAAGTTTTGTGTACATCTCGTGTATATATGTATATAGGCTATGGGTAGGTCGAGGCCCTGTTCCGATCACAATATATCCATCAGTAGAGGCTTGTAGATATAACCTGTCAGTTAGTGCAGTATGTTGGTCTTGTAGGCTTTGTATATATATTTTGTTGGTTTGTCAGCTGTAGTAGTTAGGACGGCCTTGCCGGCTCAGCTTCATATCGATGTTCTGTCAGCATTAGTTTCCATTCAGTTTTATATTTTGCTTTGCAAATTGTCTTGAAATGTCGCCCATGACCAAAGTATGACATTACATGTTCAGAGTCCCTTAGTCGTAAGTTGGTACGCAAGGATAGGTGAGGCACCGGGTGCCGGTCTCGCCCCCCAGGTTCGGGGCGTGACAGAGGTGACGAGCGTATATGCGTGCACTGTAGTTATTCATGATCTGGGTAGACCTTAGGCTATTATATGCCTTGTTATGCTATCATGCCTATGTGATATCATGTTTTCTTCACTTGTATGACTTGGAGGATTGCAAAAGAAGCTGAAGTCTGGTGTCATCGCACTTGCGGTGGGAGTGGACGTAGGTGCGGGGTGAGTTGTCGCAGATGCGAGATTTGGGGAGGAGGCCTGGGAGCACAGGTGCGAGGAAGATTTTTGCACCTGCGAGGTCACAAATGCGGGAAGTGGAGCGCATAAGCGGATGTTGTGAGGGGTAGGAGCTTTCCGCATAAGCGGAGTCGAGGGCGCAGGTGCGACTCTGCAGGAGTGGAGTCTGGTTTGCAGAAAACGGAATTAAACACAGTATTTAAAAATAAGAAAGAAAATATAAGAAAGTAGACTTACAAACTGAAAGTTTATTGGAAGAACATTATTAAGCAAAACATCAGAACTGGAGAGAGAATAAATATAGTAGAGGGAGAGAGGTCTTAGAAAATTGGGTAATTTTATGATGCCTCTTACAATGTATGGGGTAAGACTTTTATAGACTTGAAAAATTAAAGCTACAAATCTGATTGCTTTAACAACATACAAGTGTAGGGCTAAGATTGTGCCGACAATTGGATGGCTGACATACTTTTATAAAATAGATATCTTCTTTTGAAAAAGAAGTAAAGTTGGTGGGGTTTTATCTTGAAAAGGACATCCACCTTGGATTCCTTATAGGAATAATAGAGTGTCTCTTGGAAAAAGTAATTTCGGTCATTTGGATCTCTACTTTTTCCCAAAGGCCACTTTACTATTTATAATAGGCTCTTTGGTAGGCTTGGGCTATTCCTTTCGGATTGCTCATGTCTCCATTGTTGCTGCCTCCAGATGATGATTCTTCTAGGAGTTGCAATATAAGTTCTTCATCAGGATCATCTTCGTTATCCATATTTTCTAAAGATTCTTCAAGCTTTTGCTTAAGGGCATGCTTTGAAGGGGACATTTAGAAGATGTAACAGAGGAAGTTTCTTTGAGGGGCTTTGAAACCTATTTGGGAGTCTAGCCTTTAATTTTTATCTCTTTGGATAAATACTTAATCCTATCAATTTCGGTTTTGGAGAATTTCCAGGTTAAAATATAAGAAATCATTTTCTTAATAAAGTTTTTACACATTTTAATGTGTTCGGGAGGGGAAGTGATTTCTTCAGTGAGTTGGAAGTTTTCAAACTTAGTAGCGAATTATTGTGGTAAGATTTGTCTGGTTCCTCCAAATCTTTCCCACCATTCATAAAACCACATGGGGATGCTTGATCTGATTATTTTAGGACTGTATTTAATAAACCAAGTGTGACTTGGGTGAAGATATAAGAAATTAAACCATGCCGCCTTATAATCATGCCAATTATAAGTCTGTGGTCGATGTGCCATAGAAAGAGAAATTGGAGTGTGTAGGTGATCTACAAACCATTCGAATGGAGTTAAAACCTGTTTAATTGTAAATCTGGAGTAGTTGATTTTTCTAGGGTCATTAGGATACATGGAATGTTCAATAATAACTGAGTCTGTATCTACGAATATTGCCTTGTAGTATCTTCTGGTTTTTAGTGGATTTTCTGTATCCATTAAGTTCTGATCAGTGTAACATGGCTTGATGAGATCATTAGTCCCAAATCTGTCATATGATTTGTCCAAAGCTAGGACTGGTAGCACCTATGCAATGATAAATTCAAACTTTTCTTCTTCTTTTGGAGAGGGATTGGATTCTTGTTGCTTTTTGAGAAAAGCTGAGGGGTTTACCGGTTGAGCGAAAGTTTCTGGAACCTTCATAGCATAGCTTTCTTTGTTCTGTGCTGAAAAACTAGACGAACTGCCCTTTTCAAAAGGCCTTGTTATTTTTGGAGCTGGGAGCCTTAGTGGGGGGCGAGGAGCTGTAGGCAAATTTGGAAATTCTGTGAGAGTTGTATATCGATTGGTGATTTCTGGTTTTACCGAAGATGGATGTGAAGGAGGGGATTCGACCTCTGTAGGGCCAGAGATAAGAGGGAGGTCATGGCAAAAGGCCTAGATATATGTTTTATTGTCCGGGGGAGCTCCCTTTAAGGGAGATTTGGTTGGCCTCATTTTTTCCCTGTAAAGATTCTCGGGTTAGAATGTCTGGGAGAAAATTCTCTTCTCCTTTAATAAAATCAATTTTGAAATCAATGCTAGATAGTAGAGCTTGCCATCTAGCGAATATTTATTTTGAAACAAGATTTATAACGTCTTTTTGAAGAATTTCTTTAGCCGATTTACAATCAACTCTGAGTAAAATATCCTTGTTAATGAGATCATCTTTAAATTTGGTGATACATAGCACTATAGACAAGATTTCTTTTTTAACAGTTGAATAAATTTTTTGTGCGGAATTCCAGATTCCTGAAGTAAAACGAACAAGTTGTTCAGGGGATTCTAAGGTCACTCTTTGCTTAAGAATACCTCCATAACCAATATCTGAAGCGCCGGTTTTGTCGATCATAAATGCCTCTAGGTTAGGGATACCTAAACAAGGAAGGTTATGAACTATTCTTTTAACATGGATAACTGCCTGAGTTTGTTCAGTATCCAAGGGATAGGATTCTTTCTAAGACTCTTGTACAAAGGTTCACAAACCTGCCTAATGTTAGGAATAAAGTCAGCTACGTAGTTGAGACTTCCTAGAAATCTTTGAAACTGGGTTTTATCCGTAATTTCATTGGAAAATTTAGAGAAGAACTCTATGGCTCTGCAAATAGGTTTATAAGATCATTGATAAAGGTCATGGCCTAAGAACCTGATGGAAGTTTGAAAGAGCTTTATCTTTTTAGCGCTAAAAACTAATCCATTAAATTTTAATACTTTGAAGAAGGTATTCAAATGTTTAAAATGGGAATCGATATCCTCAGAAAATATAAGAACATCATCTATATAAACAATAGACATATGACTATAATCATTAAAGATAGAATTCATGATATTTTGAAATTCGGACGGGGCATTCTTGAGCCCAAAAGGCATAACGTTCCATTTATATTGTCCGAAGGGAACATTGAAAGCAGTTTTGTATTTATCTTTTTCTGCTATCTGGATTTGCCAAAAACCTAATTTCATATCGAACTTGCTATAAATATTAGCTTTATAGGTTCTTTTTAAAAGATCTCTTTTGTTAGGTATCCGGTACCTAATCCATTTTAAAACTGTATTTAAAGGTTTATACTTGATAACCAACCATGGTGCTCCTCTTTCTTTCTTTGCATTATTATTAATATAAAAGGCAGAGCAACTCCAAGGAGATTTAGAAGGACGATTTATTTTATTTTTCAAAAGATTAGTAATCTCGATTTTGTAAATTTCCATCAATTTCATGATTCATTTGAATAGGTCTTGCCTTAGTAGAAATGACCTGTTCATTGAAACCTTCAATGTATGGTAGTTCAATCACATGTTTTTTCCTTTCCCAAAAGGCATTTGGAAAATCAGAGCATATTTCTTTCTCAAACCTTTGTTGAAGATTGGCTATTTTAGTAACTATCTCTGGGGTTTTTAAAATTTACTCGATTTTGTTAATTTTTATTTCATCCTTTAAAAAGGTGATAGGCTGAGAAAGTTTGTTAATACGAAAAACTGTATTTTCTCTAATAAAATTACTTTCAATATGTGAAAGAGTTTTTATAAAAGGAAAATGCAAGGTTTTTCCTAAAATGGTGGTATTAATCCCATTTAAATCAGTAATATAAGGTTTTATCTGAGTGATAAAAGGAATTCTTAAAATGATATCTTTATTGATGTCTTCAGTGATGACAAATTAATTTATTAAACAAATACCATTGTTACAAATATGGGCTTTCGAAAGCTTGTAATTAATACGTAGTTGTTCTCCTGTAGCGGAATAATGTCTGGAAGTACTTTTTTCTAGATACTGAATAGGAACAACACCTTTAATGATGCAATTTCTATCTGCACCACTGTCAAGTAAGGCGATTTTATTAATAACATAATTCTTGTTGACCACAATTTTTGTAGGAATATGATGACTCTGAGGTCTAACAGAAGTAATTACGGTTAACCCGGGATTTTCGGAATTAGATGTTTCCTCATAGTAGTGTTTAGCATTAAGTTCCGCTAGATGATCATTATTGGGAGGGACTTCTTCCTTTTCTGAAAGTTCTTCTTCGAATTTATGATCGGATGAAGTAGCCCCTTTAAGAACTTGAGTAGTAAGGATATCAAGTTCGACATTTCCAAGTCTGGCTTTTATGTCTCGAATTTCTCCTTTAAGATCTGTGACTTCATGTATTAGATCGGAAATGGAAATTTCAGAAGTTTTTTCGAATCTGGACATAATTTGCTTCATGCTGAAGGGTCCAATGACTGGCCTAGATTTGGGTTTATCCTCCTGATGGCTAAGGATAAGATTTTTGAGCTCTAAAAGATAGCGATTTCTATATTCCTCATCGTTGATGTGTTGAATGACATCGAAGAGGGCTTCTTTAGAGTTATTAGCCAAAACTCTAATTTCGGGAGGAAGATCGTCACAAGTACATAATGCTTCATTGCAATTGCATTCTCCACTAGATTGACTAGAGTCTGTTTCGTAGGTGACGTCTATTTCACTACCAGTATCTCCTGAGGAGTCTGAATCGACTTCTTCGAGTATGGAATAAATCTCTTTCTTGGCTTCTTCGCTGATTTCTAGAAGATTGATTTTCTTTTTCTTTTTACCTGATTTGCATTCGTTGGCTTGGTGACCAGTCTTTCTGCAATTCCCACAAATATTATTGTTAGAATTCTTAGAAGGTCTGCAAAACTTGGATTTTTTTTTGGGGTTTCTCTCAGAATCAGGGGTTCTCTCAGAATCTCTACGAGATTTGCTACGATGAGTTTTCTTGTAGGATTTGAATTTTTTGTCCCTTTTGGAAAAATGGGTAGAAGGGGCAGAGATGGAGGTAAATCCAAAGTCTTGGAAAAACTGCCTAACTCTTGTCTAGAGGAGGATCATTTTTTTTAGCTGATGTTTCAGCTTGATGTCAGTGAAAAGTTCTAGATCTACGACACTGATTATACTGATAAGGTCACCATAAGTCATTTAATGATAAGGAATTTTACCATCACAACGATCTCGGATTTTGGTTCAGACTTTATCGGCGAAAAGAGGAGGAAGTCCGCTGACGAAGCGTTCTTTCAAAAAATCAAGATGACAATTAGGTCTAATCATGACCTTGCTGATGAATTGATTTTTGTACCAGGTGAAGTCATCTAAAGTCGGACAAGAAAGATTGTTGAGGATTTGCAAACTTCTATCCTGGAAGAGTTTAGGCTCTCGTATGAAGTGTTTTATGATATGGTAGAGAAGGGTAGCACAAACGTCTTCTCTGGTTATCTGAGAGGAAGTCTCGGTGGTTCCTTCAGTCTTAATGACTATTTCCATAGCTCTGGAGGTATAGATGGCTTGTTTGACATCTTCAGAGAAATAATTATCCCACCAATGTCTTAGCATACCGGTGAAACCTGCGACAATCATTGAGGCTGATTCTTTATCAGAAGAACCTCTGATCTTATAAGCTGTGATGGAAACACCCATTTCATGGAGTTTGTTGTATATCTGATGTTTGGCTAAACCATCAATATTCCATTCAGTGATACTTCTTGCTTCGTGAGAGGAGGTAGAAAAGAAAGCATTTTCTTCGTACTGAAGGCTAGGAAAGGAAGGACGTTTGTGACAATTTTTTCTGTTATGATACCGATCATTGGAAAGTCTTTGGAGAAGGATGTCTTTCTCCTGAATAGTGGAAACTCTTTTTTGTTTGAAGTCATTCTTTTCAGAGATATTGAAATTAGCAAGTTGTTCATTTATTTTATCGAGAATGTTACCAGAGATATCAAAAGAATCTTTGAATTTTGGAAATTTATCCCTAAAGAATTCAGTCATTTTGAAGACCGGGTTAAATTCAATATTCTAGCTAGTGATAGGTTTCGAGAGAGCGGGTTTTCCACTGAATAAAGACTTATCTTTGGAATATTTTATCTGCCTAGAGACAACATGAAGAAGTTTATTGGTGTTGTTATTTTGCTCGATGACACGATCGACGTCGGAGCAAGAAACTATGGCGGTAGGCTTTTCACTTTTGATTTTAAAAGGAGAAACGGGAATCACGATATTGGAAACTGGGATGTTGATCCCTTCAAGGGGAGGAGTGACTAATTCGATAACTTTATTAGTGGTTGTATACCTCTTGTTGATGAGGACTTGAAGAGAATCCTTTTGATTATTGAGTTTGCCAGATATTTTGAACCACTTAAAGAACTTGATTTCACATCTAATTCTTTTCATGTCTGCTATCCAACAGTCTCTGAATTGTTCTCTTTGTCGAAGAGAGTACGTGGAAACATACCAATTTCTTTTGGTTTGATTGTCAGGATGAGTCCATAGATTTTTAAGAATCTCAGGGGCTGGAGTGAAAGGGTCTCCTAACTTAATCATCTTAACAAAACTAGGTATATTTCCTGAGGAGGGTTTATCTCACTTTATCAGTGTTCTCAAAGGTAGAGGAGTCCTATTTAGGTGCAATTCTATAAAAGGTAGAAATCCCTTGATTTGTTGATCGCCGGTTCCTTATTGATACGCGCCGAGATTCCCGCCGTAATATCCGACCGGTCACGGATGTTTAGGTTTTCTGTTAGTTATGCTAACAATGTTTCTTCGAGCTCGTTAGGGGCTAGGGTCGATTCCGGGATCACGAACTCAATGTGCTCGAAGGTAGGTGTTCTGACCTCGGGTTCTAGCTTGGTGGGATTTGGGGTCGATCTTCAGCCCTTGATTGTCATGTTCCGAGCCTAACCTACCATGTCATAGGCGAGCTCGATTTCGACCATATACAAAGACAAAAATCAAGCATCCAATAGTCCTTTTTACATCCCAAGCAACCCTTCTCATCACATCAAGCCATCTGAACACATCCCGCAGTCACCTCACATTCATCATATATGTATCCAACCACTCACCGAGGCATAAATCCCACTTCTAGCGACACTACCGGATGTATGGGTCCAAAAGTCTATACTCACACAATCAAAACCACCGAGCCCAAGCTGCGGTCTGAACTTGGCCTCATGTCCTCCAGACTGGCTGATAACCAAAACACAGAAAACACATCCCGCACCTCATCCATGGAATCACAAGTCGTCGATGCACAGCTGATACCGAGCGCTCACATGCACATACTAGTGAGTGGAAGGAACTCAAAGAAATACACTTCAAGATGAATCAATAATGCACGATAAGGAAAGAAAGATGGGAAGTTTATCCTAAATGCCCTGTAGCCTCTCGAAGATAGGTATGGACGTCATCATACCGATCCGCGAGACTTTACTAAACACTTGCTCATGACTCGTAGAACCTATGAACCTAGAGCTCTGATACCAACTTGTCACGACGAACCTCTTCTCTTAGAAGAAGGTCCTCAGCACGACCTTCATCAGCTAGACCCCCTTCTACTTCAAAACCTAAGAGGAGAATAATCACACTAATAATGACAAGGGAAAAATCAGAGGAGTCGATTTCTCTGATGAAAGTCCCAAAGTCTACTATCAAGACCTTCCCACTAGCCCGACTCATAGTGAGATGAACCCTCCTCAGGATATACCTAGTTTCATTAAGATGAATAAGTCAGGAGACCCTTTCACTCCAGACCCCGAGATTCTCAAAAATCTCTAGACTCATCCTGACAATCAAACCAAAAGAAATTGGTATGTTGCCACGTACTCTCTTCGACAAAGAGAAATATTTAGAGACTGTTGGATAGCAGACATGAAAAGAATTAGGTATGAAATCGAGTTCTTTAAGTGGTTCGAAATATTCGGCAAACTCGATAATCAAAAGAATTCTCTTCAATTCCTCATCAACAAGTGGTATACAACCACTAATAAAGTTATCGAATCAGTAACTCCTCCCCTTGAAGGGATCAACATCCCAGTTTCCAATATCGTGATTCCCGTCTCTCCTTTTAAAACCAAAAGTGAAAAGCCTACCGCCATAGTTTCTTGCTCCGACGTCGATCGTGTCATAGAACAAAATAACTACACCAATCAACTTCTTCATGTTGTCTCTAGACTGATAGAAGATTCCAAAGATAAGTCTTTATTTAGTGGAAAACCCGCTCTCTCAAAACCTAGCACTAGTCAGAATATTGAATCTAACCCAGTCTTCAAAATAACTGAATTCTTCAGGGATAAATTTCCAAAATTCAAAGATTCTTTTGATATCTCTGGTAATATTCTCAATAAAATAAATGAACAACTTGCTAATTTCAATATCTCTGAAAAGAATGACTTCAAACAAAAAAGAGTTTCCACTATTCAGGAGAAAGACATCCTTCTCCAAAGACTTTCCAATGATCGGTATCATAACCAAAAAAATTATCACAAACGTCCTTCCTTTCCAGACCTTCAGTACGAAGAAAATGCTTTCCTTTCTACCTCCTCTCAGGAAGGAAGAAATATCACTGAATGGAATATCGATAGTTTAGCCGAACATCAGATATACAACAAACTCCATGAAATGGGTGTTTCCATCACAACTTATAAGCTCAGAGGTTCTTCTGATAAAGAAGCAGCCTCAAAGATTGTCGCTGGTTTCACCAGTATGCTGAGACATTGGTGGGATAATTATTTCTTTGAAGATGTCAAACAAGCCATTAAGAACAAAATGAAGAATCGAGTAGGCATACCGCGCATTGGCCAGTAAAATGCACATAACGTTTCGCTCAGAAATCCGTTTGGGCTCCACAATATATTGGTAGAAAGATATTTAAAAGGGCTACAACTTTCATGTTTTACATTTTCCCAAATTCCCAACTGATACAACCCAAGTGCGCGATCATGCACTAGGCGCGCACTTGGGGCAGAACAGTGTGAAAAATGCGTGACCATGTGCGCGGCCACGCACGTCCAACTTCAGAAAAGTGTCCTATTTCGCGTAGGAGAAGGTGTTTTCATTTGGACCCGACCCTACTTGGTATATATACATGGAAAAATGATATTTTGAGGACTTTTGGCATACTTTAGACCTAAGGAGACTAAGGAGAAGTGGGAGAAGCAAGAGCACAAGGATTTCATGATTCAATCCTCACTCAAGACAAGGGTTTGGATCGTTTATGTTTTCATTTAACTTAAACTAATTTGTATAGAGTTACTCCATATCTATGGAGTAGTTCTCTTTAGGGATTGATGGATTTGGTGTTTTGAGAATGGTTTGTGGATATTACGTGTAGTTTCGGGGTTAGGTTATTTCAACCTACCCTTCCTCGGTGACTATCGATCCTCCTGAAAATATTTTTTATTTTCTTACAAAGGAAACAACAATACAAATGCATTTACCTCCTAACCTTTCATACCGTATATAGCCTCATTGGCACTTTCAACAACTTTCAACATCATTATTTCATTGGCTCTCTTGGCCATATATATGATTCTTCATTCATGGCACATTGGCTGTATTTCATATTCCACACTTTCATTTCTTCCCTTTCATGGATCATCATCATAAATATCAACAAATAGAATATTCCAGAAATCTCAACTTTAGGTTCACTAGTAATGAAGACTTTAAACACAATGGATTTCTTTCCAAGAAATGGAGTAAAATGATTGGCAATCGAAGCACAAGTTAAAATCATAAACGAGTAACACATTATTTATTCTTGAAATACTTCTCCCAAAAAGGGGCAATATATAAGAGTTCAAAATACATTAGAAATACTTACAAAGCATAACATTAGATAAAATAGCCACATTTGGGCATGACTTGAGTACATAAAAGTTTTTCAGCAAATCTATATTCGAAGTCAATTCGGAATAGTTGAATCAAGGCTTATTTCATAACCTTTCTCACATCATTGCATTTCATTGGCATCATTGGCCACAAGTATAATTTTCATCCTTGGCACGTTGGCCACACTTGATACCTCCAACTCACTTATTTTACTTCCAAACATATTTATAGATTATCAACAATAAGACATTTCTAATCAAGACTTTAGCTACACATATGAGCAATTAAGAGGCTTAAGCATATTGAGATTTTCTCACACAATTTGGCATTATAGCCTTCATTTGAAACATGACTCAAAGACATAGCATTTTAATACACATATCATTCTTGAAAACATTCTCAAAGGATAACATAAGGTGATAGAAACATTCGTAACATGTTTTGAATACATAATTCTCGACACTTTGCTTATTCAGGACAATCAAATTTATTGGGAACATCTCGGAACATAGAATAAGGAACTTGAGACAACCATACTTGAAACTTATGGGAATATCATGGAATTCAATTCTAAGAGAGTAGTTTAGCCAACATACATCGCTTTGAGCTTTCCTTAAATTACTATGACGTTCCAAAAATCCTAGCAATCCCAATCTATTTTGAGACATAACAAAATTGAACAAAAATTAGGAAGATATTCGTGGTTTCAGCTCATTTGAGCATTTTATCAAATACTAGGTGTGCAAATTTTGCTACAAGGTTCTTCTACAAGATTTCCTTCATTCCACAACCCAATCTTTACTTATTTGAGCTCAACAATCTTCCCACAAACCTTATTGGTACAAGCATATATAAATAATACTCTTTACTCCCAAGAATCATACTCCCAATAATACATCTTTTACTCCAAACTCGAAATTGAAGACTAGGGGTTTGAATCTTACCTCTTGAGTGAAGATCTTGTGATATTTCCTTATTGGATTTCAAGGCTTGAACAAGATCTTGATGAACAAAACACTTGAGATTCTTCCTCTCTTTAGAACACTCTAACTCTCTCGAAAAATATCAGGTTTTAGCTAAAAAATGACTTAACCACTCTCTCTACCCGACCTTGGGGGTATTAAATGGGCTCCTGTGTGCACGATCGTGCACCTGGTCGAGCACCTGGTCGCGCACCTGAGGCAGAATACCCTCTAATATGCGTGGCCGCACATCTGGTCGCGCATATGGCATAGGTCAGGTAATATGGCCATAACTTTCTGTAGAAATATACAAATGACAAACGGTTTGATGCGTTGGAAAGTAGACTCAAAGGTCTTTAATTTGATAGGTATATCACCTCCTAAGTCGTTATATTGAGGGAGTTCTATGCATTTGAAATCGGGTCTTGTGCCAATTGAATCATCCTTTCCACTTAATGTATCCTAATCTATTTTGAGACATAACAATCCTAGCAATCCCAATCTATTTTGAGACATAACAATCTATTTTGAGACATAACAAAATTGAACACAAATTAGGAAGATATTCGTGGTTTCAGCTCATTTGAGCATTTTATCAAACACTAGGTGTGCAAATTTGGCTACAAGGTTCTTCTACAAGATTTCCTTCATTCCACAATCCAATCTTTACTTATTTGAGCTCAACAATCTTCCCACAAACCTTATTGGTACAAGAATATATAAATAATACTCTTTACACCCAAGAATCATACTCCCAATCATCCATCTTTTACTCCAAACTAGAAATTGAAGACTAGGGGTTAGAATCTTACTTCTTGAGTGAAGATCTTGTGAGATTTCCTTGTTAGATTTCAAGGCTTGAACAAGATCTTGATGAACAAAACACTTGAGCTTCTTTCTCTCTCTAGAAAACTTTCACTTCTCTCTAAAAATATCAGGTTTTAGCTCAAAAATGACTTAACCCCTCTCTCTACCCGGCCTTGGGGGTATTAAATGGGCTCCTACGTGCGCGATCGTGCACCTGGACGAGCACCTGGTCGCGCACCTGAGGCAGAATACCCTCTAATATGCGCGGCCACACATCTGGTCACGCATATGGCATAGGTCCGGTAAAATGGCCATAACTTTCTGTAAAAATATCCAAATGAAAAAAGGTTTGATGCGTTGGAAACTAGACTAAAAGGTATTTAATTTGATAGGTATATCACCTCCTAAGTCTTTATAGTGAGGGAGTTGTATGCATTTGAAATCGGGTCTTGTGCCAATTAAATCATCCTTTCCACTTAATGTATCCAACTTGATCCACATAAGTTCTTGCTGTTCACAAAACTCCTTAGTATGTTCGAACACACCTTAAACAAATATTTTCATTTCAAAATGATGTGGTTCTATCCCATGGGTCTCCTTTAATACTCAAATACGTTATTCCCAAATACCGCTGGCGCACTTTAAAATCTTAAATCATTAGGAAATTTTTAACGGGGCTTTACATTCTCCCCCGCTTAGGATCATTCATCCTTGAATGAGCGTTTGAGTCTGCCATAGACACCTAATGTGACTTAAATCTTTATCTACGCACCAAAAGCTCCAAAATTTGTCTAACTCCACAAATTTCCAGAAATTTTGACAGAGTCTCTCATGTAACTGGGCCTATCCACCTGCCAGAAAATCCAAAAACCACCCTAACAACATATCCATAACTCAACAAAGCATCACAGTATATATGAATAACACTGATCTCAACATTAAGGGCATTACATTAACAGAAGTAGTAATCTAGACATGAGTTGCACATATTTAAATCATAACACATAACAAGTACCCTTTTGAACCACAATCATTTGGTTATACAGGCAAGTGAGAATACTTCCTTTACTTTGATGGAGACATATCTCAATTTCCTGACTTATCTAACAAGAATGAAAACTAGGTACCTTTTAAAATCCAATTATCCATTAACTTCACCTTCAATAGTTTTCACCGGAATGATAGACAAAGGATTTCCAACTACCTTCTTAGAGATAGACACATGAAACACCGGGTGCATAAAAGACAACGATGGGGAAACATCATACTCGTAGTTTGGCCTATTTCCCTCAAGATTCCGTAAGGCCCAATGTGACTACACATACTTTACCCTCCTTAACAATTCACCCAATATATTCATAGAGAAAATCTTGAGAATAACTCTTTCACTTTCTTCAACTCTAAATCTTTACGCCGAACACCCAAACTAAACCTTTGGCGACCTCCAACAATTACTCTAAGATGTGCTAGCTTTAATATTACCATAAAACTTCCTATCCAATATATTTAATTAAGGGATGACGCTTCTTGTTTGACATGTTTGAACCTTCAATCCCCATAGGTTACTATAAATAGGAACAACGAGGTCCGAGATTGGGTTGGAATTATTTCAAAATTCCATCAATGTGCTGAGCAGGGCATTTCAGGAGGTTATATCCCAAGAGACCTGAAGGTTATTGTCGCTAGCACTGACATGGTTAATCATTGTGATGACATCATCAATTTGACAAATGAGGCATAGAGTTGCCTAGTACACATTGATAACAGAGGGACCCTATTCACGATTCTGAGATTTAAAATAAATGAGTCATTTTAGACATGTGACATATGAGAGGCATAATCGGAAGGATAAATACATTGGCGCCAGTTATTCTTGGAAGACTATTATTCATGAAAAGGACAACAACATTGTTTCATTTCATATGTGCCTTGTTTGGAAATAGTAGGCCTCAAAGAGAAATAGCCAAGTACGTGACACCAGTCGTCTCCTGGAGTGTAAGGAAAATCAGTTTAACTTGAAATGAGAATATTCTAGCACCCTAAATGCGATATGGGTTTCAAAATACATAAAGTTGCATTATGCTCATAACAGTAACTAGCATAAGGAATCTATGCCACAAGCCCATGGGGATGAAAAAGAAGTTGAACACTTGTGAGATTATTATCATTCTAACAACTTAACCTTTTTCAATAGTTGATCCTATATGAGAGGACTAGAGATACGACAAATTTGTCTTTCAAATCAATATGTTCTCATGTTACTAGACGGTGAAAAGGATTCATGATAATATACACAAAGGAACAAAGTGATTCTTCAAACCACAGGAGCCACATACACCAGAGAGAAAACGAGTGGCTCAAGAAGGATCTCAACACTAGGTTGCATTAGATTTGATACCACATAGGTAAATATTATGATGGTGCGTGCATAGGCACAAGTGAGGAGATGTTATCCATTTGAATCAAAACGTTCTGTAAGAAATTCATCTGGTATAGTCCCTTGTTGAGAATTTAGGGAAGCAGTGGAAAGTATTAACCTAGGGTTATAACTTATTCCAAGGAAATCATTATAGAACTCAATTCCTCAAGAGGTCGTAAATAAGAGAATTTGTGATAGAGTGGCTTCATGAATAATGCATCTCGTTTAGAAAGTAAGTACATGCAATGTTTTGTGATTCAGCATCTTGTTAAGACCGTGTTTATGAATGGATGTACTAAGAAGTGACTTACTTGATGACTTTAGATTGATAGGGCAGTACCTTAATTGATGCCCCTCTACTCCACATCCAAAACATACATTAGTACCATAGTAACGTACCCCCGAATGACATCTCATACACTTCACACAACGAGGATGGGGTCCACTAAACTGACTCTCTGCACTTACCTGATATTTACCCTTTTCGCATACATTATAAATATCCCCCTTATCCTTCCTCCAGGACCCACCCGTGACGGGATTAACAATCTCTGCAACAGCTCGATGTATGGGCCTTTGGAATTGCCCAAATCTATCACCCCTAACACACTTCTGAGTATACTCACAACATGACGCAAAATGTTCCCGCCCGCATATCGGGCAGACCGGGATGGGTGTACCCAACCTAAGGGCATTTGTTCTTCTTGTGCCCCTTCTTTCCACAATCATGACTTATTTCAAGAATCATCCAACACAAACCCGAGTGGCTAAACTCGAGTGGCTCTTCTTTCATATCAAACATTCCGGCTTATTAATGCCAATAATCCTCTTTCATTTCTTAGGTGCTCTCACCACATAATCTGGTGGAGCGGTGACATTAAACACTTCCCCTAGAAATTGGTTTTTTCATTCCCGCCTCGATGCCTCGAACCCGTGGGTTACTCATATGGAAAATGAGACATGACGAGGAATTTAGCTTCCTCTCTTGAGCTCTATCGCACGATCTAGAGTATCAAAGAAGTGTGAAATTCCTAAATATCCATGTAGCCTCCTCATTATAGATGTGGTCGACAACACACCGATAAGAAGGACTCTACTAGACACGGCTCCGAGACATCCTAGGACACTTTAAAACCTTAGTCTCTGATACCAAGTTTGGGATGCCCCGAAATCGAAGAGCGCGACCGGTGCTCAACCGAGTGAACCCGGTCGAGCTAGCCTATTAGATTTCCTTCTACCCAAACTCATCCATGAATAAAGAGGAGATGTACTCCATTAACCAAACATTGAAAAGATTTCATTAACAATTCCCATTTCATTTCCATTAGCAACTTCATTCATAATTTCCAAAATATTATAAGTTTATAAATATAATGAAAAACATGTTTGCCATATACCAACACTTCTAGTTTAATTCCCCACAACGACTACCACCCACAACCTGTTTACTGATCCTCTAAGTACAACACAAGAGTAGTATGGAAGTGCCAGCAACAAGGCCCCGGCTATACCTCAAAACACAATGTACAACTCGAATGACATCAGGCCCGGAATAGAGTTGGGATCACAAAAACCTGCTGAATAGAGAGCGACTGCTAACGAGGACCAAAGCTGCCCGCTGATGAACCACCTGCATTCATTAAAGATGTAGCGCCCCCAACAAAAGGGACGTTAGTACATATGGAATAGCACTGGTATGTAAAGCTAACTAACCTCTTTCAAAAGAGAATGCCAATGTAAGATAGGGAAAACCATGGAAACAACAATCAACAATCAATGATAGTCAAGTGCCAAGTTAAAACATAATAATTCCCAAAATATGAAGATAACACTGTGAAGTGATAATAAAAATATGATAATAATAATATTTTCTGTTGGGAGATCTTTAGCACTGATATACCACTATTCACAATACCATCGTTCATAATACCAACGTTCACAATACCAATGTTCACAATACCAATACCACCATACTTTTAGCACGGAGTCCGATCACGATCCGATCGGCTAGGCCATCTCATTAGAGACATCAACCACAATCACTCTCAATACCAATACCACCGTACTTTTAGCACGGAGTCCGATCATGAACCGATCGGCTAGGCCATCTCATTAGAGACATCAATCACAATCACAATTTCAATTACAATTTCCAGCACAATCACTACCATGTGTGCGGCATGGTGTACGATCACGACCCGATCGGCTAGGCCATCTCACCACAATGCCGTGTGGATCGACATCATCCATTTCTATCAATCATCTCATCCCAATTAAGGGGAATAATTTTATCACATCAATCTCATCCCAAATAAGGGGAATAATTACAATCCACTCCTACACCGGCACGTATAGTTTCGGGGTTAGGTTATTTCAACCTACCCTTCCTCGGTGACTATCGATACTCCTGAAAATATTTTTCATTTACTTACAAAGGAAACAACAATACAAATGCATTTACCTCATAACCTTTCATACCGTATGTAGCCTCATTGGCAATTTCAACAACTTTCAACATCATTATTTCATTGGATCTCTTGGCCATATATATAATTCTTCATTTATGGCACATTGGCCATATTTCATATTTCACACTTTTATTTCTTCCCTTTCATGGATCATCATCATAAATATCAACAAATAGAATATTACAAAAATCACAACTTTAGGTTCACTAGTAATGAAGACTTTAAACACAATGGATTTCTTTCCACGAAATGGAGTGAATTTATTGGCAATCGAAGTACAAGTTAAAATGATAAACGAGTAACACATTATTTATTCTTGAAATAGTTCTCCCAAAAAGGGCAATACACCATTTCAACTCATGAATATATAAGATTTCAAAACACAATGGAAATAATTACAAAGCATTGCATTAGATAAAATAGCCATATTTGGACATGACTTGAGTACATAAGCTTTTATGAAAATCTATTTTTGAAGTCAATTCGGAATAGTTGAATCAAGGCTCATTTCATAACCTTTCTCACATCATTTCATTTCATTGGCACCATTTGCCACAAGTATAATTTTTATCCTTGGCACGTTGGCCTTACTTGATACCTCCAACTCACTTATTTCACTTCCAACCATCTTTATAGATTATCAACAATAAGACATTTCCAATCAAGACTTTAGCTACACATATGAGAAATTAAGAGTCTTAAGCATATTGAGATTTTCTCACACAATTTGGCATCATAGCCTTCATTTGAAACATGACTCAAAGACATAGCATTTTAATACACATATCATTCTTGAATACATTCCTAATAGATAACATAATGTGATAGGAACATTTGTAACACGTTTTGAATACATGATTGTCGACACTTTGCTTATTCGGGACAATCGAATTTATTGGGAACATCTCGGAACATAGAATAAGGAACTTGAGACAACCATACTTGAAACTTACGGAAACATCATGGAATTCAATTCTAAGAGAGTATTTTAGCCAACATACCTCGCTTTGATCTTTCCTTATATTGCTACGACGTTTCGAAAATCCTAGCAATCCCAATCTATTTTGAGACATAAAAAAATTGAACACAAATTAGGAAGATATTCGTGGTTTCAGCGAACTTGAGCATTTTATCAAACACTAGGTATGAAAATTTTGTTACAAGATTCTTCTACAAGATTTCCTTCATTCCACAACCCAATCTTTACTTATTTGAGCTCAACAATCTTCTCACAAACCTTATTGGTACAAGCATATATAAATAATACTCTTTACACCCAAGAATGATACTCCCAATCATTCATCTTTTGCCCCAAACTCGAAATTAAAGATTAGGGATTTGAATTTTACCTCTTGAGTGAAGATCTTGTGAGATTTCCTTGTTGGATTTCAAGGCTTGAACAAGATCTTGATAAACAAAACACTTGAGCTTCTTCCTCTCTCTTGAACACTCTCACTTCTCTCTAAAAATATCAGGTTTTAGCTCAAAAATGACTTAACCCCTCTCTCTACCCGGCCTTGGGGGGGTATTAAATGGGCTCCTACATGCGCGATCGCGCACCTGGTCGCGCATCTGAGGCAGAATACCCTCTAATATGCGCGGTCGCGCATGTGGCATAGGTCCGGTAAAATGTCCATAACTCTCTATAGAAAAATCTAAATGATGCACGGTTTGATGAGTTGGAAACTAGACTTAAAGATCCTTAATTTGATAGGTAGATCACCTCTTAAGTCCTTATATTGAGGGAGTTCTATGCATTTGAAGTCGGGTCTTGTGCCAATTGAATCATCCTTTCCACTTAATGTATCCAACTTGTTCCACATAAGTTCTTGCCATTCACCAAACTCCTTAGTATTTTCCAACACACCATAAACATATATTGTCATTTCAAAATGATGTGGTTCTATCCCATGGGTCTCCTTTAATACTCAAATATGTTATTCCCAAATATCGCTGGTGCATTTTAAAATTTTAAATCATTAGGAAATTTTTAACTGTGCCTTACAACTAATGAAGAGAGCAAGCACATGCCTGCTTTATCTTTTCCCCAAAAGCTCTATAGAGAAAAGCTGGACAAGCAGTTTGAGAGATTTCTGGACATGCTGAGACAGGTTAATGTAAATTTGCCATTCACGAAAGTTCTCTCACAAATGCCAGCTTATGCAAAGTTCTTGAAGGACATCCTTACAAAGAAAAGCAAGATTGAGGAAACATGAGTGGTCAAGCTCACAGAGCATTGTAGTGCAATCTAGCAAAACAAACTCCCATAAAAGTATGGAGATCCAAGGAGTTTTACTATACCTTGCTCATTAGGCACTCTTAATTTTGATAAGTCTTTGTGTGATTCTAGTACCTCAATTAATTTAATGTCTTTGTCTATTTACAGGAAATTGGAGAATGAGCTTGGAGAGATAAGGTCTACGCCAATATCTTTGCAGCTGGCAGACCAAACAACTATAATACCCGAGGGAATAGTGGAAGATATCTTAGTTTGGGTAGATAAGTTTGTCTTTCCTGTAAATTTCATTGTGGTGAAGATGGAGGAGAATAAAGAGGTCCCCCTTATCTTAGGAAGACCATTCTTAGCAACGGGTAGATCAATTTTAGATATACATGATAGAAAGCTCATGCTTAGAGTAGGTGAGTAGACGGTGACTTTCGAGATGAACGTGGAGATAGGGTGAGAAAGGAGAAGCCAGCTGCAAGTTTAGAGTGGATAGTGAAAGGCTTGAAAGATAAGGTCCCAGTGATTGAGAAAGACAAGTGTGGGGTGTACCCCAAGAAGGCTGAGAAAAAGTTATCCGCGTGGATGTGTGCACTAATTTGGGCAAGAAGAATGGAGCCCGACTTCGACTCAGACCCCGACTAGAGATTCAGGAAAGTTTCATCTACCTTATACTTTTTAATTATGTGTCATGGGGACATGTCACAACTTAAAGTGCGGGGTGGGGTATATTTGTATGTATGTTGTATGTATATTAGTCTTAGTTTTTGTTTGTTAATTGTAGTAGTTTGATAGAAAACAAAATTGGAAAACCATAAAATTTTTAAAATTTTCGATTTTTCTCGACGATGGATATCATTCGACAGGTTTCTTGAAGGATTAAAGTCGAAAGAAAAAGACAAAAAGATTTTATTTCGTTAGGTAGTGTATTAATTCTCCCTTGGTTTTTCTTTATGCCACGGTTCTTTTTCAAGGATTTTTTTTGAACCGGGTATAGCTAATTTTATTTTTAAAAGTAGGAACCCTTGTGCTATGGTTTGAATTGAAAACAATGTCTCTTGACTTTATTATGCTTTGAGAATAGTGAATACTTTAGTTGTGACGCTTAGGCTCAGTTTTTGACTCTTGCATAAGTACATTAAATTGTATAATCTTGACTTTGCTTAACTGCTTTGGCTAGAGTGTCTTGATAAATCAATCATGAGCGAGTTATGTGCCATGTGTGTGTGAGGTTTGTATGATTCTTTGTATTGAATTTGATGTCTAGAACTTGCCCCGTGTATTTGCAAGGCGAAATAGTAGTTTTGTTCAGTCTTGGAAAGGATATAGGCATTTCTTTGTTGAGCCAATGATATGTGTATACCCACCAAATTGTTATGTACCATAGTTAACCCCGTTGAGCATGTCATTTTGCTTCTTTGGTAACCACATTACAAGCCTTACCCATTTGTTTGAATTAACTATCTATTTGAACCATTTACCTCTCGTGAGCACTTAAAATTGTATGAACTTTGTAAAAGTTGAAGTGTGGGGTGATTGGGTTGGTTTTTGAGTGGAGCTAATGAAATGAGGAGAAATGTGCACTGTTTTGAAAAACGTAAGAGTCACTTAAATTGAATTTTTTTTTTGTATTGCTGTGAAAATTACTCATTAATAAGTGGTAACTCTTGATGCAATTGTGCTTAAATAAGTTGGGAGTTAGTGTATATTGATGTAAAGGTGGAGTATGGTTTGACATAAGTGTGGGGTTTTGAATGAAATGTATGTATTAAAGTGCTTAGGGAGGTGTAGTCACTCTTATATCTAAATGTATCTTACCCGCCCCGCACCTTACATTACAACTAATTAAAGTCCTACTTGATCCTTGACTGAATGATCTCAATTAGTGGAGTAGTACACTACGGGCAAGCCTATGGTTTATCTTTTGTGGCATGAGAATATTATTTCTGAGAGTGAGTGAATTCTTTCTATCTCGAGTTCCTAATTGTTCTTAATTTCTATGGTGTGTGGAACTACTCTCTTTTGTAGTGAGGGCACGTGATTCATGAAGGAAAGATAATGTTGTTGACCTCTATGTTAGGGTAAGTGAGCAGGTTATAAATAATGTGTGGTGCTTTTGAGTCAAATCTTGAGGCTAGGATGTTACACTATTGTGCTTAGTCAATTTTAAATATTCTTGGTATGATGAGTTACGAGAATTATTTAAAATGGTCGTGTCTATATAAAGTGTGGTCTGATTGCTCGAGGACGAGCAATGGTTTAAGTGTGGGGTGTTGATGGTAGGCTGTAATCTTGTATTTTAGTCGCTTATTGCACTCTAATTTACTGTACTTTAATTGAGCTGGAGCTTTAATCGCTAGTGTTTTGCACTAATTGTGTTTTTTATGCCTTGTAGGAGTGATTCCGATCTATGTAGATGTTATGGATTGAATAAAAACCCAAGTATTAAGTTGGGATCGTGTTCGAGGATCAACGGATGATAGTGCACTTTAAGAACGCAACGAAGAATCGAGCTGGCATACTGCGCATTGGACAGTAAAATGCACATAACGTTTAGCTCAAAAATCTGTTTGGGCTCCAGAATATATTCTTAGAAAGCTATTTAAAAGAGCTACAACTTTCATGTTTTACGTTTTCCCAAATTCCCAACTTATACCACCCAGGTGCACGATCACGCACTGGGCACGCACTTGGGACAGAACAGTGTGAAAAATGCGCGACCAAGTGCGCGAGCACATTTCTAGGTGCGCGGCCGTGCATGTCCAACTCCGGAAAAGTGTCCTATTTTGCGTAGGAGAAGGTTTTATCATTTGGGCCCGACCCTACTTGGTATATATACATGAAAAAAATGGTATTTTGAGGACTTTTGACATACTTTGACCTAAGGAGGCTAAGGAGAAGTGGGAGAAGCAAGAGCACAAAAATTTCATGATTCAATCCTCACTCAAGATAAGGGTTTGGATCGCTTATGTTTTCCTTTAACTTAAACTTATTTGTGATGAGTTACTCCATATCTATGGAGTAGTTCTCTTTAGGGATTGATGGACTTGGTGTTTTGAGAATGGTTTGTGGATATTAACTCTAGTTTTTATGTATTGAATTGTTTTGGGTGTTTTAATTGTTGCATATATATATTAACATGTTTATGTAATCGAAAGAGGCGTAAATTGTGATGTTTTTGCATTATCTTGTTGGTTGAATTCATTGATTCTTCTTAGTAATCGAAAGAGGCTAATTGAATTATTGTTTAGACCTAGTTAGGAGAATAATCAAAAGAGGTTCTTTTACAAACCAATCCACTACGAATTCTTGCATAACTTCACCGAGCTTAACTTAGTTCATATTGTGAGGTTGAGACTTAATAAAGAGAGGAGTTTCTACTGAACATTCGAACTAATAATAGAGTGAATTTGAGAGACTCACTTGAACCTTAGAAGTGAATTAACTAGAGTTAAATCCCAGACAAGTATCTTGCACCTATCCAATCAACCCTTATTTTCTCCCATTGATATCTTCTTTGCTTACTCTTGTTGCAATTGTATTAGCCAATAGTTTAGACTCTTAGTTAATTTTAGTTTTAATCACATAAATCTCAATTGTTGATCATCTTGGATAGCAATCAACCTATAAACTACGAAAATACTGTTTAACTCCAATCCCTGTGGATAGGATATTATATTATACAATATTCAACTAGCGAGCATATTTAAGTGTGTGTTTTGCGCTCGTCAGCCCCTTCTACCCATTCTTCCAAAAAGGACAAAAAATCCAAATCCTACAAGAAAACTCATCGTAGCAAATCTCGTAGAGATTCCGAGAGAACCCATGATTCCGAGAGAACACCCAAAAGAAAATCCAAGTTTCGCATACATTCTAAGAATTCTAACAATAATGTTTGTTGGAACTGCGGAAAGACTGGTCACCGAGCCAACGAATGCAAATCAGGTAAAAAGAAGAAGAAAATCAATCTTCTAGAAATCAGTGAAGAAGCCAAGAAAGAGCTTTATTCCATACTCGAAGAAGTCGATTCAGACTTCTCAGTAGATTCTGGTAGTGACATAGACGTCACCTACGAAACAGACTCTAGTCAATCTAGTGGAGAATGCAATTGCAATGAAGCATTCTGTACTTGTGGCGATCTTCCTCCCAAAATCAGAGTTTTGTCTGATAACTCTAAAGAATCCCTCTTCGATGTCATTCAACACATCAGCAATGAAGAATCTAGAAATCTCTATCTTTTAGAGCTCAAAAATCTTATCCTTAGCCATCAGGAGGATAAACCCAAATCTAGGCCAGTCATTGAACCCTTTAGCATGAAGCAAATTATGTCCAGATTCGAATAAACTTCCGAACCATCCATTTTCGATCTAAGACATGAAGTGACAGATCTTAAAGGAGAAATCCGAGACATAAAAGCCATACTTGGAAAAGTCAAACTTGATATCCTTACTACTCAAGTCCTTAAAGGGGCTTGTAACGACCCGACTTGTTATTTTAAACATTAATGCCCCGTTCAGTGACTTAAGGTCTTGAGCAACTTCGTAATAAGTATTATGACCCGCGGGTGTAGTCGAGTTCGATTTTCGGAAGATTCAAAATTTAATTAAAAGAATAATTCTTATTTAGAAGCTTAAAATGGAAAGAGTTGACCGGAGAGTTGACTTTTGAGCAAACGATCTCGGAATAGAATTTTGATGATGTCAATAGCTTTGTATGGTGATTTCGGACTTCGACGTATGTCCGGATCCGTAGGACAATTCGACGTATTTTGGCGAAAGTTGAAAAAAATAGAAGGTTTTGGAAAATTCTTCCGAAGGATGAATTTTTGATAACGAGGTCGGATTTCGATTCCGAAAATAGGAATAGCTCCATTACGTCAATTATGAATTGGGTGCAAAATTTGAAGTCATTCCAGATTGATTTGATACATTTCGGCGCAAAATATAGAAGTTGGAAGATTTGAAAAACTTATATTCGATTCGATGTGCGATTCGTAATTTTGACGTTGTTTGACGAGATTTGAAGCCTCCACTAAGTTCGTATTGTATTTTGGGATGTGTTGGTATATTTGGTTGAGGTCCCGAGGGGCTTGGGTGTGTTTTTGGATCATTGGTTGAGAGATTAGTAAAGTTAAGAAATTTAGGAGTTTGGCCATGGTCAATATCGGGTCAAGACGACCTATTTTCAGTATTTTGAGTGCGTGAGCAGGTCCGTAGCGTGTTTTATGATTGAAATTCATATATGGTTTGTGTCCAGGAGGTTCCGGATGAGTTTCGGGAGTGCTGAGGCAAAAAAGGGAAGTGCAGACCTCAAGGGAATTTCACGGACCACACAATTTTGGTGTGGACCGCGCTCCAGTCCGCAGTGGAGTTTGCGGACCGCACAATTTTGTGTGCGGCCGCGCTCAAGAACTCTCAGATTCGCTGGTCCGACTTCGGAAGCTCATATCTTTTGATCTACAAGGAATTTTGAGATGATTCAAAAATGTAAGTTGTAGCCCTTCATGTCTAGTTTCCAGAATAATAATGAAATTATAATTCGGGCATTTCTTGAGAAAGTTATGGCTAATTTACTGAAGCCTGGTAGAGGAGGAGGTTGTGAAGTGCGGCTGCACCATTTTTGTGCGACCGCAGGAGCTGGGGATGTGCGGCCGCGCCATTGTTTTGCAGACCGCACATTGGAAGTTCAGAGGATGTACTATATATCCGAAGTTTAGGTTATTATTTCATTTTTTATACTTTGGGAGCTCGGTTTGAGACGATTTTTCGTGGGTTTTTCAAGCAATTCATCGGGGTAAGTGATTCTAACTCGGATTTGGTTAATATACATGAATATATCACTGATTTTATCATTTAATTGGTACTTTGAGATGGAAATTTGGGAAAAATTGTAGAAACTTCATAAACAACAAATTTAAGATTTGGAGGTCGAGTTGTTATTGGAATTTGATAAAATTGATATGGTTGAACTCGTATCGGAATGGTTGTTCAGATTTCATGAAAATTATGTCAGGTTCTGAGAGACGGGCCCCGCGTTGACTTTTGTTGACTTTTTGGAATAAATTTTTAAGTCGACGTTTTATTATCTGGAATTATTTCCGATGAATTTTAAGGAAGTTATACAACTGATTTGAATAGATTTGAGCGGTCCGGAAGCCAATTCAAGCAAGAAGGAGATTTTGGAATATCGGCATAACTTCAAAAATGTAAGTGTCTTGCTTAACCTCGAGTGGGGGAATTACCCCTTAGGCATCGAGTCTTATGTGCCATTTGTGAAATGTGAAAAGCCGTGTACGCGAGGTGACGAGTACGTACTCAGCTTATATGTGTAAATTTTATTGAGTTAAAGTCTTGAGCATATTGTGTGGTAAATTGGGTAATTGTTGGTATATATTTAATCATCTATTTATCGTGCCTAAATCCTTGTTGTTGTTGAATCTGTTGTTATATGACAATTTATTGTGATTGTTACTTGATTATTTATGTAATTTCGTGAATTTATTGGTTTGATAATTATTGGAAATTAACTTCATTATGGATTTTCCCTCTGCAAATAATTAATTAAATGAGCTTAAGAAGAGGTGTTTATATAATTATTGAAAATTTGAATTTACTGAAGATTTTACTTTATGTTGAATAATTTCTATCTCTATTGATTGTTTCTGGGTATTGTACACATTGTGTGGAGCTTTTGGCTATTTATTGTGAAATTAATTGACTTGGTTGTAACTTTGGAATTTGGTTGTGGCCATTGGATAAATTGTGATATGAATTGATTTTGTTATGTTGCCGTGATAATTTTCCGTGTAAATTATTGTGTTTTGTGAGTTATTATTTTGGGGAGATAAGGGTGGCATTTCACCGTTGATATTATGAGGGTATAAGAGTGGCATTTCACTGTTGTTGTGTTTGTTGGAATATTATCTGGGCGGAGCGATAAGGGTGGGAATAGGAGCGATAAGGGTGGCTATTGATATTGTCTGGGCGGAGCGACAAGGGTGGCTATAGGAGCGATAAGGATGGCAATAGGAGCGATAAGGGTGGCATTGTCAGGGACGATATGTGATGATGTGGGGTTGTGGTGTTGATGATTTTCCTGTGATGTTGTGATTTTTTTGTGTTTATTTTTATACCTTGTGTAATTTGTCTTGTTATTGGTAAATTAATAACAATCTGATTTATATTGAAATTGAGAGCCTGTGGCTATTGCCAGGTGGATTATAAAATAAAATGTGGGCACGAGGTGCCGTGAGTAAATAATAAGGATATTTGGCACGTGAATTATTCGTGCAGCTGTGATATGAAATGAGGGCAAGAGGTGTCGGGGAAATATGATGATTTAATTATGGGCACGAGGTACCGTGGAAATATGAAAAATGGGCTGAGACCCGTGTTTACAAAAAATATGAAAATGGGCTGAGACCCTTATTTTTATGATTTTGAAATGAGGTGTCACATGGTGACTCTTTAATCGAAAGAATTATATTTAAAATATTTATTTGAAAGGATTTTTTATCAAGAAGAATTATATGAAAGAATTATATTAGAAAGATATTTATTCGACGAAATTATATTTGAAAAAGAGTTTTATTCATAAGAATTATATGTGAAAGATATTTAATTGAAAAACTTGATTTAACTGGGTGTAATTGTATTTATTAATTGTTGAGCGATATTAAATGGTGATTTTATTGTCTTATTGTGCATATCATTGGTTGTTTTATGTTGCCTTGATGTTATTTGTTTCCTATTATTTTATATATTATATTGCACAGGTTATTAGACTAGTGAGTATCTTGACTGTACCTCGTCTCTACTCCACTGAGGTTAGTCTTGATACTTACTGGGTACTGACCGTGGTGTACTCATATTATACTTCTGCACATTTTTTGTGCAGAGCCAGGTATTGGAGATATCGGACTTGAGCAGAGTTAAAGCGGGATCGTAAGGATTCAAGGTAGAGCTGCTTGGTCATCGCAGTCCCTTAGGGTCTTTTCATTTCATTGTACTGTTAATTTGTCATCAAATAGCATTGCATATTCAGTCCTCGCGATCATTCCATGTATTCAGTTAGAGTTCGTGACTCAGTACTACCAGTCTTGGGAGGTTGTATATTTATATTTATTCCGCTGTTAGTTTTGGTTACATATTTAATTCAAAAAGTAAAAAAAATGGCTTCAAAATATAATTGAAATCGGTTTACCTAGTCTTAGAGACTACGTGCCATCACGACGCCTGTGGTGGGATTTTGGGTCGTGATAGGGCTACTTCATCCGATCATAAATTCAAAGAAGAACTTTCCGACGAAAAGGAAGAAGTCCCTCCCAATAATGATCATCTAGCGGAACCTAATGCTAAACACTTCAATGAGGAAACTTCCAATTACGAAAATCCCGGGTTAACCATAATTACTTCTGTTAGACCTCAGAGTCATCATATTCCTATTAAAATTGTGGTCAACAAGAATTTTGTTATAAAAAAAAATTGCCTTACTTGACAGTAGTGCAGATAGAAATCACATCATCAAAGGTGTTGTTCCTATTCAGTATCTAGAAAAAAGTACATTCAGACTTTATTCCGCTACAGGAAAACAACTACGTATTAATTACAATCTTTCCAAAGCCCATATTTGTAACAATGGTATTTGTTTAACAAATGATTTTGTCATCACTGAAGACATCAATAAAGATATCATTTTAGGAATTCCATTTATCACTTAGATAGAACCTTATATTACTGATTTAAATAGGATTAATACCACTATTTTAGGAAAAACCTTGCATTTCCCTTTTATAAAACTCTTTCACAAGATGAAAGTAATTTTATTAGAGAAAACACAGTTTTTCGTATTAACAAACTTTCTCAGCATATCACCTTTTTAAAGGATGAAATAATAATTAAGAAAATCGAGCAAATTTTAAAAACCCCGGAGATAGTTACTAAGATAGTCAATCTTCAACAAAGGTTTGAGAAACAAATATGCTCTAATTTTTCAAACGCCTTTTGTGAAAGGAAAAAATATGTGATTGAACTACCATACATGGAAGGATTCAATGAACAGGTCATTTCCACTAAGGCAAGACCTACTCAAATGAATCATGAAATGATGAAAATTTGCAAAATCGAGATTACTAATCTTTTGAAAAATAAAATAATTCGTCCTTCTAAATCTCCATGGAGTTGCTCTGCCTTTTATGTTAATAATAATGCAGAGAAAGAAAGAGGAGCACCAAGGTTGGTTATCAACTATAAACCTTTAAATACGGTTTTAAAATGGATTAGGTACCCGATACCTAACAAAACAAATCTTTTAAAAATAACCTATAAAGCAAGTTCGATATGAAATCAGGTTTTTGGCAAATCCAGATAGCAGAAAAAGATAAATACAAAACTGCTTTCAATGTTCCCTTCGGACAATACGAATGGAACGTTATGCCTTTTGGGCTCAAGAATGCCCCGCCCGAATATCAAAATATCATGGATTATTTCTTTAATGATTATAGTCATATGTCTATTATTTATATAGATGATGTTCTTATATTTTTTTGAGTATATAGATTCCCATTTTAAACATCTGAATACCTTCTTCAAAGTAGTAAAATTTAATGGATTAGTTGTTAGCGCTAAAAAGATAAAGCTCTTTCAAACTTCCATCAGGTTCTTAGGCCATGACCTTTATCAAGGATATTATAAACCTACTTGCAGAGCCATAGAGCTCTCCTCTAAATTTTCCAATGAAATTGTTGAAACCCCAGCTTCAAAGATTTCTAGGAAGTCTCAACTACGTAGCAGACTTTATTCCTAAAAGTCCCACCCTCCTACCTTCAGTGGATTGGCGACAGACGATGCCCAGGGTTTCCTGGAGGAGTGCCACCACATTCTCTGTACTATGGGTATTGTGGAGACGAGCGGGGTTGCTTTTACTACATTCCAGCTCAGGGGAGCAGCTTATCAGTGGTGGCGGGCATACGAGTTGGGTAGCTCGGCCGAGTCAGCTTTACTTACATGGGTTCAGTTTTCAGAGATGTTCCTAAGAGAGTTTGTACCTCAGTCCCTTCGAGATGCATGGCACCGGAGTTTGAGCAGCTGCACCAGGGCACTATGTCAGTGTCAGAGTATGCCGTTAGATTCAGTGATTTGGCCAGACATGCACCTGCTTTGGTCGCTACAGTTAGAGAGTATGTCCGTAGATTCATTGAGGGGCTCAGGCATGATATTCGGTTCAGCATGGCTCGGGAGTTAGAGTCGGATGTTTTATTGCAGCAAGTAGTAGGGATCGCTTGCCGAGTAGAGGGCATGTGGGATCAGAAGAGAGGAGACAAGCGAGGTCAGAAGCGAGAGGATAGGGAGGCGAGGAGGCCTCGTAGATTGGAGAGATCTACTGGTCCTTATTTTGCAGGCAGGGTACGACATGGTAGAGGTTTTGTGGGTCAGCCAGTTCAGTTTGCACTTCAGGCTTCGCACAGTGTTTCAGGTGTTCATGGGTCTCAGAGTACCCGTACCACACAGTTCCCACAGCCACATCAGCAGAGAGGTTGCTTCGAGTGTGGAGATACCAGCCACAGAGTGAGAGATTGTCCTACACTCCGGACAAGTGTGCCACAACGGGGTATTCAGGCGAGTAGAGGGTGCCCAAGAGGGGAAGGCCCGACCCGTTGATGTGTTTCATATAGTACACTTGAGGCCACTACGCCAGGTGATGTCATACACATATGCTTTTGATTTTTTATAGAGGGGCACCATTCACATTTTGATTCAGTTTTGCTTATCGGGGTGAGTCCCCTTATTTGTTCCTCCACCTATGGGTGAGTTCATGACTTAGTATCTTGTTTATGTGTTTGCCCCTGTTGGGATATTCTATGAGTGGTAACCCGTGTCTATCATTTGTTTTTATTCATTATTGAGAGTTACGAGGCTAGAAGTGAATTCTTGTTGTCCATTATGGTAGGTTTGATGTGATTCCTGAGTAAATTGTTTACAATTTGTGATTTGATACCTTACTAGGTAAGAGTTTAGTAAGTGTTGTGATTTTATTGGCAGAATTGAGTGAGTGGGAGATTTCCATTGGTATGATGTGTATACGACTTGTAATTAGGAGTTGAGGGTGAGACCCTCGCAATTCCGTGTGATTTGATATGTTTGAGTCAGGCTGCGTGCCGTGGTGGAAGTTATATCAGGATGAGATCCTTGTGATTTATTCATATACTTTAATTTTTACTTTTAAATTGATTTATAGGATGGTACTCATAGAGAGTTGTGCCTGTCGGGCATTGTTTGATATTTCTCTTATATGGTTCTCTTTATTTATTCAGTCATTTTTCATTCTGTGCTTCTTGAGTTTTAGCTTGCAGGGTGTGTGCCCGGTGGTGTTAGTTGTGATTTGTTTTTTCGGGTGTATAATTATGAGGTATTCATGTTCCTTGCATTGCTATCAGTGTTGTGGAGGTTCGAAACAGAGTTCTATCGGATATGAGTCTAATTGCCGGTGCTGGTTTTTATTACGGGCAGCTATTGTGATCAGAAACGTTATTACGGGCCTATGTGTGGCATGTCATGTTGAGTGGTTGTTCCTTGTGGGTGTAGGCATGAGTTGTTGCAGTTGGTTGAGACTGATATCGGGTATGGATTTAGAATCGGGTCTTTTGGAGATGAATGGAAGGTGAGAATTCTGACTCTAAGGCTTATCGGTGCTGGTAGAAAGGATAAATTACAGTTGAGATGATATCGTCAGGCTTATGTGGATTGGGGTGACGTGGGGTCACCCGGAGGTGTATGTCGGATATGTGCTTTCAGTGATTTGAAGACTTCGAGGCGATTCTTAGCACGTTTGAGGACAGACGTTTGTTTAAGAGGGGAATGATGTAATGACCCGGCCGGTTGTTTTGAGAATTTAAGTCCCGTCTGGCGGTATAAGGCCCTGAGCAGCTTCCTATTATGTGTATTGACTTGCGTGCGTGGTTGAATTCAATTACTGGGTGATTCAGAGTGATTTGGCCCTAAAACGAAAGCTTAAGTCTTAGGATTTTGACTGTAGTCGGAACTGTGTGGAGACAACTCCAGAATGGAGTTTCGTCGATTTCGTTAGCTCCGTTGGGTGATTTTGGACTTGGGGGCGTGTCCGGATTGTGTCTTGGAGGTCTGTAGCTCATTTAGGCTTGAAATGGTAAAAGTCCAATTATTGGAGATTTTGAACGGAAATGGACTTTTTGATATCGGGGTCGGAATGCGATTCCGAGAGTTGAAATAGCTCCGTTATGTTATTTGGGACTTGCCTGCAAAATTTGACGTCATTCTGGGTTGGTTAGATTGGTTTCGGCACGGGTTTTCGAAGTTGGAAGTTTTGGAAGTTCATAAGTTTGATTCGCGGTGCGATTTGTATTTTCGGCATTGTTTGATGTGATTTGAGACCTCGAGCAAGTTCGTGTTAGGTTATGGAACTTGTTTGTGTGTTTAGACGGGGTCCCGGGGGCCTCGTGTGTGTTTCGGATGGGCTACGAGCCATTTCCTTCTTTTTTGGAACTGTTGTTTTCTGCCATCTGGTTTCCTTAATCGCGTTCGCGTCCCTTCCTTCACGTTCGCGAAGAGTAATTTTGGAGGAGGAATTCATTGTTCTCCTTCTTCGCGTTCGCATCTGTTCCCTCGCGTTCGCGTAGTAGAAATTGGGAGCTGGGGGTTGTTGGCTATTTCTTCTTCGTATTCGCATCATTCTTCCCGCATTCGCGTAAGTTCTGTTTCTTACCCTTCATGTTCGCTCCCCTTAGCTCGCATTCGCGTAGGGTTATCCTGGCAGCTTACATTTTTCTTCTTCGTGAACACGATCCTTTCTCCGCGTTCGAGATGCTTTGACGCCTGGGCAGAATATAAGATCTTCAAATCGAGGGTTAGGCCATTTTCATCATATCTTGACTTGTAGAGCTCGGTTTTGAGCGATTCCTTGTGGGTTTTTCAAGAAATCGATTGTGTAAGTGTTCTTTACCTAGAATTTATTATATTCCATGATTTTATCTTTATTTTTATCATTTCATTTGTGTTTTGAGTTGAGAAAAATAGAGGTTTTTGAAGAAAATTTTCAAAAAGAAAATCATGATTTGAGGGACGAATTGGTATCGGAATTTGATAATATTAGTATGGTTGAACTCGTATCGGAATGAGTGTTCGGGTTTTGTAAAATTTGTCGGGTTCCGAGGTGCGGGCCCAAGGGTCAACTTTTGGGTCGATTTTTAGATTTTGATTAAGATTGAGGCTTTATGATTCGGAATAGTTTCTTATAAGTTTTATTTGTGCTTTGAAGTTATTTTGGTTAGATGTGAGCCGCCCGGAGGTCATTTCACCCTAGAAGTTCATTTTAGAGTATCAGTCTGTCTTCTTTGAGGTAAGTAGCTTGCCTAACTTCGTGTGGGGGAACTACCCCTTAGGATTTGAGTCTTCTATGCTAATTGTAGTCCGTGTACGCAAGGTGACAAGTACGTGCTCGGATTTATTTGTGGAAAGTTGGCCTTTTAGGGTTCTTAGGTCCTTGTTTTCACTGAATATGCAGTTGTTCTCGTTATGATTACGTTTTTTAATTACTAGTTTCACCTCTACCTGTTTTAATAAGAATTAATTGCTTCATGATCATATCCCTTGATGCTTATTTGAGTCATCTGTGCCTTAACTGAAATTGTTCTCTCTTCTATTGGCATGTTATCTTTCCCCTAACTGCTTATCTTTATTTGAAGTTGTAGTTATCCCTTTTGTAAATGTTCACCCTTAATTGAGGTTATGGTTATCTTTCCACAGCCTACCTTTATTTGAATTTGTTGCATCTCTTTCGTAATTTTCCAAACATAAAAGAAGCTTAGATATCCTATGCCTTAGTTGATTTGCCCTTATTTAGAATTATTTGACTCGTGTTAGTTTTCTTGTTGTTGAACCGTATATTGTGGGATCATTGTTACATATTATTTTCTTCCCTGTTGAGCTGTTCTTATTACTCCTAGTATTCTTTATTATGGCTATTCCTTGCGAACTAGTTTTACCGTTTCTTGCGATAGAAGGTTCTTGAGTTGATTTATTTGTCGTACCCTTGTATTAGTGTTATTGTTGTTGTTGTACTTGTTGTTCTTGCATATTTACTTTGGGACTACGAGGCGGTACCTCGGGAGATCCCCCTGTCTTGCATATTTACTTTGGGACTACGAGGCGGTACCTCGGGAGATCCCCCTTTCTTGCATATTTACTTTTGGGACTACGAGACGGTATCTCGGGAGTGCCCTTTGTTGACATCTCTTTGTTATGGGGTTGCACGAGGTTTCTATCGTGCTATTGTTATTATTGATATTTGCATATTCGGCGTGACAAGACGGGATATATATATATATGTGGGTTGCGCATGTGGCGAGACAAGGTGGGAACATTATTATGCACGTGTGGCGAGACAAGGCGGGCATTTACTTTACTATTGCACACGTGGCAAGACAAGGTGGGCTGTGTCAGGGATTGATTGTGATGATTTGTGATGGCCTAGGGGCATCCTTGTTGTTGATATTTGTGTAGTGATACACTTACCTGTGTGAGCTTTATCTTGTGAAAGTTGTAAGGAAACATTCTATGTGTTGTCCGTTCTTTTCCCCTTAAGCTCACTAGCTGGTATGAACTATGTTAGGACACTTACACAAGCATACATGTAGTTAGGCACTCTTATCGGATAAGAGATTTTCTTGATATTGTTGAGTATAGATGTACACCCTTGCTTATTTGCCTTCTATTTGAGAATGGCTCTATTTGGCACGCGAGTTGTCAGTGCAGTTATGAGGTGTAATGAGGGCACAGGTTGCCAAGTGTTAGGGTTCAGGTATTGAGACCCGTGAGTTATGATTTGTCCGAGGTTTGGCACCTCGTGGAGTTTGTTGACTAAAACCTGATGTGAAAGCGGTCGTTGTTGCTGAGTTATTAATTATCCTTGCTATATCTGTGATTTCGGATTTAGGTTGTGTTTACGTTCTTTCTTCTATGTCATTATTATGGTGTTCCGCTGATAGTTGTTGTTTTCCTTCCTTATTGCAATTATCGTATTAACTGCCACTTCACTTAGTCTTTTTTGTAGATATCATACTCTGTTGTTTTTATACTTATACTTGTTCAGGTTATTTAGTCAAATAGGTGTCTTGACTATACCTCGTTACTACTCCACTAAGGTTAGTCTTGATACTTGCTGGGTACCGCCGTGGTGTACTCATACTACACTTCTGCACATTTTTGTGCAGATCCAGGTACTTCGAAGTCAGTTGATCATTAGCTAGCTGTGCGGACTATTGCTGTGGAGACTCAAGGTAAACCTGTTGCTGTATTTGCAGGCTTCGGAGTCACCCTCCTATTTTGTATTCACACTGTTTTACCTATTTTTAAACAGTTGTATTTAGAAATTTGTAGCAAACTCTGTAGAGCTTATGACTTGTACTACCGGTTTTGGAAATTGTAAATTTTATAGAGATTTCTATTTTAAAAGTTATTAGATGTTATTTATTGTTGTTGTTATTCAGTAAATGTTAGACTAACCTAGTCCCTAAGACTAGGTGCTATCACGATACCCAACGGAGGGAAAATTGGGTCGTGACACCTCCCTAAGCACTTTAATACATACAATTTACCTTTCAAAACCCCACACCTATGTCAAACCATAAATTCCACCTTCACATCAATATATATTAACTCCCTACTTCTTTAAGAACAATTACATCAAGAGTTACTACTATCAAAGAACATTTTCCACAACCATATAATTATATATTTTTTTCTTAATTCAAGTGGCTCTCACTTTTGTTTTTTAAAAACAGTGCACCTTTCTCCTTATTTGAATAGTTCTACTCAAAAGCCAAACCAATCACCCCACACTCCATCTTTTACACAGTCCATAACAATTTCAAGTGCTCATGAGAGGTACAAGGTTCAAATAGATGGTCGATTCAAACAGATGGGTAAGGCTTGTAATGTGGTTGCCAAAGAAACAGGATCACAGGCTCAAAAAGGTTAACTATGATACATAATAATTAGGTGGATAAACACATATATCTGGCTCAACAAAGAAATGCCTATATCACTTCCAAGACTGCATAAAACTACTATTTCGCTTTGCAAACACACAGGGCAAGTTCTAGACATCAAATGCAATGCACAGAATGACACAAACCTCACACACACATGGCACATAACTCACTCAAGATTGGATCATCAAGACACTCTAGTCAAAGCTGTTAAGCAAAGTTAAGATCATACACTTTAAGGTACTTACACAAGAGTCAAAAACTGAGCCTAAGAATTGCAACTAAAGCACTTGCAATTCTCAAGGGATAATAAAGATAAGAGACATTGTCTTCCATTCAAATAATTGCACAATGTTTCCTACTACTAATAAAAATTAAAAACTAACTACACCCGGTTCAAATAAAACCCTTGGAAAAGAACCGCAGCACAAAGAAAAATCAAGGGGAAATTATTATACTACCCTACAAAAAAAAATCTTTTTTTTCTTTTTCTTTCGACTTTGTTCCCTCGAGAAACTTGTCGAATGATATCCATCGTCGGGTAAAATCGTAAAATTTAATTTTTTTAATTTTTTTTTCAATTATTTTTCTACCTCTAAACTACTAAACAAAAACTAAACTAACACATATACATGCAACATACAGTTATCCCCCACCGCACACTTAAAGTTGTGGAATGTCCCCATGAAACACAATTAAAAAGCAAGAGGGAAAGGAAACTTCCCTGAATTTTCTTCTTTTTCGAGAACTTATGAACTCCACCCTTAATTCTGAATTCATTCCTCACTTTTTCTCCTTGGGATTTTTTGTGGAGCTCATTAAGCCCAATTCTTCTGAGGATACCTGCAAGACCGGTTGTTTTCTTTCTTTCTTGTCCTCATCTTGAGCAGTGAATTTCTCATTCATGATGATCCTTAACTTGTTTCTGCATTCATTCACATGATCAATCCATACATATTCCTGTAAATCCCCAAAAATAAAATCCCCATGATCAAGGTTAGAATAAGAAAACAAAGAAGAAAGGTCAAGTGAATAATCCTATGGTATGCAAGACCATTTGTTTCTCATTCTCTTCTACTAAAGGTTGCAAATGTGGAAAGATGGATGGGGGTTTGAACTATTCTTCCGTTGCTTCATATTCTACCAAAGCCTTATTTTCGATCATCTCAGTTGAATCAGAGTCTTCTTGTACCGTGGAAATCTCCCTTTGTAGATGCTCATTTTCTTGAGTAGGCTCATTCTCGCAGGGTATCACCTCCATATATTCATCATCACAACGCAAAGAGCTTTCTGAAAGTGTACTTATTATTTGACTTACTTGCATTGTTAGGTTGTTAATGGCTTCATCATCTCATGTAAATCTCTCTTCCACCTTATTTATGAACTTATACACAAGCTCTTCGAAACTACCATTCTCCCCTTGAGGTGGTTGTCTCACTTCGCTTCCATTCCAGTTATAATAAGGGTATTCATCCCAACCAGAGTCAAGATTGTGCCCATATGAATCCTCATACCTGTACGGACTAGAAACAGAGTGAGACAGTTCAAAATACGAATGATAGGAAGAATACATATCTGCTTGACAGTCAATCCATAGATGATTTCCACCGTATTTAAAACACATAGCAGACCGGTGATAATATTCAGCTGCTAACTCTTCAAGTATTTTCTTAGGCTGGTTGTACTCCATCTTCACAGCATTTAGAGTTCAATATCTACAGTATCTTCTCCAACTTGTTAGGTACTACAAAACAAATCTTGAAAAGAAGTTAAATAATAAAGAAAATAAAATAGAAAGGGAAACAAATAAATAAAACTCAAACCTAATTCCTGAATTTGCACTACAAACAATTTCCAACACTATTGATTTCCAATCCTCGGCAATGACGCCAAAATTTGACGAGCGCAAAACACACACTTAAATATGCTCGCTAGTCGAATATAGTATAATATAATATCGTATCCACAAGGATTGGAGTTAAACAGTATTTTCGTAGTTTATAGCTTGATTGCTATCCAAGGTGATCAACAATTGAGATTTATGTTATTAAAACTAAAATTAACTAAGAGTTTAACTTATTGACGAATGACTGTAACGACCCGGCCGGTTGTTTTGAGAGTTATAGCCCCGATCCCCTGTTTACTACTTTCCCCGTATCGTTTTTTGCTTATGTGACTTGCCGGGAGGTTTTGTTGTTGATTTCAGAGTATTTTGGGACACTTAGTCCCTAAACGGATGCTTAAGCCTTAAAATTTTGACCGTAGTTGGAACTGTGTAAAGACGACTCTGGAATGGATTTCTTTTGATTCTGTTAGCTCCGTTGGGTGATTTTGGACTTAGGGGCGTGTCCGGTTTATTTTTTGGAGGTCTGCAGCTGATTTAGGCTTGAATTGGCGAAAGTCAAATATTTGGAGATTTTGACTGGTAGTGGAATTTTTGATATCGGGGTCGAATTTTCATTTCCGGAGGTTGAAGTAGGTCTGTAATGTCAATTATGACTTGTGTGCAAAATTTGAGGTCAATCGGACATGATTTGATAGGTTTCGACATCGGTTGTAGAAGTTTAAAGTTTCAAAGTTCATCAAGTTTGAGTCGGAGGGTATTTCGTGTTTTTAGCGTTGTTTGATGTGATTTGAGGGCTTGAATAAGTTCGTATGGTGTTTTAGGACTTGTTGGTATGTTTGGTTGAGGTCCCGGGGGCCTCGGGTGTATTTCAGATGCTTAACGGATCGAAAATTGGACTTGTGCATTTGCTGAAGTTTTTAGTTTATGGCTTTTTCATACCTGCGGTGGGGAGACCGCAGGTGCGGACTCGCACGTGCAGAAGATGGAGCACAGAAGCGGACGGGGCCTGGAATGAGAGGTTTCGCAAAAGCGGAAGATATCCGCAGGAGCGGGCGGGCAGGTGCGGCCCCTTGCTTGCAGATGCGGACCCAGCCCCTTAAGTCATTTTCACACCTGCGAGATATTTTCTGCAAGTGCGGCGTCGCAGGTGCGACTGGTGGTCCGCAGATGCGGAATCGCTGGGCAGAAAAGATCAATTTCGAGGGTTTATCTCATTTTCATTTTGGGTCTTTGAGAGCTCGGATTGAGGCGATTATTAGGGAGATTTTCAGAGAAAGCTTTTGGGTAACGATTCTTAACCTATTTATGGTTATATTCCACTAATCTATCACTAATTTTATCTTTTAATTTCGGATTTTGATGGAAAATTTGGGAAAAATGGGAAGAAGTTCTTCAACTAAGGTTTTAGGTTTTGATTGGGATTTTGATATCTGATTTGGATAATTTTGGTACGAGTGTACTCATGAGTGAATGGGTGTTCATATTTTGTGACTTTTACCCGATTCCGAGATGTGGGCCCTAGTCGACTTTTTGGGGCGATTTTCTAATTTCTTGCTTTAGCTTTGATTTCATTTATTAGATTAGTTTCTTATTGTTGTATTATGGTATGTAATTGATTTTGGCTAGATTTGGGCCATTAGAGTCAGATATTCGTGGAAAAGGCATTGTTACCGATTGATTGAGCTCGGTTAGAGGTAAGTGGTTTTCCTAACCTTGTGTGGGGAAAATCTCCTTAGGATTTGGTACTGTTGTCATATATGAGCGTCGTGTACGTGAGGTAACGAGTAAGTACACGGGCTATTTGTTGTAAAACCTGATTTTTACTGAGTATCAACCTGTTTTCCTTTTAATTTAAGTTATACTGTTTAAATGAGTATTAGTCTGTTTTTTATTATTAATTGAGCTATTCCAATATGTATAGTTATCTTGTTTAGTCGAATATCGCATGTCTACGTGCTTTAACTGCTTATTTGAACTCTGTTAAGCATGCCTAGTTGATTCCTGCTTTTCTTTGTTCTTTGTCAGTATAACTGTAGAAATCTTGTTGTTAATTGTTGTATTTATCGGTTTGAGTTGTGTGTTTACTTTTGAGACTACGAGGCGGTTCCTTAAGAGTTCGCCCTGTACATTTACTATTGAGACTACGAGGCAGTTCCTCGGGAGTTCTCCCTGCATGTTTACTTTTGAGACTACGAGGCGGTACCTCGGGAGTTCTCCCTGCACATTTACTTTTGAGACTATAAGGCGGTACCTCGGGAGTTCTCCCTGCACATTTACTTTTGAGACTACGAGGCGGTACCTCGGGAGTTCTCCCTACACATTTACTTTTGAGACTACGAGGCGGTACCTCGGGAGTTCTCCCTGACCATTTACTTTTGAGACTACGAGGCGGTACCTTGGGAGTTCTCCCTGTATATTTACTTTTGAGACTACGAGGCGAAATCTCGGGAGTTCTCCTTGCATATTTATTTTGGGACTACGGGATAGTATCTCGGGAGATCCCCTACTGTTTACCCCTGTGTGTTGTACTGTTGCCTTGCTGTGTTTCCTTTTGTTAAATCCTAATCTCTTATTATATTGTATATTCTCCTGCCTTATTTATTATTTACCTGTGGGCCTGACCTGACCTCGTCACTACTCGACCGAGGTTAGGCTTGGCACTTACTGGGTACCATTGTGGTGTACTCATGCTACTCTTCTGCACATGTTTTTGTGTTTAGATCCAGTTACTTCTTATTTTCCTCGCTATTAGCTGAGAGTACTTGCTGTTGAACGGAGACTTCAATGTACATCTGCCACGTCCGCAGACCTCGGAGTCCCCCTCTATTCTCTTCTATGTCCTTTACCTTCCGTACTTCTTTTGTTAGACTCTGGTGTATAGAGATACTAGTTTCCTTTTGTAGCTTGTGACTTATGATGTTCCGGGTTTTGGGAATACTGTGTTTTACTAGAGTGTTGGTTATTGTACATGCCGGGCAGCATTGTTACCAATTATTTTGTTATCTGTTGTAGTTATTTGTTAAATTTTACTTCCATTTTTGTTATTTCCGCAATTTGTTAGGCTTACCTAGTAGTAGAGACTAGGTGCCATCACGACGTCTCACGGAGGGAGAATTGAGTTGTGACAAGTTGGTATCAGAGCTCTAGGTTCATAGGTGTCGTGAGTCACAAGCCTGTTTATTAGAGTCTCGCGGATCGGTACGGAGACGTCTGCACTTATCTTCGGGAGGCTATGGAACTATTAGAAAAAATTATACTTCTTTGATTCCTTGTCGTGCAAAATTTGTTGACTTCGAAATTATAAACTTCTGTATTCTATTCTCTCACATATGGTGAGGACACGTACAGGCGGATCTGATGACCAGGCACCCGCGCCCTCCTGCTAGAGCCGCGAGACGTCGGGGCCAGGGTAGAGGCCGAGGACATCCACATAGTTCAGCCAGAGCACCCGCATGAGCTGCTACAAAGGAGCCCCCAGTAGCTCCAGCTGGAGGGCAGGCACCTGAGGTACTTATTGCTGCACTAGCCCTCCAGAAGACTCTAGCCCAGTTTCTGAGCATGTTCAGCACCTTAGCTCAGGGTGGATTGATTCCACTTGGACCTGCCACATCTCAGGCCGGGGGAGGAGCCTAGACTCCCATCGTCGGTACCCCAGAGCAGCGAGTTCAGGTAGACCAGGATCTAGAGATCATGCCAGTACAGTCGGTAGCTCCAGTTCAGCCTGAGGTTAGGGCAGCAGTTTCTAAGGTGGAGTAACTCAGATTTCAAAGGTATAAGAAGTACCACCCTCATACCTTCAGTGGATTAGCGTCAGAGGATGCCCAGGGTTTTCTGGAGGAGTGTCACTGTATTCTCTATACTATGGGTGTAGCACAGTCGAGTGGGGTTTCCTTTACTGTATTCCAGCTTAGAGGAGCAGCCTATCAGTGATGGCGTGCTTATGAGTTTAGTAGTCCGGATGAGGCATCTTCAATTACATGGACTCAGTTCTCAGACATGTTTTTGATAGAGTATGTCCCTCAGAGCCTCAGGGACTCATGGCACGCAGAGTTTGAGCAGCTGCGCCAGGGTGCTATGACTGTGTCAGAGTATGCAGTCCACTTTAATTATTTGACCCGACATGCACCGGCCCCACAGTTCGAGAGAGGGTTCATCATTTTATTGAGGGACTCCACCCCAGTATCTAGATCAGTATGGCCAGGGAGTTGGAGATGGATATTTCTTATGAGTAGGCTGTGAGTATTGCCAGGAGATTGGAGGGCATGCTTGCCCGGGATAGAGAGGAGAGGGAGGCCAAGAGGTTTTGAGAGTCTAGCACTTACAGTGGTACTCGTGCCCCACCTACAGTTTGACATGGTAGGGGTTATGTGAGTCGCCCCATTCATTCTGCTCTTTTAGCTGCCAGTGGTGTTCTTGCCCCTTTTAAACCGTAGGAGCCTTATTATGCACCGCCAGTATCTAGTGTGCCTCCTACACGGGGTGCTTTTAGCAGCTAGTCCAGCAGACCTGGCCCGAGCTAGTAACAGCAGCTATGCTCTCCGAGAGCTTGTTTTGAGTGTGGCGACACTCGCCATGTGGTGAGGGATTGACCTAGACTTAGGAGGGGTGCACCTCCATATACTTCTCAGCCACCGCGTGCTCCACCGGGTCCTCAAGCTATGATTCCAGCACCAGCTACCACCCCACCTGCCCAGCCAGCTCAAGGTGGAGGTCGGGGCGGTCGAGGCCGCCCTAGAAAGGAAGGCCAGGCCAGCTATTATGCTCTTCCGGCTCGTATAAAGGCAATTGCTTCCGACTCTATCATTACATGTATTGTTCCGGTCGGTCATAGAGATGCGTCGGTCTTATTTGATCCAGGCTCTACATATTCCTATGTGTCCTCTTATTTTGCCTCGTATTTAGGCGTATCTCGGGACTCCTTGAGTTGCCCCATTTATGTGTCTACTCCTGTGGGAGATTCTCTTGTTGTGGACCGCGTATATCAGTCGTGTTTGATTGCTCTTAGTGGTTTTGAGACCAGAGCCAATTTATTATTTCTCAGTATTGTAGACTTTGATGTTATCTTAGGCATGGACTGGTTGTCACCCCATTATGTTGTTCTTGATTGTCATGCTAAGACCGTGATGCTAGCTATGCCAGGTCTACCACGATTAGAGTGGAGAGGTACCTTAGAGTATACTCCCAACAGAGTTATTTCATTTCTTAAAGCTCAACGAATGGTTGAGAAGGGGTGTGGCACGTATCTAGCTTATGTGAGAGATGATCAGTATTGATACCCCTACAGTTGAGTTAGTCCCAGTAGTGAGGGATTTTCTAGATGTGTTTCCAGTTGATCTTCCGAGCATGCCGCTCGACAGAGATATTGATTTTGGCATTGATTTGTTGCTGGGCACTCAGCCCATCTCTATTCCTCCATATCGTATGGCTCCTCCTGAATTGAAGGAGTTGAAGGAGCAGTTACAGGAGTTGCTTGATAAGGGCTTCATTCGGCCCAGTGTGTCACCTTGGGGTGCTCCTGTCTTGTTTGTGAAGAAGAAGGATGGTTCTATGCGTATGTGCATTGATTATCGCCAGCTGAACAAAGTCATAGTGAAGAACAGGTATCCATTGCCTCGTATTGATGACTTATTTGATCAGTTACAGGGTGCTAGAGCATTTTCTATGATTGACTTACGTTCAGGCTATCATCAGTTGAAGATTCGGGAGCTAGATATCCCGAAGACTGCTTTCAGGACTCGATGTGGTCAATACGAGTTACTTGTGATGTCTTTTGGGCTGACCTATGTCCTAGCAGCTTTTATGCACTTGATGCACAGTGTGTTCCGGCCCTATCTTGACTCTTTTGTAATTGTGTTTATTGACGACATTCTGGTGTACTCCCGGACTCGGGAGGATCATGAACAGCACCTGAGGACTGTGCTTCAGACCTTGAGAGATTAGAAGTTATATGCAAAATGTTCAAAGTGTGATTTTTGGCTAGACTCAGTGGCATTCTTTGGTCATGTAGTATCGAGTGATGGGATCAAGGTAGATCCAAAGAAGGTGGAAGCAGTGCAAAGTTGTCCTAGACCATCATCAGCTACGGAGATCCAGAGTTTTCTTCGTTTGGCGGGGTATTACCGTCGTTTTGTAGAGAGATTCTCATCTATTGCATCACCTATGACCAGGCTGATCCAGAAGGGTGCTCCGTTCAGGTGGACAGAGGAGTGTGAGGCGAGCTTTCAGAAGCTCAAGACAGCTTTGACTACAGCCCCAGTATTGGTATTTCCTACAGGTTTGTGGTCTTATATTGTGTATTGTGATGCATCGTGGATTGGTCTAGGTGCGGTGTTGATGCAGGATGGTAGGGTGATTGCCTACGCGTACAGATAGCTGAAGGTGCATGAAAAGAACTATCCTGTCCATGACCTTGAGTTAGTAGCTATTGTTCATGCCTTGAAGATTTGGCGGTGCTATTTATATGATGTCCCTTGTGATATCTACACCAATCACCGGAGTTTGTAGCATCTGTTCAAACAGAAGGATCTTAACTTGCATCAACAGAGGTGGTGAGGGATTGCTTGTTGGATTTCAAGGCTTGGACAAGAATTTGATGAACAAGACACTTCATCTACTTCCTCTCTCTAGAACACTCTCACTTCTCTCTAAAATCATCATATAATTGCCCCAAAATAAGCCCCAAAGCCTATTTATCAAAAAACTGGGGTCGGGTTATGAAAATATAAAATTTACCCCTCCAAAAATAGGTATGTGGTCACACAATGGACCGCACAATGGGTATGCGAGTCCCACAATGGACCGCAAAATCGCTGCCAAAAACTGGATCGGCGACCATTTTGCGGACGCACAATGTGTCATTATGCGATCGCATAATGATTCTGAGGTCGCACATCTAACCGCAGAATCGCATTTTTCCAGCCTTTGGTAATTTGGTCATAACCTCTTGTATAAATGTCCAATGATAAATGGTTTAAAGAATTGGAAACTAGACACATAGACCTTTCTTTTGATAGGTAACACATCTTATAACTCTTCATATCAAGAGAGGTATGCTCGTTTGAAGTTAGGTCTTGTGCGAACTCACTTAAAACTTTAGTCTTATGAAATTTCCAACTTGTACATTCGATGCCGAAACCTATTGAATCAAGTCTGATTGACCTCAAATTTTGCATATAAGTCATAAATGACATAACGGAACTATTCCAATTTTCAGAATCAGATTTTGACCCTGATATCAAAAAGTCAACCCCCTGGTCAAAACTTCCCAAAAATTTGACTTTCGCCATTTCAAGCCTAATTCCACTACGGACCTCCAAATAATTTTTCGGACACGCTCCTAGGTCCAAAATTACCATACGGAGCTATTGGAATCATCATAATTTAAATATGAGGTCGTTTACACATAAGTCCACATCCGGTCAACTATTTCAACTTAAGCTTTCAACATGAAAATTCATTATTCCAAGTTAACTCTGAAACACCTTAAAAACCAAAACTGACAATTCACACAAGTCATAATATCTCGTAGAAAGTTATTCAAGACTTTAAATAGTTGATAGGAGTGTAAATGCTTAAAACAATCGGTCGGGTCATTACACGGTGCTACACCCGAAACCTGACCAACGTGAACCGGCTGCTCGGGAGTTGTGGTAGGAGTCGGAGCTACTCCCCCAATCTGCGGAATATTTGGTGCAACAGAAATCAATCTCGCCTGGGTTAATGTACCAAACATACTCAGGAACTGTGCCAAAGTCTCCTGAAGTCCGGCGGTAACAACAGGTGCTTCTGGTACCTGTCCCCCAACTGGAGCTACTGGTGGCTCCTCAACTGTTGCTCTGACAGGTGCTCCAATCGCGGCACGTGCCCTTCCTCGACCTCCGCCTTGGCCTCTACCTCGGCCCCGACCTCTTGTAGCCCTAGCAGTATGTGCGGATGCCTGCTCAGCTAACCCGGTAGCACGTGTCCTCACCATCTGTGAGAGAATAGAGATATAAAGGCTCAAATTCTACAATCAACAAATCCGCACGACAGGAATGAAAGAAGTGAAAATTTCCTAACAGTTCTGTAGCCTCTCGAAGATAAGTACAGACGTCTCCGCACAGATCCGCAAGACTCTACTAAACTCGTTCGTGACTCGTAGAACCTATGAACCTAGAGCACTGATACCAACTTGTCACGACCCAAAATCCCACCACATGCGTCGTGATGGCACGTAGTCTCTAAGACTAGATAAGCTGATTTCAATTATATTTTGAAGCCATTTTTTTTATTTTTGAATTAAATAATTAACAAAAACTAACAGCAGAATAAATATGAATATACAACCTCCCAAGACTGGTAGTACTGAGTCACGAACTCTAACTTAATACATGGAATGATCACAAGGACCGAATATGCAATACTGTTTGATGAAAAATTAACAGTACAATAAAATGAAAAAACCCGAAGGGACTGCGACGACTAAGCAGCTCTACCTTGAATCCTTATGATCCCGCTTTAACTCTGCTCAAGTCCGATATCTCTAATACCTGGCTCACTAAAATGTGCAGAAGTGTAGTATGATTACACCACGGTCAGTACCCAGTAAGTATCAAGACTAACCTCAATGGAGTAGAGATGGGGTACAGTCAAGACACTCACTAGTCTAATAACATGTACAATGATATGCACAGTAAGACAATAAAATCACCATTTAATATCGTTCAACAATTAATAAATACAATTACACCCAGTTAAATCAAGTTCTTCAATTAAATATCTTTCACATATAAATCTTACGAATAAAACACTTTTTCAAATATACTTTCGTCGAATAAATATCTTTCAAATATAATTCTTTCATATAATTCTTCTTGATAAAAAATCCTTTCAAATAAATATTTTGATTATAATTCTTTCGATTAAAGAGTCACCATGTGACGCCTCATTTCAAAATCATAAAAATACGGGTCTCAGCCCATTTTCATATTTTTCGTAAACACGGGTCTCAACTCATTTTTCATATTTCCACGGCATCTCGTGCCCATAATTAAATCATCATATTTCCCCGGCACCTCGTGCCCTCATTTTATATCACAACTGCAAGGACAATTCACGTGCCAAATATCCTCATTAAAACAAGTAAAGACAGTAAGAAAAGCCCTTAAAAACTTACCGGATTTTTATTCAATCAACATTAAATACATATTAGAGGGAATAAGAGAATACAGAGAGGAGAGGTCTTAGAAAATTGGGTAATTTTCTCCTGCCTCTAACCATGGGAATGGGAGTCTTATATAGACTTAAATAAAGTTGCCTTTAATCTTCGGCGTACAAGTGTATGGTTTGATTTATCTGACAAAAGTAGGTGGTAGACAACCAAAAGTGGGGCGGTTTATCTTTTCAAAAAGTAAACAGTAAAGGTAAAGGATAAGATTCCTTTCTTGATGCATACTTCTTAGTCATGGTTGGGGTCCATGTACGCCAAAGCTATTCCCTTTGGGTCACACATGTCTCCATTGCTGCTTTCTCCTGTTGAAGCAGCGTCTTCTATCAATTGCATGATTTGGCTTTCTTCATATTTGTCTATGTTTTGTAAGGCTTGCTTATGTTTTTCTTTGAGAGCTGCCTTGGAAGGTGAAGCTTTAGGGAAGCTTTGTTGAATATTCTTTGGGTCTTTGAGGACTTGCTGTTTGGGAGTCCATCCTTTGATCTTGATTTTTTTAGACAGATATTTAATCCTTTCGAACTCTGCCTTAGAAAAATTCCAACTAATAATGAAGGAAATTCTTTTTTAAATAAAATACTTGCACATTTTAATGTGCTATGGTAGAGTTGATATGGTTTCTTTGGTCTGGAAATCATCAAACCTGTGAAGGAATTATTGGGGAAGAATTTCTCTATTTCCTCCGAAAATGTTCCACCATTCGTAGAACCATCTGGGAATTACAGCCTTAGTGACTTCTAGGCTATATTTAACAAACCAAGTATGTCCTGGCCTATGGTATAGAAAATTAAACCAGGCAACCTTGTAGTCATGCCAGTTGTAAGTCTGAGGATGATGCATCATGGACAGTGCTATTTGTGTGTGCAGGTGATCGGCAAACCATTCAAATGGTAATAATATTTTTTTAATGGTAAACCTAGAGTAATTAATATACCCTGGACTTTTATTGTTTAAAGTGTGTTCTACTTCTATGGAATCGGTATCGATGAGAATGGCTTCGTAGGACCTTCTTGTTCTGTAGAGGAGTGTTGCTCTTTTTTTAGCTGATTTTTGAATTTAATGTCTGTGCAGAGTTCAAGGCCTACAACGTTAATAATGATAACAATGTCACCATAGGTCATCTGATGATAAGGAATTTTACCTTCACAATGATCTTGAATTTTTGTCCGGACCTTGCTTGCGAATAAGGGGGAAGACCGCTAATAAAGCGTTCTTTCCAAAAGTCTAGATAACAGTCAGGTCTAATCATGACCTTGCTAATGAATTGATTTTTATACCAGATAAAGTCATCTAAAGATGGGCAAGACAGATTATTTAGAATTTGTAAACTTCTATCTTGGAAGAGTTTGTGTTCTCCGATAAAGTGCTTTGCAATGTGGTAGAGAAGTGTAGCGCAAACATCTTCTCTAGTTATCTGAGAGGTAGTTTCCATGGCAGTACCCTCGGTTTTAACTACAGTTTTGATGGCTGTAGTAGAGTATATGGCCTGTCTAACCTCTTCGGTGAAATAATTATCCCACTAATGTTTCAACATGCCGGTAAATCTAGCTACAATCATATTAGCTGCTTCCTTGTCAGAGGAGCCTCTTATTTTGTAAGGAGTGATGCAAATACCCATTTATTGGAGTTTATGTTATATTTGATGCTCTACCAAAGCATCAATATTCCATTCGATTATGCTTCTTCCTTCATGAGATGTAGAGGCAAGAAAATGATTTTCCTCATACTGAATGTCAGGGAATGAAGGACGCTTATGATAATTTTTATAATTATGAAAGCGGTCATTGGATAGTTTGTTAAGAAGGCCTTCCTTTTCTTGGATATTGGAGATTTTTCCCTATTTAGAATTTCTTTGGAAATACTGAAACTGGCTAGTTGATTATTGACCTTATCCAAGATTTTTATTCAATCAACATTAAATACATAGCAGCGGGAATAAGAGAATACAGAGGGGAGAGGTCTTAGAAAATTGGGTAATTTTCTCCTTTAATAAAATCAATTTTAAAATCAAAGCTAGATAGTAGAGCTTGCCATCTAGTAAATATTTGTTTTGAAACAAGGTTTTTCACATCCTTTTGAAGAATCTCTTTGGCAGATTTACAATCTACTCTTACTAAAAATTCTTTGTTTATAAGATCGTCTTGAAACTTAGTAATACATAGTACTATAGACAAGACTTCCTTTTTGACAGTAGAATAATTTTTCTTAGCGGAATTCTAGATTCCTGAAGTAAAACGAACAAGTTGTTCAGGAGATTCTGTGGTAATCTTTTGTTTAAGGATTCCTCTATAACCTATGTCTGAAGCATTTGTTTCAACAATCATAAAGGCTTCAGGGTTAGGGATTCCTAAGCATGGAAGGTTTTGTTCTAAACCCTTAACTTGAATGACTGACTGGGTTTGCTCAGAGCTCCAAGGGACAGGATTCTTCCTAAGTCTTTTATAAAGAGGTTCACAGACCTGTCTTATATTGGGGATAAAATTAGCGACATAGTTGAGACTTTCTAGAAATCTTTGAAGCTGGGTTTTATCAGTAATCTCATTTGGAAATTTTGAAGAGAACTCTATGGCTCTACAAATTGGTTTGTAAGATCCTTGGTATAGGTCGTGACCTAAGAATCTAATGGAGTTCTGGAAAAGCTTAATCTTTTGGGCACTGACTACCAGACCATTTCTCTTAACTACTTTAAGGAAAGTGTTGAGATGCTTGAAATGAGAATCTATATTTTCAGAGAAAATAAGAACATCATCTATATAAACAATAGACATATAACTATAGTCATTAAAGATTGAGTTCATAACATTCTGGAACTTTGAAGGGGCATTCTTGAGCCCAAATGGCATTACATTCCATTCGTATTGACCGAAAGGAACATTGAAAGCAGTTTTGTATCTATCTTTCTCAGCTACTTGAATTTTCCAGAAACCAGATTTCATGTCGAACTTACTATAAACATTAGCTCTGTAAGTTCTTTTCAAGAGATCCCTTTTGTTGGGGATGGGATATCTGATCCATTTAAGGACAGCATTTAAAGGCTTATAGTTTATAACTAATCATGGTGTACCTCTTTCTTTCTCTGCACTATTATTAACATAAAAGGCAGAACAACTCCAAGGTGATTTAGAGAGGCGAATAATGTTATTCTTAAGAAGATTTAAAATCTCAGTTTTGCAAGTTTTCATCATTTCATGATTCATTTGAATAGGTCTTGCTTTGGTAGAGCTGACCTGTTCATTGAATCCTTCAATGTAAGGAAGTTCGACTAAATGCTTTTTCCCTTCCCAAAAAGCATTAGAAAAATCAGAGCATATTTCTTTTTCAAAAATGTTTTGAAGATTGGCTATTTTAGTAACCATCCTCGTGGTTTGTAAAATCTGCTCGATTTTCTTAACTTTTATTTCATCCTTTAAAAAGGTGACATGCTGAGAAAGTTTATTAATAGGGAAAATAGTATTTTTTCTAATAAAATTACTTTCATCCTGTAGAAGAAAATCAACCTCCTAGAGATTAATGAAGATACTAAAAAGGAACTCTTCTCTATCTTAGAGGAAACCAATTCAGATTCTTCTCCCAACTATTCATCAGATAAATATAGCAATGAAGAAAACATCAACGTCGCTTATTACTCTGATTCAAGCCAATCTGGTAGATATTGCCACTGTTCTGGAACCTACTGTACCTATGACAACACCCCAGTCTCCATCAAGGTTCTTTCGCTCAGAGCTCCAAGTTAAGGGTTTAGTACAAAACCTTCCATGCTTAGGAATCCCTAACCCTGAAGCCTTTATGATTGTTGAAACAGATGCTTCAGACATAGGTGACGGCGGAATCCTTAAACAAAAGATTACCACAGAATCTCCTAAACAGCTTGTTCGTTTTACTTCAGGAATCTGGAATTCCGCCCAGAAATATTATTCTACTGTCAAAAAGGAAGTCTTGTCTATAGTACTATGTATTACTAAGTTTCAAGACGATCTTATAAACAAAGAATTTTTAGTAAGAGTAGATTGTAAATCTGCCAAAGAGATTCTTCAAAAGGATGTGAAAAACCTTGTTTCAAAACAAATATTTGCTAGATGGCAAGCTCTACTATCTAGCTTTGATTTTAAAATCTATTTTATTAAAGGAGAAAATAACTCTTTACCTGATTTTCTAACAAGAGAAGTTTTACAGGGAAAATATGAGGCCCTTCAAACCTAACACCCCTTCCAAGGGGAAAGAGATCAATAAACCACAAATGGCTAGACCATTTGTTCCTCTCCGTATTACTCTTAGCAAAACAACAGCCCCTCAGAGGCCCCAACTTTTTTTTCAAAATAGATATACAGCTCTAGCTGAATATCCCAAACATCCGGCCCCCATACCAGTTCCCTCAGAAAAACTGACCAATCCTCAACCCACCAAACTTTTTGAAAAAGGAACAACCTCTAATTCCTCGGTCCAAACTAAGGAAAGCTACGCCATGAAAGTTCCCGAAACTTTTATAGAAGCAGTTAACCCTTCAGCTCAAAAAAGAGTAACACTCCTCTAGAAGAGAACTGGGAAGTTTCTGTCAAGACATCGGTTATACTAATATTGTTGCTCCCTCCACTCACTCTTCTAGAAAGAACAAACCTTATAAATCTTCCAGAAAGATTCATCGTAGCAAAGCCCGTAGAAATTCCGAAGATCATCCTAGGAAGAAATCCAAATTTAGAAGACCTTCAAAATCTTCTAAAAATAAAGATGTCTGTTGGAACTGTGGCAAAACCGGTCATAGAGCCAATGAATGCAAATCTGGAAAAAGAAGAAGAAAATCAACCTCCTAGAGATTAATGAAGATACCAAAAAGGAACTCTTCTCTATCTTAGAGGAAACTAATTCAATTTCTTCTCCCAACTATTCATAAGATGAATATAGCGATGAAGAAAACATCAACGTCGCTTATGACTCTGATTCAAGACAATCTGGTAGAGATTACCACTATTCCCGAACCTACTGTACCTGTGACAACACCCAGTCTCCATTAAGGTTCTTTCTGATAGCTCCAAAGAAGCCCTTTATGATGTGATTTAACACATCAACGATGATGAATCTAGGAAATGGTATTTGATAGAACTCAAAAATCTCATCCCTGCTCATCAAGATGACAGACCCAGATCAAGGTTAGTCATTGAACCATTCAGCATGAAGCAAGTCATGTACCGCTTCGATAAGCCTTCTGAACCCTCAATTTCTGATCTAAGAAAAGAAGTCTCAGAACTTAAAGGAGAAATCAGGGATATAAAATCCAGACTTGAAAAAGTCAAACTTGATGTTCTTACAGAACAGGTCCTTAAATAGGCCAGTACCTACGAACATAAATCTGAAAATGAGGAACTAGAACCTCAACCTGAACTCCATGAAGGTGAGTATCACTCAGAAAATGATAACTCCACCAATTTTCGTCTTATTCAGGAAAAGACTTCGTCATCCCAAGCTCCCGGTATTACGGTTATTACCAACGTTAAACCTCAGAGTTATCATATTCCTATCAAAATTTTTATTAGCAAACATTTTGTTATTAACAAAATTTCTTTACTTGACAGTGGTGCAGATCGTAACTGTATCATGAAAGGTATTATTCCTACTCAGTATTTAGAAAAAAGTACTTCTAAATTATACTCCGCTACAGGGGAACAACTTCGTATTAATTATAAGCTTTCAAAAGCTCATATCTGTAACAATGGTATTTGTTTAACAAATGATTTTATTATTACAGAAGATATTGATGAAGATATCATTTTAGGTATTCCTTTTATCACTCAAATAAAATCTTTTAATACTGGTTTAGACGGTATATCCACATACATTTTAGGAAAAGATTTACACTTTCCTTTTGTTAAAACTCTCTCACAGGATGAAAGTAATTTTATTAGAAAAAATATTATTTTCCGTATTAATAAACTTTCTCAGCATGTCACCTTTTTAAAGGATGAAATAAAAGTTAAGAAAATCAAGCAGATTTTAAAAATCCCGGAGATGGTTACTAAAATAGCCAATCTTCAAAAATATTTTTGAAAAAGAAATATGCTCTGATTTTCCTAACGCTTTTTGGGAAAGGAAAAAGCATTTAGTCGAACTTCCATACATTGAAGGATTCAATGAACAGGTCATCTCTACCAAAGCAAGACGTATTCCAATGAATCACGAAATGATGGAAACTTGCAAAACTGAGATTTCAAATCTTCTTAAGAATAATATTATTCGCCCCTCTAAATCACCTTGGAGTTGTTCTTCCTTTTATGTTAATAATAGTGCAGAGAAAGAAAGAGGTGCCCCACGATTAGTTATAAACTATAAGCCTTTAAACGCTGTCCTTAAATGGATCAGATATCCCATCCCCAACAAAAGGGATCTCTTGAAAAGAATTTACAAAGCTAATGTTTATACTAAGTTCGACATGAAATCTGGTTTCTGGCAAATTCAAGTAGCCGAGAAAGACAGATACAAAACTGCTTTCAATGTTCCTTTCGGTCAATACGAATGGAATGTAATGCCATTTGGGCTCAAGAATGCCCATTCAGAGTTCCAGAATGTTATGAACTCAATCTTTAATGACTATAGTTATATGTCTATTATTTATATAGATGATGTTCTTATTTTCTCTGAAAATATAGATTCTCATTTCAAGCATCTCAACACTTTCCTTAAAGTAGTTAAGAGAAATGGTCTGGTAGTCAGTGCCCAAAAGATTAAGCTTTTCTAGACCTCCATTAGATTCTTAGGTCACGACCTATACCAAGGATCTTACAAACCAATTTTTAGAGCCATAAAGTTCTCTTCAAAATTCCCAAATGGGATTACTGATAAAACCCAGCTTCAAAGATTTCTAGGAAGTCTCAACTCTGTCGCTGATTTTATCCCCAATATAAGACAGGTCTGTGAACCACTTTATAAAAGACTTAGGAAGAATCCTGTCCCTTGGGGCTCTGATACCAAGTAGAGACGGAACGAAGTGCAGTATTAGAACAAAGTATTAAAACAATTAAAGACAGTAAGAAAAGCCCTTAAAAACTTACAAGATTTTTATTCAATCAATATTAAATACATAGCAGCGGGAATAAGAGAATACAGAGGGGAGAGGTCTTAGAAAATTGGGTAATTTTCTCCAGCCTCTTACCATGGGAATGGGAGTCTTATATAGACTTAAAGAAAGATGCCTTTAATCTTAGGCGTACAAGTGTATGGTTTGATTTGTCTAACAAAAGTAGGTGGTAGACAACCAAAAGTGGGGCGGTTTATCTTTTCAAAAATTAAATAGTAAAGGTAAAGGATAAGGTTCCTTTCTTGATGCAGACTTCTTAGTCATAGTTGGGGTCCATGTATGCCAAAGCTATTCCCTTTGGGTCACACATGTCTCCATTGCTGCTTTCTCCTGTTGAAGCAGCGTCTTCTATCAATTGCATGATTTGGCTTTCTTCATAGTTGTCTATGTTTTGTAAGGCTTGCTTAAGTTTTTCTTTGAGAGCTGCCTTGGAAGGTGAAGCTTTAGGGAAGCTTTGTTGAATATTCTTTGGGTCTTTGAGGACTTGCTGTTTGGGAGTCCATCCTTTGATCTTGATTTCTTTAGACAGATATTTAATCCTTTCGAACTCTGCCTTAGAAAAATTCCAACTAATAATGAAGGAAATTCTTTTTTGAATAAAATACTTGCACATTTTAATGTGCTCTGGTAGAGTTGATATGGCTTCTTTGGTCTGGAAATCATCAAACCTGTGAAGGAGTTGTTGGGGAAGAATTTCTTTGTTTCCTCCGAAAATGTTCCACCATTCGTAGAACCATCTGGGAATTACAGCCTTAGTGACTTCTAGGCTATATTTAACAAACCAAGTATGTCCTGGCCTATGGTATAGAAAATTAAACCAGGCAGCCTTGTAGTCATGCCAGTTGTAAGTCTGAGGACGATGCATCATGGACAGTGCTATTGGTGTGTGCAGGTGATCGGCAAACCATTCAAATGATGATAATATTTTTTTAATGGTAAACCTAGAGTAATTGATATACCCTGGACTTTTATCGTTTAAAGTATGTTCTACTTCTATGGAATCGGTATCGCTGAGAATGGCTTCGTAGGACCTCCTTGTTTTGTAGGGATTGTCTGTATCCACATAAACATGGTTTGATAAGGTCTTCTGTATTGAGACCTTCATACTCTTTGTCGAGCGCTAGTATAGGTAATACCTGGAGGGTAATGTATTTGAACTTTTCTTCTTTGGGAAGATCTTTTTGTGTCTTCTTGGCTGAAGGGTTAGGGATTCCTAAGCATGGAAGGTTTTGTACTAAACCCTTAACTTAAATGACTGACTGGGTTTGTAGGAATGTCCAAATGATAAACGGTTTGAAGCATTAGAAACTAGACTCAAAGACCTTTAATTCGATAGGTCATATATCACCTAACTCCTTACATATGTATAGATATGACCGTCCAAAATTTGGTCTTGTGCGTACTCATTTGGAACTTTAGTCTATCATGAAATTCTCAACTTGACTTGGACTTAGGGCTCTCCTTAGACCCCACATCACTTATAATATGCCTCGTACACTTATTATCGTATCTAATTGATATCCATTATATTAATAGTCCTTGTCTGCATACAAAATAATATAATGAGCGCACATCAACTTTCTTACTAGCGCTAAAGTATTTTGAAATTTTCTGGGGTGTTACATTCTCCCCCACTTAAGAACATTCGTCCTCGAATGTTTGACAAGTCACTTCTAAGAATAGAGTTATCCTTCTACCTCCAACCATTATACATAGGCACTTATGACTACATCGATCTCATACTTCCTTTCCAAAATATCAACTTACTTATGGCCCTTAAAATTTGGCTATATTTACAAATTCATAAAACTTTTGGCAGAGTTTTCCCTGTAACTGGGCTTATCCACCTGTCAGAGAATCACCAAAATCATCCTATCAATACATCCACAACTCGACAAAGCATCACCATGTATATCAACATAACAAATCTCATCATTACAGTCATTATATTATCAAGAGTGATATCTGGACATGAGCTGCACATATTTAAATTATATCACATAGAAAGTACCTTTCAGATCACCATCATTTGACTATGCACTCAAGTGAGAACATTTTATTTTCTTAACACTTTTGGCCCTCAAGGTGGCCTCCTCGACTTACCGACTTCGCCATAACACATTAACGAAGGCAATCTCAACTCCCAATTTTTATCTAACAAGGATGACAAATAGATACCCCTCATAAGACAATTATTCATTAACTTCACCTTCTCTAGCTTCCACCGGAATGATAGACAAAGGATTTCCAACTACCTTCTTAGACATAGACACATGAAACACCGGGCACACAAAGTACAATAATAGGGAAACATCATATTCATAGTTTGGCCTATTTCCTTCAAGATTTCATAAGGCATAATGTGACTACACATACTTTACCTTCCTTAACAATTCACCCAATATATTCATAGAGAAAATCTTTAGAATAGCCCGTTCACTTTCTTCAACTCTAAATCCCTATGCCAAACACCCAAACTAAACCTTTGGAGACCTCCAATAATCACTCTAAGATGTGCTAGCTTGAATATGACCATAAAACTTCCTATCCATTATATTTGATCACTGGATGATGATGCTTCTTTGACATGTTTGAGCCTTCAACCCCCACTGCTATAATTATGAACAACGAGGTTCAAGATTGACTAAAATTATTCAAAAATCCATCAAGGTACTGAGCACGGCATTTCAGGAGGTTATATCCTAAGAGGCATGAAGGTTACTACCAATAGTGCTGACATTGTTAATCATTGTGATGACATCATTGATTCGACACATGAGGCATAGAGTTGCCTAGAGGCATAAATGATCATCTTGACATATTTCATCATTAGTGGAACATCTATATCAGATTTCTCTTTCATATGACCTCCTAGGAATTGAGTTCTACAAAATTTTCCTTGATACAGTTACAATCTTATTAGTACTTGCAACATGTTTTTCCAAATTTCCCAACAAAAGACATTACTAGGTCAGTTTTCTTATGGGAACATCTGTTTCAAATGAATAACATCTACTAGCTTGCGCGCACACCCTGATAACATCAACCTGCATGGCATTGCCTCAATATGTGAAGTAACATCGTTCTCATACCTTTCTTAGCCACCCTCTTTTCTCCTTATAAGTCTTATAGGAATTTAAGAAACCACTCTACTTCCCTCGTGAACATTCTCACGATCCCTCTTTACTGCTAAATACTTCCCAAAACACATATCAACACCCTTCATATATATATTTACTTTAACAAAAGTCATTGGCCCGAACATGGCCTTTTCTAAAACTTGAGATCCTTCTAAATTCTTCAACGACGCCTTCTTGTTTTCCTTATAAGTATGGGACTTAGTCCACCTGATTCCATCATCGATGAGTAACTCACCTTATTCCTAGTATTGTAGTCACCAATAGTGTTTCCTGGTATTGCAGCGTAAGAGCTATCATGTTAAAATTGTTTGGTTCGTAACAAGTGTTCATCCTCTCTTAATCTGTTTTAAACATTTCCCCTTTGGTCTAGACAATATGTTGGTACTATATTTCTTTTGTGACTAGAGCATTCACTCCCATCCCATTTTGCCCTTAATTCATAGTTGACAACCTTATTGTGCCACACACGTGTTTGCCTCCCATGAATTCGTAGTATCATTGTGCCTGGTTTGTTGAGTTTATCACACTACCACTTCATCACCAGTAGTCTCACTTTCTAATGTAATATGTAGACATGAACTCCCTCTATATCTTTTAGTTGATATTCAGTGTTACTCAAGTTGACTGCATTACAGTTGATCCTGTATATATTCTATTAACACTTGTGCTCTAGGCGAGTCCATCATTCTGATACGAACTATTTTGCGATAACCATCTTGCTCATTCTTTTCCAATTCTTCTCGCCTCATTCTTCCTAGTTAATGAATAACCATGCATTCTTCCATATGTTACGTGGTCTTTTCCCTTAGTTGGGAATTCATCATGCTCGCCTATCACTTAACACTTTCTTTCTTGTAAGATTCTTAAGAGACTCTCCATCAAGTCCCGATGCACTCTTGGGTTATTATAACATCACATTTATCTCTCCCACTCGTTCTGTCTTTCTTAAAGACTTGGAACTTTAGCTAAATTGCAAATCCGTGATTAACTCATTCTAAGAACTCGCAAGCCTTTCACATTTGATTTGTAGTACTTCCTTGGGTTCCATTGTCCCTGACTCTCTAACAAGTATAAAACCCTTTTGCAAACCTTACTCTTAGTTTCTAGTATCGTTGACCTTGTCATGTATATTGCCACGTACAAAGAATTTACATTTCCTAACCTTCCACATTATTTTTATACTAGTGGTTTATTATTTGCATACCCTCTCAGAGAGTCACGTTAGCCCTTACCACTTTTCTATACTACACATGTCTTCAACAAAATATCCAAACATCATAGCTAAATGGCCATACTCTCATTTTATCGAACTTAAGTAGCCTCACCATGGCCCTTCCCTCCCCACTTGGGGTGAATGATTCACATTTTGACACAAGTCTTGAATTTAGCAATTTGAGGGAGACATGTTTCACATCTCAGTCCTCCTGTATATGATTGACTATTAGGGAGATTTAAGTCCCCATGGTATTAACCTCATAAGTTCTCTACACTTATTCAGCCACATAGGCTTGGGATACAAATCCCTCGTGTCAATATCCTTTTTGGAGTGTAACACCACTTCGCACATTCTTGGGATTTTTATAATATTCATAGTGCTAGGGTCTTCTCATTGTGGGTTCAATTGACTCTCCTTTCATAACTTCTTGTCTCCTATGAAAGATGTACACATTTATCATTACTCTCCAGGCCATGCCTTTCATATATCATGTGCCTATGTAACAAATTTACATCTTAGAATCATACACATGGTTCCCACACTATCCACATGTACTAGTTAAGCTTAGGTCTCATTTATCATGTCAGTGCCTCTTTGGAGGTGGGTAATCACTTCTAGCACTCTTATCATATAAAGTATGCTCATGGTACTATATACTTGTCTCATATAGCCATACCATTCATTCCACATGATACATGTGCCATTTATTTAATATTCAGGTCTTTACCCATTCGTCATGTCACATGACAACATTACTTGGAATAAACCAAAATAGCAATTAAACTTACCTTGAACTTCAACACACGAGTTAGAGGAAGAACAATTTCGCAATCAGTTTCATCGCACGATTTAGAATATCAAAGAAGGGTATTATTCCTAAATGCCCATGTAGCATCCTAATTATAGATGTGGTCGACAACACACCGATAATAAGGACTCTACTAGACACGGCTCCGAGACATCCTAGGAAACTTTAAAAACTTAGGCTCTGATACCAAGTTTGTCACGCCCCAAAACCAAGGAGCGTGACCAGCGCTCAACCGAGTGAACCCGACTGAGCAAGCCTGTTAGATTTCATTCTACCCAAACTCATCCACAATGGAGATAATACATATTTTTATTAATTAGACAAAATGGTGTTCACGTCTACAATACCAATTCATTTCCAATAGCTTCATCATTTTTAATGTCTCAAAAGGACAAGTAATACAACCACAAAATAACATATTTTGTCTTTCCCAGCACCAATACACAACCCACACTATGGCTACGGAGCCTCTATGGATAAAGAAGAGTACAATGATAATGCCGGTAACAAGGCCCCGGCTATACCTCAAACGGAATACCCAAGGTACAAAAGATACATGACCCCGGGATGAAGTGGGGCTCACCAAGTCAACTGGGAAGAAGGTGCACTGCTATCACTGATCAATAGCTCCTGCTGTGGAACCACCTACATCCATTGAAAGATGCAGCGCCCCCGGCAAAAGGAACGTTAGTATTGTCGAATAGCACTAGTATGTATAACTAAACACCCTCTCAATAGAATGGACAAATAATACAAATAAGATTATCATAATATCAATGAAAACCTTAATCAACATCAAACCTCAATTTAGGATCAAGACAGTGTTCAAATTAAATATCTCATATTGGGAGATTTCCTTAGTATCGATATACCATTATCCATAATACCATTATTCACAATACCAGTACCACCGTATTCTCAGTACGGAGTCCGATCACGACCCGATCGGCTAGGCTATCTCATTAGAGACATCAACCACAATTACTCTCAATATCAATACCACCGTCTTTAACACAGAGTCTGATCACGACCCGATCAGCTAGGCTATCCATTAGGGACATCAACCATAATTACCATTTTAGTTACAATTTCCAGCTCAATTACCACCATAACCCGATCGGCTAGGCTATCTTATTAGAGAATCAACCACAATTACTCTCAATATCAATACCACCGTCTTTAACACAGAGTCCGATCACGACCCGATCAGCTAGGCTATCTCATTAGAGAATCAACCATAATTACTATCAATACCAATACCACCGTAATTTTGGCACGGAGTCCGATCACGACCCGATCAGCTAGGCTGTCTTATTTGAAGACATCAACCAAAATCTCAATTTCAATTACAATTTCCAGCACAATCACCACCATGTGTACGACATGGTGTCCGATCCCGACCCGATTTGCTAGGCTGTCTTATTCGAGACATCAACCCTTTTATATCAATCAATCATATCCCAATTAAGAGGAATAATTTTATCACATCAATCTCATCCCAAATAAGGGGAATAATTCACAAAAATAACATCGGTACAAATGTATTTACCTCATCATTTTCCACATTGTATAAATCTCCACTAGTATTTTCAACCAATAATAACAACAATATTTCCTTGGCTCCTTTGGCCATTTACAAGATTCTTTATTCAAGGCACGGTGGCCATATGTATTATTCCACACTTTTATTTCTTCCCTCTCATGTATCATCATCATAAATATCAACATACATATAATATTTCGGAAATCACAACTTTAAGTTCATTAGAAATGACCAATTTAAGCACCATAGATTTCATTCCGAGGAGTGGAGTAAAATGATTGGCAATTGATGCGCAAGTTTAAATCATCATCAAATAACACACCATTTATTCTTGACACATTTTCTCCCACAAAGGGCAATACACAATTTCCACTCACGAATATGTAAGAACGCAAAACACATTGAAGATACTCACAAATTATAACGTATGTTAAAACAACCACATATGAGCATGACTTGAGTTTATAGGCTTTTAGGCAATTCTATTTTCGAAGTCAATTCAGAATAGTTGAATCAAGGCTCATTTCATAACCTTTCTCACATCATTTCATTTCATTGGCTCCATTGGCCAAAAGTATAACTTTCACTTATATCAATCATCACATTTCATACTTCTTTCACATCTTTATAGGTTATCAACAATAAGACATTTCCAATCAAAGCTTTAGGTACACATATAAGCAACTAAAATTCTTAAGCATATTGAGTTTTCTCACACAATTTGGCATACTATCTTTCATTGAAACACGACTCAAAGTCATAATATATTAATACGCAACCCATACTTTAAAACTTATGGGAACATTATGGAATTCAATTCCAAGAGAGAAAGTTTAGCCAACATACCTCAAATTCTTCCCTTAATGATACTACAACGATGCACTACACTAATCAACTTCAATCTACAATAACAACATCTAATGAGACCAATATTAGTAACAAATCCCAAAGATTTATTGTATTCATAATTTTCATCGCGAAGATTACCATTCATCTTCTCTCTTATTTTCTCAAAAGTACTATTCATGCCATGAACTAGAGTTTTATAATCCAATATTTAAACCATTAAAACTTGTAACAAATGCTTCAAATACTTCTAACTACTCATAATAAATGAGTTTGAAGCATTTGAATTACCTCTAATAGATCAATCTTGAAAAATCACAACTTTGGTGATTTTTGTGTTCTTGAGGATTTGATGATGAAATCATGTATTTGGATGTAAGAATGATGTTAGAAATCATGTATATTGAGTAATAATCAACCCAAAACATCATTAACAACTTACCTTGGTCGATTGGACTTGATTTGAGCTCAAAATCGCCCTTTCACTTCAAGAACCCTAACCCCCAAATACACAAAATACCCTCTTTACCCGACCTTGTGTTTATAGGCCCAGATTTTGGGGTTTCGGATGCAGCTCTGGATGCTTCGCATCCCCACTTCACTCCTCTTTGAATCTCGGATGTGGACCTGGACGCTATGGCAGCACTTCACTGCCAGCTTCCCTTTCGGATGCGGCCTCGGATGCTTCGCATCCGTAGGCTCCTCCGGCAGCCATTGGTAATTTGGTCATAACCTCTTGTAGGAATGTCCAAATGACAAACTGTTTGAAGATTTAGAAACTAGACTCAAAGACCTTTAATTAGATAGGTCATACATCACCTAACTCCTTACATATATATAGATATGACCATCCAAAATTTGGTCTTATGCGTACTCATTTGGAACTTTAGTCTATCATGAAATTCTCAACTTGACTTTGACTTAGGGCTCTCCTCAGACCCCACATCACTTATAATATGCTTCGTACACTTATTATCGTATCCAATTGATATCCATTATATTAATAGTCCTTGTCTGCACACAAAATAATATAATGAGCGCACATCAACTTTCTTACTAGCGCTCAAGTACTTCAAAATTTTCTGGGGTGTTACAGTCATCATCAGACAAAAGTTATTCTGATAGTGATGATGAATTAATCAATATGGAATATAGCTCAGACAGTAGCAGTAGCTCTAAAGAAGACAACTGTAGCTGCACTGGTGCAATATATGTTTGTGGACAAAATTCTATTAAGGTTATTACTAACGACTCTAAAGAAGTCTTATTTGATATCATTAATCACATAGATGATGAAGATATTAAAACAAAATATTTAACAGAATTAAAGAATATCATCATTAACCAGAAAGGAAATCATCATAAAATAGAACATTTTAATATGAAAGAAGTCATGAATAGATTTTCCGTCAAAGATGATAAACCTACTATTCAATATCTACAAGTAGAACTAAAATCTGTAAAAGATGAAATAAAAGCGGTTAAGCTTAGACTTGACAAAATAGAAATAAAAAATCTTACAAAAGAAGTATTACAAACAGCCAATAAGAAAGAAACAGTTGGTGAATACTTCACAGAAGATGATGATTCAAAAAATGATGACGATTCAGTTAGTGGTATAGCTGTGGCCAAAATTACAAAAGTAAAAGCCCAAAGCTACCATATTTCCATTACCTTAAAGGTAAAAGATACTACACTAAATAAATTAGCTCTACCATAAAGAAGATCATAGGTTTTATCATTTAAATGATAAAGTAAATGCAGAATTAAAATAGTAAGATAGAAACACTTATTGATGAAAGCTTTATTCAAACATAAATAAACATTTTTACAGAGGGGAGAGAAGGGATAGAGAGAAAATCTTGGAAAATTTTCGGATGTCCTCCATTACAATTTTTGAAAGTCTGATATAGACTTCAGAATTTTGTTGAGTTAATCTTAACCGTCTAAATGGACGATCCTAGCTTGTTGTCCTTTGCTTTATTGAAGGGTCGTCTCCTGCTTTGCTGAGGGGCAGGTACTGTTTTTGTTTTTTATGTCTGTCTTTGTCAAGAGACTCTTTCTTTTCCGAAGAGTTGTTTGTCTTTTGAAAAGCTATTTTGGTTTTGTCGGATGAGTCATCTGACTTTTGTGATGGGTCAGATGCTATTCGTCTTCTGTATAGGCACGGTAGGCTTGGGCTATTATCACGCCCCAAAATCGATGAGCGCGACCGGCACTCAACCGAGTGAACCCGACTGAGCAAGCCTGTTAGATTTCATTCTACCCAAACTCATCCATGAATAGAGATAATACATGTTTTCCTTAATTAAACAATAAAGTGGTCATGTCTGCAATTGCCAATTCATTTCCAATTGTTTCATCATTTTTAAAGTCTCAAATGGACAGTAATACATCCACAACATAACATAGTTTGTCTTTCCCCAGCACCAATACACAACCCACACTATGTCTACGGAGCCTCTATAGATAAATAAGAGTACATTGATAATGCCGGCAACAAGGCCCCGGCTATACCTCAACCATAATACATAAAGATCAAAGATACATGACCCCGGGATGAAGTGGGGCTCACCAAGTCAACTGGGAAGAAGGTGTACTGCTATCACTGATCAATGTCTCCTGATGTGGAACCACCTGCATCCATTTAAAGATGCAGCACCCCCGGCAAAAGGGACGTTAGCACCGTCGAATAGTACTAGTATGAAAACTAAACACCAATTTAAGAATTTAGAAATACAAGATAATTATGATGAACCAGTACGGTAATAGAATAATATAGATAACTGTCTCAACCATAGCAAGCTTATCAAAAGCTATCAACATTTATAGGATTTAATATGAGATCCTCTGTAACCATCTTCACACAAAGTGACCCTGCCGCCTCACCCGATGTATGTAGGTGGGGGTGTACGTACAATACCATAACTCTAATCAAGCGGCCCTGCCGCCTCACCCCAATGTATGCGGGTGGATGTATAACCACAGTACCAAGAACCAACACAAAGCGGCTATGCCGCCTCACCCCAATGTATGCGGGTGGTGGTGCCAAAACAATACCAAAACTATACACAAAACGGTCATACCGCCTCACCCCAATATAAGCGGGTGGAGGTGCAGTCCCACAATACCATAATCCCTACACAAAGCGGTCATGCCGCCTCACCCCAATGTATGCAGGTGGAGGTGTATCACAATCACAATCTCTATACCATAATCCCCACACAAAGCGGTCATGCCGCCTTACTCCAATGTATGCGGGTGGAGGTGTATCACAATCACAATCTCTATACCATAATCCCCACACAAAGCGGTCATGCCGCCTCACCCCTATGTATACGGGTGGAGGTGTATCACAATCACAATCTCTATACCATAATCCCCACACAAAGCGGTCATGCCGCCTCACCCCTATGTATGCAGGTGGAGGTGTATCACAATCACAATCTCTATACCACTTGGAATAATAACTATCACATAAATCGCGACTAGAAATTATAACATGTGGATACATAATCCATAGTTTGGGACACATCCTCAATTTATAATGCAATATGATCAGAGCATTTTAAACACGGGTTGAACACATATCTTCATCACAGAACTTATCGGAATACTCGATTTATAATCAACATCTCGAAACTTACAAGCATAATGGAAATTCCAATTCTTAAAGAAGAGTTTAGCCAACATACCTTGATGGAGCTCTTTAGTGCTACTAAAACCACCTACTGCTCTTACAACTTCAATCTACATCAACATAATTCAATTGGACCAATATTAGTAACAAATTCCATAATTTAGGCTATTTCGGTATTTTATCAAACACCTAGTAGGTATGAATCTCTACATCTCTTACCCATAGAATTAGTTCATCCAACTACTACCATTTACCAAAAATTTATCCCACCATCATTCTTAAATAATTCATAACTTCCAATATCACATACATGACCATCCATCCACACCCAACCAACAAAATTCCATCAATTAATCACCTTTCAATCTCTACAATGGATATGTATTTAAATTGGGAACTTATGGCTTCCAATCACCATACCATAAGTTTCAATACTTAATTCATACTCATATTTCCATAATATATCCATACATGTAAGTCTAAGGGTGTATAATTACCTTTTGGAAGAAATCTTGCAAAACCCTCCTTTGAGTTCTTGAAGAACTTTCTTGAAGATCTATGTATTTTATGGAGGATTGAGTTAGTTTTAGGGTGGAATTGATGGAATGAAACATAAAATTAGTAAGGATTACTCACCTTGAAGATGGGGGGAATTGGAGGTCTTGAGAGAATGGAGGAAAACACCAAAGTTCGGTCAAGAAAAATGGGAAAAAATGAACCCCGAATGAGTATATAGCGTTTCGGGCGTCACAGGCAGTGTGGGGCGCTACCTGTGGCCCAATTTTCAGAACCTCAAAAATCCCAGCGCCAGATCTAGCGCCCCACGCTACCCTGGGCACTGGCGATGGGAAATCTTTTCTATTTCGCCCGAAAATGGGCATAACTCTCTCATACGATGTCCGAATTCGACGATTCTTTTTGATATGGCTCCATAATTTGGAGCTCGTTTGCTAAATGTGATACCACATATACGCGAAGAAACGGCGTCGTTGAAACACTATTGATGTCAAAATAATGCGGTTCCACCCCATAGGTCTCCTTTGATACTCGAATATGTTATTTTCGAATACCGTTGTCGCATTTTAAAATATTAAATCATTAGGATATTTTAATGGGGCCTTACATTCTCCCCTGCTTAAGATCATTCGTCCTCGAATGAGGGTTAGAATTCACCATAGACACCCAATGTGACTAAATCCTCATCCACACTCCAATAGTTCCAAATTTTACTAACTCCAAAAATATCGCCAGAGTCTCCCCTGTGACTAAGCCTATCTACCTGTCAGAGAATCTCAGAAACTAATCCTACAACATATACATAATCCGATGACGCAATATAACATGAAAACAACACCAACCGTGGCTTCATAAGCAAAATATATTACCAGAAAAGGAACACCCTTAGCATAAGCTGTACAAATGATATGTAATTCACAGGTAACAATTTCATAGAACGATTACATAGCTATTCAAACAAATAAGGGTACTTGTTCTTGATTTCTTCCTCGGCCTCCCATGTGGCTTCTTCAACCTGCTGGTTTCGCCGTAACACTTTCACGGAGGAAATTTTTTTATTTCTCAACTTTCGGACTTGCCGATCAATAATAGAAACTGGAAGCTCTTCATAAGTCAATTCCTCATTAACCTCAATAGTCTCTACCGGAACAATGAGTGTCGGGTCACCAACAACTTTCTTTAACATAGACACATGAAATAACGGGTGCACTAACGACATCTTAGGTGGTAGCTCCAGCTCGTACGCCACCTCACCAATCCTCTGAATGATTTTGTACGGTCCGACATACCTTGGACTCAGTTTCCCTTTCATACCAAATCGCATTACACCTTTCATGGGGGAAACCTTCAAGAATACCCAATCATCTTCTTTGAACTCTAAATCCCTACGACGAACATTTGAATAGGACTTCTGATGACTCTGAGCAGTCTTCAACCTCTCCCTAATGATTTTAACTTTTTCCGTAGCATGATGCACAAGGTCTGGCCCTATCAAATCTGCTTCCCCAATTTCTAACTACCCAATGGGAGATCTACATCTCCTACCATATAAAGCCTCGAACGGTGCCATCTGAATGCTAGCATGATAGCTATTGTTATATGCAAATTCTATGAGTGGTAAATGATCATCCCAGCTAACTTTGAAGTCTATAACACAAGCACGCAACATATCCTCAAGCGTCTGAATAGTTCGTTCTGCCTACCCGTCAGTCTGCGGGTGAAAGGCTATTCTAAGATTCACCTGAGTACCCAAATCTTGCTGAAATTTCTTCCAAAAAATAGCCGTGAATTGTGCTCCCCGATAAAAAATGATGGAAACTGGGGTGCCATGCAACCTGACTATTTCTTTGATATACAACTGAGCATACTGCTCCGCGGTGTTGGTAGACTTAACCGGCAAAAAGTGTGCTGACTTCGTGAGTCGATCCGCAATCACCCAAATTGAGTCAAACTTACGAGGAGTACGAGGTAATCCTATCATGAAGTCCATATTAATCATTTCCCATTTCCACATTGGAATTTCTATGTTTTGTGCCAAACGACCGGGCCTTTGGTGTTTGACCTTCACTTGCTGACAATTTGGATTTCTTGCCACAAAGTTCGCTACTTTCCTCTTCATATCATTCCACCAGTAGACTTCCTTAAGATCATGATACATTTTCGTAGAACCTGGGTGCATGAAATACCTAGATGTGTGAGCTTCAGTCATAATTATTTCACGAAGACCATCCACGTTTGGAACACATAGTCGCCCTTGGTACTTTAGTGTACCATCATCCATGCCAAGAGAAAAGCTATATTTTTATGTTTTTGAATCCCCTCCTTCAATTGCACCAAAAATGGATTGTTGTATTGCTTTTCTTTGACTTCCACAACAGGCGATGATTCAGCCCTATTTTGCATAATTACCCCCCTTCATTAGAATCCGTAAGACGAACTCACAAACTAGTCAATCGGTGATCTTCCTTGGCCAATGGCCTTTGACATGCCTCCAAGTGAGCCAAACTACCAATAGATTTCTGCTAAGAGTATCCGCCACAACATTGGCTTCCCCGGATGATATAGAATATTAATGTCGTAATCCTTATGTAACTCAAGCCATCTTCTCTACCTTAGATTCAATTTCTTGTATTTTCAAATATATTGAAAGATCTTTTGGTCCGTGAATATGTCCACCTGGATCCCATACAATTAATTACGCCAAATCTTTAATGTAAACATCACAGCCGCAAGTCCTAAGTCATGTGTTGGATTGTTTTTCTCATGATTCTTAGGTTGCCTAGAGGCATAAATGATCATCTTATCTTTCCATATTCCATCATTAGGGGAACATCTTTATCCGATTTCTCTTTCATATGACCTCCTAGGAATTGAGTTCTACAAAACTTTCCTTGATACGGTTATAATATTATTAGTACTTGTAACTTGTTTTCCCAAATTTCTCAACAAAAGACATTACTAGGTCAGTTTTCTTATGGGACCATCTGTTTCAAATGAATAACATCTACTAGCATGCGCGTACACCCTGATAACATCAACCTGCATGGCATTGCCTCAATATGTGAAGTAACATCGTGCTCAGATAGTTCTTAGCCACCCTTTTTCCTCATTATAAGTCTTATATGATTTTAAGAAACCACTCTACTTCCCTTGTGAACATTCTCACGATTCCTCTTTACTGCTAAACACTTCCCAAAACACATATCGACACCTTTACTTGAGATCCTCCTACATTCTTCAACGATGACTCCTTGTTTTTGTTTCCTTATAAGTGTAGGACTTAGTCCACCTGATTCCATCCTCGGTGAGTAACTCACCTTATTCCTAGTATTGTAGTCACCAATATTGTTTCCTGGTATTGCAGCCTAAGAGCTATCATGTTAAACATGTTTGGTTCGTAACAAGTGTTCATCCTCTCTCAATATGTTGGTACTATACTTCCTTCGTGACTGGAGCATTCACTCCCACCCCATTTTTCCCTTAATTCATAGTTGACAACCTCATTGTGCCACACACTTGTCTGCCTCCCATGAACTCGTAGTATCATTGTGCCTGGTTTGTTGAGTTTATCACACCACCACTTCATCACCAGTAGTCTCACTTACCAATGTAATATTTAGACATGAACTCCCTCTAAATCGTTTAGTCGATATTTAGTGTCACTCAAGTCGGCTGTATTATAGTTGATCCTTTATATCTTCTATTGACACTTGGGTTATAGGCGAGTCCACTTTCTGATACGAACTATTTTGCGATAACCATGACCATCTCAATTTATAGATTTTCTTCCAATTCTTCTCGCCTCTTGACACTTGTGGGGATATCCGTGGGAAAGTGTATTCATCCGTGTATCACTTAACACTTCTTTGCTTGTAAGATTCTTAAGAGACTCTCCATCAAGTCCCGATGCATTCTTGGGTTATTATAACATCACATTTATCATTACTCTCCAAGCCATGCCTTTCATATATCACGTGCCTATGTAACAAATTTATATCTTAGAATCATACACATGGTTCCCACACTATCCACTTGTACTAGTTAAGCTTAGGTCTTAATTATCACATCAATGCCTCTTTGGAGGTAGGTAATCACTTCTAGCACTATTCTCATATAAACTATGCTTAAGCCACTATATACTTGTCTCATATGGCCATACCATTCATTCAACATGATACATGTGCCATCTATTTAATATTCATGCCTTTACCCATTTGTCCCGTCACATGACAACATTACTTGGAATAAACCAAAAGAGCATTTAAACTTACCTTAAACCTCAATGCACGAGTTGGAGGAAGAACAGTTTCACAACCAGTTTCATCGCACGATTCAGAATATCAAAAAAGTGTATTATTCCTAAATGCCCATGTAGCATCCTAATCATAGATGTGGTTGATAACACATCGATAATAAGTACTCTACTAGACACGGCTCCGAGACATCCTAGGACACTTTAAAACCTTAGGCTTTGATACCAAGTTTGTCACGCCCCAATACCAAGGAGCGCGATCGGCGCTCAACCGAGTGAACCCGATCGAGCAAGCCTGTTTAGATTTCATTCTACCCAAACTCATCCATGAATAGAGATAATACATGTTTTCATTAATTAAAAAAAGAAAGTGGTCATGTCTGCAATTACCAATTCATTTCCAATTGTTTCATCATTTTTAAAGTCTCAAATGGACAGTAATACATCCACAACATAACATAGTTTGTCTTTCCCTAGCACCAATACACAACCCACACTATGTCTACGGAGCCTCTATAGATAAATAAGAGTACATTGATAATGCCGGCAACAAGGCCCCGGCTATACCTCAACCATAAAACATAAAGATCAAAGATACATGACCCCTGGATGAAGTGGGGCTCACCAAGTCAACTGGGAAGAAGGTGTACTGCTATCACTGATCAATGTCTCCTGATGTAGAACCACCTGTATCCATTTAAAGATGCAGCGCCCCCGGCAAAAGGGACGTTAGCACCGTCGAATAGTACTAGTATGAAAACTAAACACCAATTTAAGAATTTAGAAATACAAGATAATTATGATGAACCAGTACGGTAATAGAATAATATAGATAACTGTCTCAACCATTGCAAGCTTATCAAAAGCTATCAACATTTATAGGATTTAATATGAGATCCTCTGTAACCATCTTCACACAAAGCTGCCCCGCCACCTCACCCGATGTATGTAGGTGGGGGTGTACGTACAATACCACAACTCTAATCAAGAGGCCCTGCCACCTCACCCCAATGTATGTGGGTGGATGTATAACCAGAGTACCAAGAACCTACACAAAGCGGCTATGCCGCCTCACCCCAATGTATGCGGGTGGTGGTGCCAAAACAATACCAAAACTATACACAAAGCGGTCGTACCGCCTCACCCTAATATAAGCGGGTGGAGGTGTAGTCCCACAATACCATAATCCCTACACAAAGCGGTCATACCGCCTCACCCCAATGTATGCAGGTGGAGGTGTATCACAATCACAATCTCTATACCATAATCCCCACACAAAGCGGTCATGCCGCCTCACCCCTATGTATGCGGGTGCAGGTGTATCACAATCACAATCTCTATACCATAATCCCCACACAAAGCAGTCATGCTGCCTCACTCCTATGTATGCGGGTGGAGGTGTATCACAATCACAATCTCTATACCACTTGGCATAATAACTATCACATAAATCGCGACTAGAAATTATAACACGTGGATACATAATCCATAGTTTGGGACACATCCTCAATTTATAATGCAATATGATCAGAGCATTTGAAACACGGATTGAACACATATCTTCATCACAGAACTTATCGGAATACTCGATTTATAATCAACATCTCGGAACTTACAAGGATAATGGGAATTCCAATTCTTAAAGAAGAGTTTAGCCAACATACCTTGATGGAGCTCTTTAGTGCTACTAAAACCACCTACTGCTTTTACAACTTCAATCTACATCAACATAATTCAATTGGACCAATATTAGTAACAAATTCCATAATTTAGGCCATTTCGGCATTTTATCAAACACCTAGTAGGTATGAATCTCTACATCTCTTACCCATAGAATTAGTTCATCCAACTACTACCATTTACCAACAATTTATCCCACCATCATTCTTAAGCAATTCATAACTTCCAATATCACATACATGACCATCCATCCACACCCAACCAACAAAATTCCATCAATTAATCACCTTTCAATCTCTACAATGGATATGTATTTAAATTGAGAACTTATGGCAGGCTTCCAATCACCATACCATAATTTTCAATACTTAATTCATACTCATATTCCCATAATATATCCATACATGTAAGTCTAAGGGTATAGAATTACCTTTTGGAAGAAATCTTGCAAAACCCTCCTTTGAGTTCTTGAAGATCTATGTATTTTATGGAGGATTGAGTTAGTTTTAGGGCGAAATTGATAGAATGAAACATAAAATTATTAAGGATTACTCACCTTGAAGATGGGGGGGGGGAGTTGGAGGTCTTGAGAGAATGGAGGAAAACCCCAAAGTTCGGCCAAATAAAATGGGATAAAATGAACCCCGAATGAGTATATAGCATTTCGGACGTCACAGGAAGCGTGGGGCGCTACCTGTGGCCCAATTTCCAGAACCTCAAAAATCTCAGCGCCAGGTCTAGCGCCCCACGCTACCCTGAGCGCTGGCGATGGGAAATCTTTTCTATTTCGCCCGGAAATGGGCATAACTCTCTCATACGATGTCTGAATTTGACGATCCTTTTTGCTATGGCTCTGTAATTTCAATACGGATCTAATGCTTCAATCAAAATAGAATTTGGAGCTCGTTTGCTAAATGTAATACCACATATACGCGAAGCAACGGCGTCGTTGAAACACTATTGATGTCAAAATAATGCAGATCCACCCCATAGGTCTCCTTTGATACTCGAATATGTTATTCCCGAATAAGGTTGTCGAACTTTAAAATATTAAATCATTAAAAAATTTTAACGGGGCCTTACGGCTATACCCTATGGGTCCTCCATGACTCTGTTGTCTTGAATTTCCGTTGAGGAAGATGCTGATGCTGCTTCTAGCATGGCTTGTACTTCTATTGGATTTGCTATGTCAGTATTAGCTAAGACCTCAAGGAGTCTCCTTTTTAAATCTGATTTGGAACTGGTTGATCCTGTTTTGCTAGTTGGCTTGTGTTTCTTAGTCTCTCTGGTTTCATAAACCCATCCTTTGATTTTGGTATTTTGACTAAATATTTAATATGTTCGATTTCTTCAATTTCGAACAACCAACTGATTATATATGGAATTGTTTTTGCAAAGGAATATTTATAGTTTTTAATATGATCAGGTAGAGTAGAAATCTTCTGTTCTTTTTGGAACCTCTCATAGTGGGTGTGATCCTGGGCGTAGGTAAATAAAATTGTACCAAGCGTCCATATAATCATTGAAATTGTAGGTTTGGGGCCTGTATTGTACAGAGAGCACAATCGGGGTATGAAAGTGATCCATTCCCCATTCAAAAGGGCTAATAATTTTGTTAATGGTAAATCTTGAATACTTAATACTGTCGAGATCTTTGTCATCTCGTAGTGTATGCTCAAAGGTGACTGATCCTGTATCTGTAAGGATTAATTCATAATACCTCTTTGATTTTAGGGGGTCACTGGTTTCAACATAGTTTCTATTGGTATAGCAAGGTCTGATTAAATCTTTTTTATCAAAATTTTCATAACCTTTGTCTAGTGCCAACACTTTAATTAGTGCTTTAGAGATTATTTCGAATGTTTCTTTTTCTTGAGAAGCTGGTTTTTTACCTTCTATTTTGGATGGTGTTTCTGGCTTGACTGCTTGTGCGAATGACTCCGGGGGTCTTCATTGCATAGTCCGAACTGGTCAATATCTTACTAGTTTGGCTTGTTGAAGCTTTCGAAAAAGCTTGTTGGAATGGTCCTTCTATTTATGGAATAAATCCAAGAACTGTCATTGTTGACGGTTTGTTTGTAGTGGGAACTCTAGTTGGGGTTACCATTATATTTATAGGTTGTCTCACGGGTAAAGATGGGTAGTAATCTGCAAGTGCAGAGCACCTATTCTCTCTTTTTGGTGAGGCCCTCAAGGGACCCGTCTGGTTTTGTCTCATTTTTTCCTTGTAGAAATTCTCTGGTTAGAAAATCGGGTAAGGAGTTTTCTTCATCTTTAATAAACTCAATTTGAAAATCAAAACTAGATAATAATGCTTGCCATCTGGCAAAAATCTGTTTTGAAATGAGGTTTTTTACATCCTTTTGTAAAATCTCTTTAGCTGATTTACAATCAACTCTTAACAAAAATTCTTTATTTATTAAATCGTCTTGAAACTTTGTAATACATAGTACTATAGACAAAATTTCTTTTTTGGCTATACTATAATTTTTCTGAGCCGAATTCCGAATTCCGGAAGTAAAACGAACTAATTGTTCTGGGGAACTAAGAATACCACCGTACCTTTCATCAGAAGCATCGGTTTCGACTATCATGAATGCCTCAGGATTAGGAATACCTAGACACGAAAGTTTTTGAACAATGGATCTGACCGTCTTGACAGTGTCAGTTTGTTCTTGACTCCATGGGACTAGATTCTTTCTGAGACATTTATATACTGGTTCACAGATTTTCCTAATATCAGGAATGAAGCCTGCTACATAATTAAGGCTTCCTAATAATCTCTATAATTGTGTTTTATCAATGATTTCATCAGGGAATTTAGATGAGAACTCAATGGCTCTACAAATTGGTTTATAGGTACCTTGGTATAGGTCATGTCCTAAGAATCTAATAGTTGTTTGGAATAACTTAATCTTCTTAGCACTTACTACTAAACCATTATGTTTTACAATTTTAAAGAAAGTATTAAGATGTTTAAAGTGAGCATCTATGTCCTCTGAGAATATTAATACATCATCTATATAAACTATTGACATATTACTGTATGGGTTAAATATATTGTTCATTATATTTTGAAATTCTGATGGGGCATTTTTTAACCCGAAAGGCATAACATTCTATTCATATTTTCCAAAGGGGACATTCAAAGAAATTTTGTATTTATCCTTTTCACTAATTGGAATTTGCCAGAATTCTGACTTCATATCAAATTTGCTGTAGATATCAGCTTTATAAGTTCTTTTTAACAAGTCTCTTTTATTAAGTACCGGGTATCTAATCCATTGTAGGACTTTGTTTAAAGGCTTATAATTAATAACGAGTCTAGGAGCTCCTCTGTAACAACCCAACTTGTCGTTTTAAAATTTGGGTGTATTTTTGGATCAGTGGATGAGAGATTAGTAAAGTTAAGAAATTTGGGAGTTTGGCCATGGTCAATATCGGGTCAAGACGACCTCTTTTCAGTGTTTTGAATGCGCGAGCAGGTCCGTAGCATGTTTTATGATTGAAATTCATATATGGTTTGTGTTCGGGAGGTTCCGGATGAGTTTCGGGAGTACTGAGGCAAAAAGGGAAGTGCGGACCTCGGGGGAATTTTGCGGACCGCAAAATTTTGGTGCGGACCGCGCTCCAGTCCGCAGTGGAGTTCACGGACCGCACAATTTTGTGTGCGGCCGTGCTCTAGAACTCCCAGATTCGCTGGTCTGATTTCGGAAGCTTATATCTTTTGATCTACAAGGAAGTTTGAGATGATTCCAAAACGTAAATTGTAGCCCTTCGTGTCTAGTTTCCAGAAAGGTAAAGATATTATAATTCGAAAATCTGTAGAGAAAGTTATGGCTATTTTACGGAAGCCTGGTAGAGGAGGAGGCTGTGAAGTGCGGCACACCATTTTTGTGCGACCGTAGGAGCTGGGGATGTGCGGCCGCACCATTTTTGTGCGGACCGCACATTGGAAGTTCAGAGGATATACTATCTATCCAAGGTTTAGGTTATTATTTCAATTTTTGGACTTTGGGAAGTCGGTTTTAGACGATTTTTTGTGAGTTTTTCAAGAAATTCATCGGGGTAAGTGATTCTAACTCGGATTTGGTTAATATACATGAATATATCACTGATTTCATCATTTTATTAGTACTTTGAGATGGAAATTTAGGAAAAATTGTAGAAACTTCATAAACCACAAATTTAAGATTTGGAGATTGAGTTGTTATTGGAATTCGATAAAATTGATATGGTTAAACTCGTATCGGAATGGGTGTTCGGATTTCATAAAAATTATGTCGGGTTCTGAGGGGCGAGCCCCGCGTTGACTTTTGTTGACTTTTTGGAATAAATTTTTAAGTCGACGTTTTATTATCCGGAATTATTTCCGATGAATTTTAAGGAAGTTATACAACTGATTTGAATAGATTTGAGCAATCCGGAAGCCAATTCAAGCAAGAAAGCGATTTTGGAATATCGGCATAACTTCAAAAAGGTAAGTGTCTTGCTTAACCTCGATTGGGGGAATTACCCCTTTGGTATTGAGTCTTATGTGCCATTTGTGAAATGTGAAAAGCTGTGTACACGAGGTGACGAGTATGTACTCGGCTTATATGTGTAAATTTCATTGAGTTAAAGTATTGAGCATATTGTGTGGTAAATTGGGTAATTGTTGGTATATATTTAATCATCTATTTGTCGTGCTTAAATCCTTGTTGCTGTTGAATCTGTTGTTATATGACAATTTGATGTGATTGTTACTTGATTATTTATGTAATTTCGTGAATTTGTTGGTTTGATAATTATTGGAATTTAACTTCATTATGGATTTTTCCTCTACAAATAATTAATTAAATGAGCTTAACAAGAGGTGTTTATATAATTATTGAAATTTTGAATTTAATGAAGATTTTGCTTTATGTTGAATAATTTCTATCTCTATTGATTGTTTCTGGGTGTTGTACACATTATGTAAAACTTTTGGCTATTTGTTGTGAAATTAATTGACTTGGTTGTAGCTTTGAAATTTGGTTGTGGCCATTGAGCAAATTGTGATATGAATTGATTTGGTTATGTTGCCGTGATAATTTCCCGTGTAAATTGTTGTGTTTTATGAGTTATTATTTTGGGGAGATAAGAGTGGCATTTCACCATTGATATTATGTGGGTATAAGGGTGGCATTTCACTGTTATTGTGTTTGTTGGAATATTGTTTGGGCGGAGCAATAAGGGTGGCTATAAGAGCGATAAGGGTGGCAATAGGAGCGATAAGGGTGGCATTGTCAGGGACGATATGTGATGATGTGGGGTTATGGTGTTGATGATTTTCCTGTGATGTTGCGATTTTTTTGTGTTTATTTTTATACCTTGTGCAATGTGTCTTGTTGTTGGTAAATTGATAACAATCTGATTTATGTTGAAATTGAGAGCATGTGGCTATTGCTAGGCGGATTATAGATTGAAATGTGGGCACGAGGTGCCGTGAGTAAATAATGAGGATATTTGGCACGTGAATTGTCCGTACCATTGTGATATGAAATGAGGGCACGAGGTGCCGGAAAAATATGATGATTTAATTATGGGCACGAGGTGCCGTGAAAATATGAAAAATGGGTCTCATTTTTGGCACGTGAATTGTCCGTACAGTTGTGATATGAAATGAGGGCACGAGGTGCCGGGGAAATATGATGATTTAATTATGGGCACGAGGTGCCGTGAAAATATGAAAAATGGGTTGAGACCCGTGTTTACGAAAAATATGAAAATGGGTTGAGACCCGTATTTTTATTATTTTGAAATGAGGTGTCACATGGTGACTCTTTAATCGAAAGAATTATATTCAAAATATTTATTTGAAAGGATTTTTTATCAAGAAGAATTATATGAAAGAATTATATTTGAAAGATATTTATTCGACAAAAGTATATTTGAAAAAGTGTTTTATTCGTAAGATTTATATGTGAAAGATATTTAATTGAAGAACTTGATTTAACTGGGTGTAATTGTATTTATTAATTGTTGAGCGATATTAAATGGTGATTTTATTCTTACTGTGCATATCATTAGTTGTTTTATGTTGCCTTGATGTTATTTGTTTCCTATTATTTTGTATATTATATTGCACATGTTATTAGACTAGTGAGTGTCTTGACTGTACCCCGTCTCTACTCCATTGAGGTTAGTCTTGATACTTACTGTGTACTGACCGTGGTGTAATCATACTATACTTCTGCACATTTTTATGCAGAGCCAGGTATTGGAGATATCGGACTTGAGCAGAGTTAAAACGGGATCATAAGGATTCAAGGTAGAGCTGCTTGGTCGTCGCAGTCCCTTAGGGTCTTTTCATTTCATTGTACAGTTAATTTTTCATCAAACAGTATTGCATATTCGGTCCTCGTGATCATTCCATGTATTCAGTTAGAGTTCGTGACTTAGTACTATCAGTCTTGGGAGGTTGTATATTCATATTTATTCTGCTGTTAGTTTTGGTTAATTATTTAATTCAAAAATAAAAAAAATGGCTTCAAAATATAATTGAAATCGGCTTACCTAGTCTTAGAGACTACGTGCCATCACGACGCATGTGGTTGGATTTTGGGTCGTGATAAGTTGGTAGCAGTGCTCTAGGTTCATATGTTCTACGAGTCACAAACGAGTTTAGTAGAGTCTTGCGGATTGGTACGGAGACGTCTGTACTTATTTTCGAGAGGCTACAGAACTGTTAGGAAATTTTTACTTCTTTCATTCCTGTCGTGCGGATTTGTTGATTGTAGAATTTGAGCCTTTATATCTCTATTCTCTCACAGATTGTGAGGAGACGTGCTACCGGGTTAGCTGAGCAGGCATCCGCACATACTGCTAGGGTTGCAAGAGGCCGGGGCCAAGGTAGAGACCGAGGCGGAGGTCGAGGAAGGGCACGTGCTGCGACTGGAGCACATGTCAGAGCAATAGTTGAGGAGCTACCAGTAGCTCCAGTTGGGGGACAGGTACCAGAAGCACCTGTTGTTACCCCCGGACTTCAGGAGACTTTGGCACAGTTCCTGAGTATGTTTGGTACATTAACCTAGGTGGGATTGATTTCTGTTGCACCAAATATTCCGTAGATTGGGGGAGTAGCTCTGACTCCTACCACAACTCCAGAGCAGCAGGTTCACGTTGGTCAGGTTCCGAGTGTAGCACTGTGTAATGACCCAACCGGTTGTTTTGAGCATTTACACTCCTTTCAACTATTTAAAGTCTTGAATAACTTTCAACGAGGTATTATGACTTGTGTGAATTGTCGTTTTTGATTTTTAAGGTATTTCGGAGTTAGCTTGGAATAATGAATTTTCATGTTGGAAGCTTAAGTTGAAATAGTTGACCGGATGTGGACTTATATGTAAAAGACCTCGGATTTAAATTCGGATGATTCCAATAGCTCCGTATGGTAATTTAGGACCTAGGAGCATGTCCGGAAAATTATTTGGAGGTCCGTAGTGGAATTAGGCTTGAAATGGCGAAAGTCAAATTTTTGGGAAGCTTTGACTGGAGGGGTTGACTTTTTGATATCAGGGTCGAAATCTAATTCTGAAAATTGAAATAGGTCTGTTATGTCATTTATGACTTATGTGCAAAATTTGAGGTCAATCAGACTTGATTCAATAGGTTTCGGCATCGAATGTACAAGTTGGAAATTTCATAAGACTAAAGTTTTAAGTGAGTTCGCCAAGACCTAAGTTCAAATGAGCATACCTCTCTTGATATGAAGAGTTATAAGATGTGTTACCTATCAAAATAAAGGTCTATGTGTCTAATTTCCAATGCTTTAAATCGTTCATCATTTGGACATTCATACAAGAGATTATGATCAAATTACCAAAGGCTGGAAAAATGCGATTCTGCGGTCAGATGTGCGACCTCAGAATCATTATGCGATCGCATAATGACATATTGTGCGACCGCAAAATGGTCACCGATATGCCCAGCGCAGCCCACTTTTTGGCAGCAATTTTGCGGTCCATTGTGGGACCCGCATACCCATTGTGCGGTCCATTGTGCGACCGCATACCTGTTTTCGGAGGGGTAATTTTTCTATTTTCATAACCCGACCCCAATTGTTTTATAAATAGGCTTTGGAGCTTATTTTGGGGCAATTATCTGATATTTTAGAGAGAATTGAGAGTGTTCTAGAGAGAGAAAGTAGATGAAGTGTCTTGTTCATCAAATTCTTGTCCAAGCCTTGAAATCCAACAAGAAATCCCTCAAGCTCTTCATCAAAGAGGTAAGGTTCTAACCCATAATCTTCAATTTTGAGTTTGGGTAATGATGGGTGATTAAGAGTATGATTCATAGGTGTAAGAGTATTATTTATACGTATCAATAAGGTTTATGGAAAGAGTGTTGAGTTCAAATGGGTAAAGATTGGGTTGAAAATGGTAAAAATCTTCAATGACTTTAATTGAAGATTTGAGGGTCGAGTTGATGTCGGAAGTTGGTGAAATTGTGCTCTGGTAGAGTTGATATGGCTTCTTTGGTCTGAAAATCATCAAACCTGTGAAGGAATTGTGGGGGAAGAATTTCTCTGTTTCCTCCGAAAATATTCCACCATTCGTAGAACCATCTGGGAATTACAGCCTTAGTGACTTCTAGGCTATATTTAACAAACCAAGTATGTCCTGGCCTATGATATAGAAAATTAAACCAGGTAGCCTTGTAGTCATGCCAGTTGTAAGTCCTAGTTTGTTGTATAAAATAAACTAAGTTGCATAATATGCTAATGGCAGATTTTTACCCTCATTCAAGGACGAATGATCCTAAGCGGGAGAGAATGTAACACCCCGAAATATTTTGAAGTACTTAAGTGTAAAGCCCAGTAAAATTTTCAAAGAAAATAATGTTTCATGGTGTCGGGCCGCATAATGGCCGCAGAAGTGAGCAGGAGAGGGCCATTCTAGAAGCAGCTATGTGGAGGCTCCTCCGCCAGCCTTTGGTAATTTGGTCATAACCTCTTGTAGGAATGTCCAAATAACAAACGGTTTAAAGAGTTAGAAACTAGACTCAAAGACCTTTAATTCAATAGGTCATACATCACCTAACTCCTTACATATATATATATATATATATATATATATATATATATATATATATATATATATATATATATATGACCTTCCAAAATTTGGTCTTATGCGTACTCATTTGGAACTTTAGTCTATCATGAAATTCTCAACTTGACTTCGACTTAGGGCTCTCCTTAGACCCCACATCACTTATAATATGCCTCGTACACTTATTATCGTATCCAATTGATATCCATTATATTAATAGTCATTGTCTGCACACAAAATAATATAATAAGCGCGCATCAACTTTCTTACTAGCGCTCAAGTACTTCAAAATTTTCTGGGGTGTTACAGTCATCATCAGATAAAAGTTATTCTGACAGTGATGATGAATTAATCAATATGGCATATAGCTCAGACAGTAGCAGTAGCTCTAAAGAAAATAACTGTAGTTGCACTGGTGCAATATATGTTGGTGGACAAAATTCTATTAAGGTTATTACTAACGACTCTAAAGAAGTCTTATTTGATATCATTAATCACATAGATGATGAAGATATTAAAACAAAATATTTAATAGAATTAAAGAATATCATCATTAACCAGAAAGGAAATCATCATAAAATAGAACCTTTTAATATGAAAGAAGTCATGAATAGATTTTCAGTCAAAGATGATAAACCTACTATTCAATATCTACAAGTAGAACTAAAATCTGTAAAAGATGAAATAAAAGCGGTTAAGCTTAGACTTGACAAAATAGAAATGAAAAATCTTACAAAAAAAGTTTTACAAATAGCCAATAAGAAAGAAACAATTGGTGAATACTTCACAGAAGATGATAATTCAAAAAATGATGACGATTCAGTTAGTGGTACAGCTGTGGCCAAAATTACAAAAGTAAAAGCCCAAAGCTACCATATTTCCATTACCTTAAAGGTAAAAGATACTACACTAAATAAATTAGCTCTACCATAAAGAAGATCATAGGTTTTATCATTTAAATAATAAAATAAATACAGAATTAAAATAGTAAGACAGAAACACTTATTGATGAAAGCTTTATTCAAACATAAGTAAACATTGTTACAGAGGGGAGAGAAGGGATAGAGAGAAAATCTTGGAAAATTTTCGGATGTCCCCCATTACAATTTTTGAAAGTTTTATATAGACTTCAGAATTTTGTTGAGTCAATCTTAACCGTCTAAATGGATGATCCTAGCTTGTTGTCCTTTGCTTTATTGAAGGGTCGTCTCCTACTTTGCTGAGGGGGAAGGTACTGTTTTTGTTTTTTATGTCTGTCTTTGTCAAGAGACTTTTTCTTTTCCAAAGAGTCGTTTGTCTTTTGAAAAGCTATTTTGGTTTTGTCGGACGAGTCATCTGACTTTTGTGATGGGTCAGATGCTATTCTTCTTCTGTATAGGCACGGTAGGCTTGGGCTATACCCTGCGGGTCCTCCATGTCTCCGTTGTCTTGATTTTCCGTTGAGGAAGATGCTGATGCTGCTTGTAGCATGGCTTGTACTCCTATTGGATTTGCTGTGTCAATATTAGCTAAGACCTCAAGGAGTCTCTTTTTTAAATCTGATTTGGAACTGATTGATCCTGTTTTGCTAGTTGGCTTGTGTTTCTTAGTCTCTCTGGTTTCAGAAACCCATCCTTTGAGTTTTGGTATTTTGACTAAATATTTGATACGTTCGATTTCTTCAATTTCGAATGACCAACTGATTATATATGGAATTCTTTTTGCAAAGTAATATTTACAGTTTTTAATATGATCAGATAGAGTAGAAATCTCATGTTCTTTTTGGAACCTCTCATAGTGGGTGTGGAAGCTCCGGGGCACTGATTGCTCTGTTCCACCAAATATTTTCCACCAGTCATAGAACCATCTTTGTATGACTAGTTTTGCTCCTTGTTCGTTGTACTTTACGAACCATGTGTGTGATCTTGGGCGTAGGTAAATAAAATTGTATCAAGCGTCCATGTAATCTTTGAAATTGTAGGTTTGGGGCAGGTATTGTACAGAGAGCACAATCGGGGTGTGCAAGTGATCCATTCCCCATTCAAAAGGGCTAATAATTTTGTTAATGGTAAATCTTGAATACCTAATACTGTCGGGATATTTGTCATCTCGTAGTGTATGCTCAAAGGTGACTGATCCTATATCTGTAAGGATTAATTCATAATACCTCCTCCTTAAAATAAAGGTTATCTTTTAAAGATAAATGGATAAAAGATCTAAAAAGAATCAAATGTAATATTGAATTCTTTAAATGATTTGAAATAACAGGACAAATTCCAAATCAAAAGGAATCCCTCCAAATCTTAGTTAACAAATGGTATACCAAGAACAAAGGTATAATAGAATCCACTACACCACCCTTAGAAGAAATTCTAATACCAGTTCAAAGTGAAGTAATCACAGCATCCCCTTTTAAAAGAGAAAGCGTTCACACTGAAAGTGGACCAACTAACAAACATATTAATAAAATTATTATGCAAAATAATTGCACTAATAACCTATTACATGTGGTATCAAACCAACTAAAAGATACGAATAAATTAGGAGTTCCTACAAAATCTATAATAAATCCTAAAATTGAAACACATCCAATAATAAAACTTTCATAATATTCTAAAGAAAATTTCCTGAATTAAATGAAAAATTTGACTTTACAGATAAGCTTCTAGAAAAAATCGAAGAACAGCTTAAAACAAAACTAACTATCTCTAAAGAAGATACATCCTTCAACCAAGCTAGTACTAGTAAAAATGATAAGACTATAGAACTTTATAATATACAAAAAAAATTAAATTCTATTTAAAAGGAATATACTGCTCTAAAGGCAAAAGAAGACTTCCCTGAAAAAAGGAAAAAACTAGAAAATTTAATAAAAACCTCTAGAGACATTTTCAAAGCTATTAATAAAATAAAAACGATCTCTACAACCAAATCTATTGACTCCGAAATCAATAGAATTACTAATGACCCCAGACATTCTAATAAAAGAATTACTACAATAGAGCATCATTCCCAGATGTTCAATTCAAAGAAGATATTTATTTAACCAGCGCCAGTAATAATGGAACTGGAATCACTGAATGGAATATAGATGGATTGGCAAAAAGCCAAATTTATAAAAAACTTCATGAAATTGGAATTGCAGTCACCACTTATAAAATGAAAAATGCATTAGACAAATATGCTGCAACATTAATAATTACAGGATTCACCGGAATGTTAAAAAATTGGTGGGATAATTATCTTTCCGAAAAAAATAAAAATCAAATCTTAGGAGCCACTACAATCGCAACTATAGTAAAAACTGAATCAGGAATGCAAGTTGCAGAACAAGAAGCCAGAGAAGATGCTTCTGCAACTCTAATCTACTGTATTGCTAAATACTTTATTGGAGAACCAAAACTCTTCCAAGACAGGAGTTTAGAACTTCTTAACAATCTTAACTGCCCAAAATTAACAGATTTTAGGTGGTATAAAGATATGTTCGTAGAAAAGGTAATGATTAGAGAAGACTGCGGCAGTGCTTTCTGGAAAGAAAGATTTATCAGCGGTCTACCAAGATTATTTGCCAAAAAAGTAAGAACAAAAATCAAAGATAGATTTAACGGTCAAATCCCTTATGATAATCTTACATATGGAGATTTAATCAGTTTTATTAATGTAACTGGTCTTGACTTATGTATAGATCTAAAACTTAAAAGTCATATTAAAAAGGATAAACTCCAATCCAAAACAGAGTAAGGTAGTTTCTGCCAAGACTTTGGTTTTAAAATAATTGTTGCTCTATCTAAAAGAGCCAAACAACACAAAAAAAACTTCTAAAAAATCCAAAAGACGCCATAAGCGTAAAGAAAATAAAGAAAGAACCCCTAAAAAGAAAAGGTTCAAAAGGCATTCTAAAAAGGAACACGATAATAAATGTTGGTCATGTGGAAAGACACGGCATAGAGCTAATGAATGCCCAGTCACTAACAAGAAAAAGAAAAAGGTTAACACCTTAGAAATCGATGAAAATACTAAAGAAAAGTTGTACGCTATTCTTGAAGAAAATGACAACAACACATCATCGTCATCATCAGATAAAAGTTATTCTGACAGTGATGATGAATTAATCAATATGGCATATTGTCACAAACCAAACTAACCCCTGTCGTGATGGCGCCTATCATGGAACTAGACAAGCCGACTCATTTCCAAAACAAACCGATATTTTCATTTCAAAGATAATTTCAAGGTTGTTTAACATAAAACCTCCATTTAAAGAGTTCAAATCAAAGAAAAACAGAAGTGCGAAAAAGAAAAGTCTGACATTGGGGTGTCACTAGTCATGAGCATCTACTATAATCTGTCTAACAATATCAAGGCTAAATCAGCCTGGAAAATAGCTAAATACAACTAGAGGAAGATAAGAGGGAGAAGAGCAGGGGCTGCGATCGTCAAATAGCTACCTTGCTATCTCCAAGAAAATCTGCAACCAGAACACTCAATAATCGCTACCGTGTCCAGCTACACCTGAATCTGCACACAAGGTGCAGGGAGTAACGTGAGTACGCCAACTCAGTAAGTAACAACAATAAATAAAGACTGAGCAGTACTGACGAGCAATAAAGCATATAACATTCATATCATGAAATCTCAGTAAAGTACAACATGCTTTAAAAATCAGTGTTGGAATCAAATTATCTCGTTTAAACCCGGTTCCAGTAAAAATAATTTAAAGATATTTTTACAACAGTTTTTCACACAAAGGCTCAATGCAAAGGTGAGAAAAAATGATGAAATCATAAACAGCCCCTCGGGAAAAACATCACTCATATACAGCCCCTCGGGCAAACCACACAGTCACTCGTGCCACTCGGGCATACCTCACAATCACTCTTGCCACTCGGGCATACCTCACAATCACGCATGCCTCCCAGTCACTCAGCACTCGGCACTTGGCACTCGCACTCAGTAGGTACCTGCGCTCACTGGGGGTGTGTACAGACTCCGGAGGGGCTCCTTCAGCCCAAGCGCTATAATCTGCACGGACAACTCACGTGCTATAATAATAAAGTATGTTGCAAGTGAGCAGCCCCGATCCACAATCATCCTCACAAATCAGGCCCTCGGCCTCACTCAGTCATAAATATGCTGCAGGCAGGCAGCCCCGATCCACACTCATCCTCATAAATCAAGCCCTCGGCCTCACTCAGTCATAAACCTCTCAAGCCACTCGGGAATTTCAGTAAAACAGGGCATTCGGCCCAAAATATTTATATGCATCAAAATAGAGTCATAAAACTGAGTTATGTGATAAACAAGTATAAACATGACTGAGTATAGATTTTTAATCGAAAACAGTTAGAGGATGGTAAGAAACAGCCCCTAAGGGTCCAAACAGCTTTGGCGCAAGGCCCAAACATGGCATTCAGCCCAATTTACAGAAATTCTTTCTAAAACATATAAGTATCATATGGTTTCAACAAAGTATGCAATTTTACAGTTGCTACGGGGCGGACCAAGTCACAAAACCCCAATAGTGCACGCCCACACGCCCATCACCTTGCATGTGCGTCACTTCAAAATAGCAGAATGATACGAAATCCGGGGTTTTATACCCTCAGGACTAGATTTACAATCGTTAATTACCTCAAATTGCGAAATTCTTATTCTGCAATGTCCTTTCCTCGTGAATTGGTCTCCAAATGCCTCGAATCTGGTCATAAATAATTCGTTTCAGTCAATAAAATTCATTGGAATTAATCCCATAAGAAAATAATGATTTTCCATAAAAATCCAAAAATTAGCTCAAACATCGCCCATAGGGCCCACATCTCGGAACTCGGCAAAAGTTACAAAATCCAGAAACTCATTCAACCACGAGTCTAACCATACCAATTTTACAAAAATCCGACCCCAACTCGACCCTCAAATCTTCGATTTAAACCAAGAGGGTTTTCAAATTTTTCCAACTCAATTCACCAATTAAATGATAAAAACAACCATGGATTCGGGTAATTTAACCAATATTGAGTTAAGAACACTTACCCCGTTGTTTCCTCTGAAAATCACCAAAAATCGCCTCACTTCCGAACTTAAACTCACTGCCCAAACTTTTCTTCTTCGCGAATGCGGTCAGTGCCTCATGTTCGCGAAGCACAAAATAACTCCCGTCCAAATTCCTCCTTCGCGAACGCGACATCACCCTCACGTTCGCGAAGCACAAAATGCCTCTGCCTCAATGCCTTCTACGCGAATGCATTCGAGCCATCGCGAACGCGATGCTTCTTTTCCCTTCACTACACGAACGCGACACCCCCTACGCGAACGCGTAGACCAATTGCCTGGGGTCTTTGGCTGCTTCCTCTCTTCTTCGCGAACGCGTAACACCTCTCGCGTTCGCGATGCACACCCAGTCCACCCTTCGCGAATGCGAGCTTCTCTTCACGAACGCGAATAGCAAATATTGCCAGCCTCTCAGGTCCTCTTCGCGAACGCGAGGCTCCACTCGCGAACGTGATGAAGGAAACCAGATAGTGTATCAGAAAAATTCCAGCAGAGTTCCAAGTCCAAAATCCAACCCGTTAACCATCCAAAACTGACCCGAGCCCCTCAGGACCTCAACCAAATATACCAACAAGTCCTAAAACATCATACGGACTTAGTCGAACCCTCAAATCACCTCAAACAACGCTAAAACCATGAATTACACCCCATTTCAAACCTAATGAACTTTGAAATTTCTAATTTCTACAAACGACTCCGGAACCTATCAAATCACGTCTGATTGACCTCAAATTTTGCACACAAGTCATAAATGACATAACAGAGGTATTCCAATTTTTAGAATCGGATTCCGACCCCGATATCAAAAAGTCAACCCCTCGGTCAAACTTCTCAAAAATTAAACTTTCGGCATTTCAAGCCTAATTCCTCTACGGACCTCCAAATAATATTCCGGACACACTCCTAAGCCCAAAATCACCACACGGAGCTATTGGAATTATCAGAATTCGAATCCGAGATCGTTTACACATAGGTCCATATCCGGTCCACTTTTCTAACTCATTTTTTTCAATTATGAGACTAAGTGTCTCATTTCACTCCGAGTTCCTCCCTGACCCGAACCAACTAACCCGATATAACATAATATAGCTGAATAACACAAAAAGAAGTAGAAATGGGGAAAACGGGGCTATAACTCTCGAAACGACCGGCCGGGTCGTTACATCCTCCCCCTCTTAAACATTCGTTCATCCTCGAACGGGTCTAGAAACATACCCGGAGTCTCGAATAGGCGTGGATATTTGCTCCGCATCTCCCGCTCGGTCTCCCAGGTGGCCTCCTCCACATGCTGACCTCTCCATTGCACCTTTACTGAAGCTATATCCTTTGACCTCAACCTTCGAACCTGCCGATCAAAAACTACCCACCGGCTCCACATCATAAGTCATATCACCCTCCAACTGAACCGTGCTGAAATCCAAAACATGGGACAGATCTCCAATATACTTCCGGAACATGGAAACATGAAAACACTGGATGCACACTCGACAAGCTGGGTAACAAGGCAAGCTTATAAGCCACCTCCCCTATTCTCTGAAGCACCTCAAAAGGCCCAATGAACCGGGGGCTCAACTTGCCCCTCTTCCCAAACCTCATAACACCCTTCATGAGTGATACCTTCAGCAAAACCTTCTCCCCAACCATAAAAGACACATCACTGACCTTCCTATCCGCGTAGCTCTTCTGCCTAGACTGCGCCGTGCGTAGCCGCTCCTGAATCAATTTCACCTTATCTAATGCGTCCTGGACTAAGTCTGTACCTAAGAGCCTAGCCTCACCTGGCTCAAACCATCCAACCGGAGATCTACACCTCCTCCCATATAAAGCCTCGTACGGAGACATCTGAATACTCGACTGATAACTGTTGTTATATGCAAACTCCGCGAGTGGCAGAAACGGGTCCCATGAACCCCCAAAGTCAATGACACAAGCACGCAACATGTCCTCCAATATATGAATAGTGCGCTCGGACTGCCCGTTCGTCTGAGGGTGAAAAGTTGTGCTCAACTCAACCTAAGTACCTAACTCTCGCTGCACGGCCCTCCAAAACTGCGATGTGAACTGAGTACCCCTATCTGAAATGATGGAAACTGGGACACCATGCAGGCGAACGATCTCTCGGATGTAAATCTTAGCCAACCGCTCTGAAGAGTAAGTAGTACCAACTTGAATGAAGTGCACGGACTTGGTCAGCCGATCCACAATAACCCAAATAGCATCGAACTTCCTCGAAGTCCGTGGGAGCCCAACTACAAAGTCCATAGTGATCTGCTCCCACTTCCACTCTGGGATCTCTAACCTCTGAAGCAAGCCACCCGGTCTCTGATGCTCATACTTAACCTGCTGACAGTTTAGACACCGAGCCACAAACCCAACTATATCCTTCTTCATCTGCCTCCACCAATAGTGTTGCCTCAAATCCTGGTACATCTTCGCGGCACCCGGATGGATGGAATACCGCGAGCTGTGGGCCTCCTCAAGAATCAACTTTCGAAGCCCATCTACATTAGGCACACATATCCGGCCCTGCATTCTCAGCACACCGTCATCACCAATAGTCACATCCCTAGCATCACCTCCCTGTCCTGAAGAACGAGCAAGTGGGGGTCATCATACTGACGCTCCCTGATACGGTCATAAAGAGAAGACCTGGAGACCACACAAGCCAATACCCGACTAGGCTCCGAAATATCCAATCTGACAAGATGGCCCGCTAAGGCCTGAACATCCAATGCCAAAGGTCTCTCTGCTGCTGGAAGATATGCTAAACTCCCCAAACTCTCTGCCCGGTGACTCAATGCATCGGCCACCACATTGGCCTTCCCCGGATGGTACAAAATAGTGATATCATAGTCCTTAAGAAGCTCCAACCATCTCCGCTGATGCAAATTAAGATCCTTCTGCTTTAACAGATACTATAGACTCCAGTGATCAGTATTGATCTCATAATGAACCCCATACAAATAATGATGCCAAATCTTCAAGGCATGAACAATGGCTGCTAACTCAAGATCATGGACAGGATAGTTCTTCTCATGGGTCTTCAACTGGCGCGAGGCATAGGCGATCACCCTACCCTCCTGCATCAAAACACAACCAATGCATATCCTCGAGGCATCACAATACACGGTGTAAGTACCTGAAGCTGATGGCAGAACATACACTGGAGCTGTGGTCAAAGCAGTCTTGAGCTTCTGAAAGCTCTCCTCATACTCATCTGACCACCTGAATGGAGCACCCTTTTGGGTCAATTTGGTCAAGGGCAATGCAATAGATGAAAATCCCTCCACAAAGCGACGGTAGTAACCCGCCAAACCAAGAAAGCTCCTAATCTTCATAGCTGAGGACGGTCTGGGCCAACTCTGCATCGCCTCTATCTTCTTCGGATCCACCTGAATGCCCTCACTGGACACCACATGCCCCAAGACTGCTACTGAACTGAGCCAAAACTCACATTTGGAGAACTTTGGATAAAGCTTCTCCACCCTCAATCTCTACAATACAATCTTCAAATGCTGAGCATGCTCCTCCTGGCTACGAGAGTACACCAGGATGTCATCAATGAATACAATAACGAATGAGTCCAAATAGGGCTGGAATACACTGTTCATCAAATGCATGAATGTTGTTGGGGCATTAGTCAGCCCAAAAGACATCACCAAGAACTCATAATGGCCATATCGGGTCCTGAAAGCTATTTTAAGAATATCTGAATCCTGAATCTTCAGCTGGTGATAACCGGACCTCAAATCAATCTTGGAGAACACCCTCGCTCCCTGAAGCCGGTCGAATATATCATCAATGCGAGGCAAAGGATACTTATTCTTGACTGTGACCTTGTTTAACTGCCTGTAATCAATTAACATTCTCATAGAACCATCCTTCTTCTTCACAAATAGAACCGGTGCACCCCAAGGTGACACACTAGGCCGAATAAACCCCTTATCAAGAAGTTCGTGAAGCTGTTCTTTCAATTCCTTCAACTCCACCGGTGCCATACGATACGGTGGAATAGAAATGGGCTGAGTTCCCGGCACCAAATCAATACCAACGTCAATATCCCTGTCAGGCGGTATGCCCGGCAGATCTACAGGAAACACATCCAGAAAATCACGTACCACCGGAACCGAATCGATGACAGGAGTCTCTGCACTAACATCCATCACAAAAGCCAAATAAGATAGGCAACCCTTCTCAACCATGCGCTGAGCCTTTAAATATGAAATCACCTTACTTGGTACATAATCTATAGAACCGCTCCACTCAACCCTCGGAATTTCCGGCATAGCCAACGGCACCGTCTTAGCATGACAATCTAGAACAGCATGACAATCTAGAATAACATGATATGGAGTTAACCAATCCATACCCAATATCACATCAAAGTCAACCATACTGAACAACAATAGATCCACTCGGGTCTCCAGACCCCCAATAGTCACCACACATGACCGATATACGCGGTCCACCATAATAGTATCGCCCATAGGAGTAGATACATGTACAGATGAAAATAAGGACTCATGGGGTATATCCAGAAAATGGGCAAAATACAAGGAAACATATGAATACGTGGAACCAGGGTCAAATAATATTGAGGCATCTCTGTGGCAAACTAAGACAATACCTGTAATCACAGCATCTGAAGCAATAGCATCTGGTCTGGCAGGGAGAGCATAGAAACAGGCCTAACCACCCCCTGATCTGCCTTCCCCTCTAGGGCAACCCCTAGCTGACTGACCTCTACCCCGAATTGACTGGGCAAGTGGTGAGGTAGCTGGTGCTGTAGTCGGAGGCTGACTCCTCTGCTGAGATAAACCTCCATGATGATGAGGATAGTGCCTCCACATATGCCCAAGCTCCCCATACCCAAAAAAACTCCCTAGTGCTGGCAGCGGAAACTGAAGGGAACCCCTAGCACCAGGATGACTGGTAGAAGAACCTGGCATGGAAGAGCCTTGAATAGGTAGAGCACGGGACAAACTCTGAACTGGAAGGGCACTAAATGATGAGTGGCCCTGATGAGAACTGTGAGAACCATGTCCAGATGATGCACCCTGATGAAATGGCCGAGCTGACTGAGCCTGCCTGAAATGACGACCTCTACTGTGCTGGAACTGACCCCCAAAAGGAGCACTACTGAATCCACCCTGACCACGAGGCCTCTTGGCCTCCCTCTCAACCCTCTCCTGACCGCGAACCATCTCAATCTACCGAGCAATGTCGACAACCTCATCAAAGGTAGCACCCGAAACCCGCTCCCTGGTCATGAGCAACTGTAGCTGATAAGTGAGGCCATCAATAAACCTCATGATCCTCTCTCTGTCCGTGGGAACCAACCAGATAGCATGACGGGCCAACTTGGAGAACCGCATCTCATACTGCGTCACAGACATATCACCCGGGCAGAGCCGCTCAAATTGTCTACGCAGCTCCTCTCTGCGGGATCGAGGCACGAACTTCTCCAAAAAGACCACGGAGAACTGCTGCCAAGTAAGGGGTGCTGCGCCAACAGGCCTACGCATTTTGTAAGTCTCCCACCATCTGAGTGCAGCCCCAGAAAACTGAAAGGTAGTGAATGAGACCCCACAAGTCTCCAAAATACCAGCAGTATGGAGTATCCTCTGACACCTGTCCAAAAGGTCCTGAGCATCCTCTCTCTCTGTGCCACTGAAAGGTGGTGGCTGAAGTTTCCCAAACCTCTCCAAACTACGCTGATCATCCTCAGGCATAGCAGGAACCACATAATCTTGAGCAACAGCAACCGGCTGGGCTGGTGGTGCCTCCGATGTCTGAAGTCCCTAAATAACCTGCTCGAGTGTGCGAGCGACAGGAGTCTGAGTGCCTCCCCTGGCCTGAGAAGTGGCTGCGGCCGTCGAAATAGAGACCGCTTGAGCAAGGCCAGTACACGCTGTCAGAATCTGAGCTAGGGCCTCCTGAAGGCCTGGAATCACAATAGGCACAGGTGGTGCCTGAGCTGGTGCATCAACAACTGGAACTTGGTCCTGATCTGGGACAACCGGTGGATCTGTAGGTACTGCCCCAACTGCTGTACGGGTTGCACCTCTGCCCCTACCACGGCCTCTACCGTGGCCTCAGCCTCTCGTGGCCCTGGCTGGTGGTACTGGTGGCTGGCCCTCCTGACCGGTATCACGAGTCCTCACCATCTGTGACAGAATGAAACAACAGATGTTTAGTTACTAGAATCAACAAATTCGCACGACAAGAATTCAAGAATGTGAAGTTTCCAAAAGGTTTTGCAGCCTCTAGAAGATAAGTACAGACGTCTCCGTACCGATCCGCAAGACTCTACTAAACCCGCTCATGACTCGTGAGACCTATGTAACGTAGGCTCTGATACCAATCTATCACAACCCAAACTAACCTCTGTTGTGATGGCGCCTATCGTGAAACTAGGCAAGCTGACTCATTTCCATAACAAACCGATATTTTTATTTCAAAGATAATTTCAAGGTTATTTAACATAAAACCTCTATTTAAAGAGTTCAAATCAAAGAAAAATAGAAGTGCGGAAAAGAAAAGCCCGACATCGGGGTGTCACTAGTCATGAGCATCTACTACAATCTGTCTAACAATATCAAGGCTAACTCAGCCTGGAAAATAGCTAAATACAACTAGAGGAAGATAAGAGGGAGAAGAGAAGGGGCTGCGATCGCCAAACAGCTACCTTGCTATCTCCAAGAAAATCTGCGACCAGAATACTCAATAATCGCTACCGTGTCCAACTACACTTGAATCTGCACACTAGGTGCAGAGAGTAATGTGAGTACGCCAACTCAGCAAGTAACAACAATAAATAAAGACTGAGCAGTAGTGACGAGCAATAAAACATATAACATTCATATCATGAAAACTCAGTGAAGTACAACATGCTTTAAAAATCAGTGTTGGAATCAAATCATCTCGTTTAAACCCGGTTCCAGTAAAAATCATTTAAAGATATTTTTCCAACAGTTTTTCAAACAAAGGCTCAATGCAAAGGTGAGCAAAAATGATAAAATCATAAATAGCCCCTTGGGCAAAACATCACTCATAAACCTCACAGTCACTCGTGCTACTTGGGCATACCTCACAATCACTCTTGCCACTTGGGCATAACTCACAATCACTCATGCCTCCCAGTCACTCAGCACTCGGCACTCGCACTCAGTAGGTACCTGCGCTCACTGGAGGTATGTACAGACTCCGGAGGGACTCCTTCCGCCCAAGCTCTATAATCTGTACGGACAACTCACGTGCTATAATAATAAAGTATGTTGCAAGCGGGCAGCCCCGATCCACACCCATCCTCACAAATCAGGCCCTCGACCTCACTCAGTCATAAATATGTTGCAGGCAGCCCCGATTCAAAAACTTACTTGATGATAGCTTTATTCAAACATAAGTAAACATTTTTACAGAGGGGAGAGAAGGGATAGAGAGAAAATCTTGGAAAATTTTCGGATGTCCTCCATTACAATTTTTGAAAGTCTTATATAGACTTCAGAATTTTGTTGAGATAATCTCAACCGTCTAAATGGATGATCCTAGCTCGTTGTCCTTTGCTTTATTAAAGGGTTGTCTCCTGCTTTGTTGAGGGGGCAGGTACTGTTTTTTTTGTCTTTGTCTTTGTCAAGAGACTCTTTCTTTTCCGAAGATTCATTTGTCTTTTGAAAAGCTATTTTGGTTTTGTCGGATGAGTCATCTGACTTTTGTGATGGGTCAGATGCTATTCTAATTCTGTATAGGAACGGTAGGCTTGGGCTATACCCTGTGGGTCCTCCATGTCTCCGTTGTCTTGATTTTCTATTGAGGAAGATGCTGATGCTGCTTCTAGCATGGCTTGTACTTCTATTGGATTTGCTGTGTCAATATTAGCTAAGACCTCAAGGAGTCTCTTTTTTAAATCTGATTTGGAACTGGTTGATCCTGTTTTGCTAACAATACCTAAAACATCAAGTTAGGAGCAAGACAAGTTTTCAAGTGATTTCCATATTTTAAGATGGGAGCTTTAGTACCGATATGCCACCGTTTACAGTTTCGATTACAATTTTTGACACAGTCACCACCATGTGTGCATCATGGCGTCCGATCACGACCCGATCGGCTAGGCCGTCTCATAGGAGACATCAACCACAATCACAATTTCAATTTCAATTTCTAACACAATCACCACCATGTGTGCGGAATGGCGTCCGATCACGACCCGATCGGCTAGGCCGCCTCATCGGAGACTTCATCCTTTTCTATCAATCATCCCATTTCATACCTCTTTCATATCTTTTTGTTTCATTTGCACTAGTGGTCACAATTCTAATATCCCCTTTTTGTGTGGCGTGTTGGCCATATTTCATATTTTATATTTCGTGCTCACGTTTTCACTTACAACCATCATCATGGATTTTCAACAAGGCATTTATGTTCAAGACAATAAGCATACATATGAGCAAACAAGAGTCTTAAGTGAATTGAGAGTTCTTACACAATTGGCATTAGCTATCCTTTGAAATGCAACTTGAAGTCATAGCTTTTAACTAAGCAACCAATACTTTGAACACATTACCAAATAGTAGTACAACTTAACAAGAGCATTTGGAATACATATTGAACACAAAAGTCTTTTGACGCAAAGTTTATTCGGAATAATCGATTCATAATGAGTAGCTTGGGACTTACAATGACATTGTGGGGTTTAAATTTAATGAAAGAGTTTAGCCAACATACCTCACTTGAGCTTCCTTAAACTCTAAAATGTTCCGGAAATCTTAGCAACTTCGATCTATTTCAGAAATATAACAAATTGAACCAAAAATTAGGAGGATGATCATGGTTCCATCTCATTTGAGCATTTTATCAAACATAGGTGTGCATTAAGGTTTCAAAGTCCTCCTATGATGGATTCCATCATCCCACAACCCATTATCTATCATTTTTAGCTCAACAATCTTCCTACACCCCTTGATAACACATGCATGCAAAATGAACAACTTCCACACCTAAGAATTTCCTTACTATTTACCTATTTTTAGTTTAATTTCGAAATTGAGAGTTAGGGTGTAGAATATTACCTCTAGGATGAAGACCTAGTGAGTTTCCCTCGTTAATCTTCCAAGATATGAGCAAGAATTGAAGAACAAATTGTTGAGGAACCCTCTCCAACTCCAGAGCACTCTCTCACTCTCAAAATACCAGGTTTTTACATAAGAAATGGTCCATAGCATCTATATAATAGAATAGGGTAGGGTTATAAAAATCAGAAAAATGAAGCTTTGGAACCCAATCTGTGGTCGCATATGCGACCACATAGTGCTTCTGCGGTCCGCAAAAGGGTCCGCGAAATGTCCCTCTGGAACTGGGCATCCCTGCCTAGGTATGCGGCCGTTCTGCAGTCCACACATCGATTTTGCGATGCAATATGCGGCCCGCAAAGCAATTCTGCGGCCGCATAATGGACCGCACAATGGCCCACAAATTTTGATCAAGTTCCTGCTTCACTCTGCGGCCATTCTGCGGCCGCATAGTGGGCCGCAAAAATGTCTTTTTCTGCCAACATTTTCCTTTAACTCCCTAGCGCACTGTTCGACCTAAAAAACATATCAGCCTACCCCGCTACCACGGAACCTCGGGTTTTAGGTAAACTTTTACGGGGCCTTACAAGTATCAAGACTAACCTCGGTGGAGTAGTGACGAGGTTCAAGTCAAGACACTCACTAGTCAAATAACATGTGCTAAATATCAACATAAAACTAACAACAGAAGCATAACAAATGAACCAACAACTCGAAAAAAACACAAAGTGAAATTATTTAAGGAAAATAATGATATGTTCAACTCATCAACCCGGTCCAACACAAAAATAATAACAAGAATCACACTGAAATACCCCATATCATAATCAACAAGCCACCCTTATGACTCCGTGTGAGCTTCAAATAGAAAGATTTCCCCTTATATAGCCACATGCGCATAAGCCCCCTTATCTCGCTGTGTGTGCAACACAATGAAGTATTTCCCCTTATTTGTAACACGAGCATAAGCCCCCTTATCTCGCCGCATGCGCATCAATAACACCACCTTTATGCCGCCGCATGCACATCTCGCCACCCTTATACTCCACACAATAACAATCGACCCGCACAACACGTACACATGTGCCACAACATAACCATAACAACAATACCAATGTCACAATAAGATATAGCCCATGACTCAACAACAATGTGTACGAGAATCATAACAATAATATAAGGTTGTTGGGATTGAACAACAAATAAAATGCATTATTCATATAACAAACAACTCCAAATCAAGGTATATTAGTAACCTAAGGTCTAATCCGGTCACCACTAACACATATGCCCGTGTACGCACCCGTTTTCTTATTACACATCGTTTATCATAGCACAAATAATGCAAATGGACCAAATCCTAAGGGAAAATTTTCCCACACAAAGTTAGGCAAGATACTTACCTCAAACAAGCTAAGTCAATACTCTAAGAAGCCCTTCCCGTGTTAATCAACCTACGGATGGCTCAAATCTAGCCAAAACAACTTAATAATATCAATAAAAACCATAGGAAACGATCCCAAATGATAAAGGTACTATCTTGGTTCAATTATGCAAAGTCAACCCCGGACCCGCACCCTGGAACCCGACAAAACTCACAAATTCCGAACACCCATTCCAATATGAGTCCAAATATATGTGTTTCATCCAATTCCGAACTCAAATCAACCTTCAAGTCATCATTGATTACTTTAGAAAAGTTTTAACTAAAATCCCAATTTCTTCAATTTTATTCATCAAACAATTGCTAAATTCAAGGTTGGAATCATGAAATATAAACAAATTCGAGTAAAAAAATTCTTACCCCAATCCAAATCATAAAACTCCTCTCCAAAATTTCCCAAATCCGAGCTTTATAACTCAAAATGTGATAAAATAACTAAAACCATTGAAATAAAGTACTTAAGCAGTCTACCAGGTATACATATCGCGAACGCGACATGTGCCTCGTGTTCGCGAAGCACAAAATGATGACTCCCTCTGGAAACCCTCCACGAACGCGACTCCCAAGTCGCAATCGCAATGAAGGAAACTAGATATCAGCCATCAACAATCCAAATTAAGAGAAAATTGTTGGAAGCCCATCAGAAACACACCCGAGGCCCCTGGGACCCCATCCAATCACACCAACCAATCCTAAAACATAACACGAACCTACTCCAAGCCTCAAATCAAATCAAACATCATCAAAACTACGAATTGCATCTCAATTCAAGCTTAATGAACTGTCACGACCCAAAACTAACCCCTATCGTGATGGCACCTATCGTGGAACTAGGCAAGCCGACTCATTTCCAAAACAAACCGATATTTTCATTTTAAAGATAATTTCAAGGTTATTTAACATAAAACCTCCATTTAAAGAGTTCAAATCAAAGAAAAATAGAAGTGCGAAAAAGAAAAGCCCGACATCGAGGTGTCACTAGTCATGAGCATCTACTACAATCTGTCTAACATTATCAAGGCTAACTCAGCCTGGAAAATAGCTAAATACATCTAGAGGAAGATAAGAGGGAGAAGAGCAGGGGATGCGATCGTCAGGCAGCTACCTTGCTATCCTCGGGAAAATCTGCAATCAGAACAATCAACAACCGCTACCGTGTCCAGCTACACCTGGATCTACACACAAGGTGCAGGGAGTAACGTGAGTACGCCAACTCAGTAAGTAACAACAATAAATAAAGATTGAGCAGTAGTGACGAGCAATAAAACATATAACATTCATATCATGAAATCTCAATAAAGTACAACATGCTTTAAAATCAGTGTTTGAATCAAATCACCTCGTTTAAACCCGGTTCCAGTAAAAATAACTTAAAGATATTTTTCCAATAGTTTTTCAAACAAAGGCTCAATGCAAAAGTGAGCAAAATGATGAAATCATAAACAGCCCCTCGGGCAAACCTCATAGTCATTCTTGCCACTCGGGCATACCTCACAATCACTCTTGCCACTCGGGCATACCTCACAATCACTCATGCCGCACTCAGTAGGTACCTGCGCTCACTAGGGGTGTGTACAGACTCTGGAGGGGCTCCTTCAGCCCAAGCGCTATAATCTGCATGGACAACTCACGTGTGATAATAATAAAGTATGTTGTAGGCGGGCAGCCCCGATCCACACTCATCCTCACAAATCAAGCCCTCGGCCTCACTCAGTCATAAATATCTCAAGCCACTCGGGCATTTCAGTAAAACAGGGCATTCGGCTCAAAACATTTATATACATCAAAATAGAGTCATAAAACTGAGTTATGCAACAAACAAGTATAAACATGACTGAGTATAGATTTTCAATTGAAAACAATGAGAGGATGGTAAGAAACAGCCCCTAAGGGTCCAAACAGCATTGGCGCAAGGCCCAAACATAGCATTCAGCCCAATTTACAAAAATTCTTTCTAAAACATATAAGTATCAAATGGTTTCAACAAAGTATGCAACTTTACAGTTGCTACGGGACGGACCAAGTCACAAATCCCCAACAGTGCACGCCCACATGCCCGTCACCTAACATGTGTGTCACTTCAAAATAGTAGAATGATACGAAATCCGAGGTTTCATACACTCAAGACTAGATTTACAATCGTTACTTACCTCAAACCGGTCAAATCTCTAACTCGCAATGATCTTGCCTCTGGACTCGGCCTCCAAATGCTCCGAATTATATTCACAATCAGTACAATACCATCAATATGCGCTAATGGAATGAATTCCACAAGAAAAACTACAAAATTAGACCAAAACCCGAAATTGGCTCAAACCCGGCCCCCGGGCCCACGTATCGAAATCCGACCAAATTTATAAAACTAGAAAGCTCATTCACTCACGAGTCTAACCATACCAAATTCATCAAAATTCGACATCGTTTGGTCCTTCAAATCCTTAAATTACTTTCCAAAAATTTCAAGCCCTAACCCCTGATTTTCACTAATTACCATGATTAAAACAACGGGAAATCACAAGTATACAAGTATAGGGCTCAAGTAACTTACCTCAACGAAATCCCCTTGATTCCCTCTTCAAATCTCTCCCAAAAGCTCCAAAAACCGAGTTGAAATTGTGAAGAATGACCAAAATTCACGAAGGGTTCTATTTATGGTTTCTGCCCAGGCTTTTCGCACCTGCGGCCATTTTCTCGCACCTGCGGTCCAAGAAGCCGCACCTGCGCAACTCACATAATCACCCAGCTTCCGCACTTGCGGACCCCTTCCTTGCACCTGCGGACTCGCATATGCGGTCCCAAGTGCGCATCTGCGCTCAAGGCTTCGCACCTGTGGGCTCACAGATGCGGCCAATTCTTTGCACCTGCGTTCCCAGCCTTGGCCCAGCGTCGCCCGCACCTGCGCACTCCCCACGCGCACTAGCGGCCTCGCACCTGCGACCCTTTCTTCCGCAGGTGCGGAAATAGCATAAGCAGCAGCTCCAGCTGAAATTTCCAACTTCAACAAATCCGTTAACTACCCGGAATCACCCCGAGGCCCTCGGGACCTCAACCCAAAATACCAACAAGTCATATATCAACATACAAACTTAATCGGACCTTCGAATCACTCAAAACAACATTCAAACACCAAATTACCCTCGGATTCAAGCCTAAGAACTTCTAAATTTTCCAAATTCGGCAACCGATGCCGAAACCAACCAAACCACGTCCGAATGACCTCAAATTTTGCACACACGTCACAAATGACACTACGAACCTACTCCAACCTCCGAAATTCCATTCCGACCCCGATATCAAATTTTCCCCTGTCGATTGAAATCGCCAAATTTCCAATTTCGCCAATTCAAGCCTTATTCCACCACGAACCTCCAAATTACATTCCGGTCGTGCTCCTAAGTCCAAAATCACCTAACGAAGCTAATGGAACCATCAGAATTCCAATCCGAGTTCAAACGCTAAAGAGTCAAATTTTTGGTCAACTCTCCCAAATCTAAAGCTTCCACAATGAAATTCTTTCTTCCAATTCGATTCCGAAATACCTGCAACCCAAAACCGATAATTCACACAAGTCAAAGTACATCATACGGAGCTACTCATGCCCTCAAGCAACCGAGCGAAGTGCAAATGTTCAAAACGACCGGTCGGGTCGTTACATGAACTAATGAACTTTCAACTTCCAAAACTCATGCCGAACCATATCAAATCAACTCGGAATCATCTCAAATTTTGCATGCAAGTCCCAAATGACACAACGGGCCTATATCAACTCCCTGAACCGCAATTCAAATCCGATATCAACAAAGTCAACTCTTGGTCAAACCTATAAACTCTCTAAACCTTCAACTTTCCATCTTTCGCCAATTCAATCCAAAAAACCTATGTATCTCCAAATCCAAATCCGGACATACGCCTAAGTCCAAAATCACCATGCAAAGATATTGGAACAATCAAACACCATTCCGTAGTCGCCTACACAAAAGTCATACTCCGATCAACTCTTACAACTTAAGCCTCCAACCAAGGGACTAAGTATCCCAAATTAATCCAAAACCTCCCTGAAACCAAGCCAACCATCCCCGCAAGTCACATAACCATAATTACACATGTGCAAAGAATCAAGTAGGGGAAATGGGGCTAAAATACTCAAAATGACCGGTCGGGTCATTACACGAATGAAAACTCGCAAAAGTGCCTCCGCATCTGCGCCTCAATCTCCGCAAAATCGAAACCTTCATGGGCACCTCCTCTTTGCAGAAGCGAGCCTTCCCTGGCATAAGCAGGTCCGCACCAGCAACCAAATCTGCGCATGTGCCAAGAGCCAGAACCATAACTATTCGTCAAGATCAAAACCAATCCCAAAACATAACATGCACCTATTCAAGGCCTCAAACCACACAAAATAACATAAAAACCACAAATCGCACCTCAATTCAAGCTTAATGAACTATTTCAAATTTCTGAATTCCAAACATACACCGAACACTTCTAAATAACTCGGAATCACCTCAAATTTGGTACACAAGTTCCAAATGACATAAAAACCCTATTATGACTCCCGGAACCACAATCCAAACCCGATAACATGGAATTCAACCCCCGGTCAAACCGATAAACCTTCCAAACATTCAACTTTCCAACTTTCGCCAAATAGTACCAAGACCTTCTAGAAACATCCAAATACAAATCTGGACATATTCCCTAGTCCAAATCACCATGCAGACCTAATGCAACCATCAAACCTGTGACTCGAGGTCAAATACATAAAGTCAAACTTGGTCAACTCTTCCAACTTAAAGCTTCTAATTGAGAATCATTCTTCAAAATCAATCCCGAACCACTTAAAAACCAAAACCCACTATACACGCAACTCATAATATATCATACAAAGGCAATCAAGACCTCAAACTGCTTAACGGGATGCTAATGGTTAAAATGATTGATCGGGCCATTAAATTCTCCATCACTTAAACATATGTTCGTCCTCAAACGTGACAATAGTCATTTGAAAGCCATCAAACCACTGTATAAACTTACCATACACATACCCACAAGTGATCCTACGTCACCTCAATCCATATAAGTTCATCAACACAACCTAACTGAAGGTTCTTTCTTCAACCTTAGTCCATAAACCTTAGAAACCAATCTCCAACATTCGAAATTCATTATAAGACCCGATTCTCGCATCTATATGATGTATAAGTCTGAACAAGCTATATCAAGCTATAACCATATCCCAAGATATAATCTCATGATATACCACATAACTCAGATACTCATAGCAATAATTTCTGACCACAATAGCTGCTTATTAACAAACTCGACACCGACGACGTACCTCACATCAAAACAAAACCTTGTTCCAAACCTTTGTACACTATCAATGATGTAAGAAACATGTAGGAACTCATAACGGCTTCTCAGATCAACAAGTTATGGAGCTCACTTGCATGATAAGAACTATTGCCAAATTCTAAGCTTACTTCTGACATTATTCCCCCAAACGTGACTTATCAAATATGATAGCACTCATTTCAGGTCCAATAACCTCATCTCATCCAGTACAAGCTAGTCGACCTACATGCCATACTAATACCACCTAGAGCCACATACCATGCAATTCGTACATTAAACAAGCAATAACTCGAACGTGACCAATGATGGAAGGAGAACCAAGTGAATGAACCATCCCATAAGCTTAACAAATACCACCACAAAGCGCAGTGTTATGAACCCATCTCATAGAGGAGAAACAAATGACATAAAATAAGCACAAAGGATCATCTCCCAACATAACCTTGTTGCGGTGCGTAACCCGATCCAGACATACCAGTCTATATGGATTACCCATTGCCCAAATTTTCTTACTCACCAAACATGAGTATAACAACAGCAAGCACGCGAAGCGCATGACTATAACCATGGAGGAACTGATAGCACAATATACCACACACATAAAGACCATAACCAAGGTGCAACCCACTATTCAATACCCCAAGATCCACTTCGCTAGAATATCGCCACAAGGCCCAAACGGAACCGCATCATATGTGTAAATAGTCAATATTCTGACAACTCATCGTAGCATAGGAGAGTAACACATGACACATATCAGGACATGAATAATATCAACACTAGGCGATGACACACTCCTAAATTTTCATAAGGCCTACCAATAGGCCCCAAATAAATTTTGATCTAGGTCCGCACCTGCAAGCAAATCTGTGCAGATGCGAAGAACCAAAACCATAACTGCCCATCACGATCAAAATAATCAGAAACACATTTGAAACATACCCGAGCCCCTCGAAACCTCTTCCGAGCATACCAACCATTTCCAAAATACAACACGGACCTACTCGAGTCCTAAAATCAAAAAAAATAACATCAAAACCACGAATCTGTAAGGACCGTAAAAATTTAAACCAAAAACTCAGGGTTTTATGGTGCCAAGATAGATCCCTGCGTTATATTAGTAGAAATTCTTCGTGGCGAGCTTGCTCGCCGTGGTTCAGACTTTTTGGATTGAACAGTACCCTACGGACTGAGAGGAAAATGTTTTGCAGAAGAACGCATTTTTGCGGCCCATTATACGGCCGCATAATCACTCTGCGGACCGCATAATGGCCGCAGAGTGAAGCAGTAAATTTGGCCAACTTGAGGTCAGTTTTGCGGTCGATTATGCGACCGCATAATCGATATGCGGACCACATATCGATCGCACAATCCCTCTTGAGTTTTTGCGGAGGGAGTTCTGCGGTGCATTATATGACCGCAGAACGAGTATGCGGACCGCATACTCGTTCTCACCGCATACTGGTCGCATACCTGGGCCGTATGTTCAGGCCCCTGAGGGCCATTTCTGCAGTCACTTTGCGGACCGCATAACCATTATGCGGTCGCATATGTGACCGCAGACCTGTGTCGGGGCACCTATTTTCTTAATTTAAAACCTGACACCCATTCCGTTAAAATACCCCTTAGGTCTATTTTGAGCTCATTTTCAGATATTTCTAGAGTGAGAGAGAGAGGGTTCAGGAGGGAGGGTCTAAGTTTTTATCAAATTGATCTTCAATCATCACTTGAAGCTTTGGAAATATTCAAGTAGAGCACCAGTACTTCATCCAAAAGAGTAAGACTTCATCACCCCAGCTCTTAATTTCAAACATAGCTATAATGGGGTATTAGTGTGATACTTCATGGGTATGAGGGTAGTTCATCTTGCATGCATGTGATAAAGAGTGGGAAAAATAAAAAAAAAAGTGAACTAGAACCATGAACGTTTTCCTAATTTTGGGTTCAATTTGTATATTGCTAAAATAGATTGAGGTTGCTAAGGGTTCCGAAAAATTGTAGAGTCTAAAGAAGCGCAATTGAGGTATGTTGGATAAACTTTCTCTCTTGGAATTGAATTCCATAATGTTTCTGTAAGTTTCAAAGTGTGGGTTACGTATTAAAAGGTTATGGCTTTGAGTCGTGTTACAATGAAAGATAGAATTGTCTAAAAACTTTTGTACTAAATTCATGCCCATTAGTGGCTGCTTTAACTAATGCTTTGGTTTATAAATATATCCAGTGTGATTCGAGTTCTATATACTCATGTGTTGAAATTGTACATTGTCATTTCTGGGGGAGAGTATTGCTAGAGTAAATGGTGTATTGACTGTTTATGATTTTTCATGTATGTTTCTATTGTTGGTTGGTATGCTTCATTCTTTGGGAAGAAACCATTTTTGTTTGAAGTTTCCATTTCAAATGGATTTGAAGTATATGATTTTTAAAATATCCTATATGTTGATACTTGATAGTGATCTTTGAAATTGAAAGAGGTGAAAGTGTGGAATATGAAATACGGTCATCGTGCCAGGAATAAAGAATCTTGTGAATGGCCTAATGAGCTAAGGAAATATTGTCGTTGTGAATGACTGGAAATACTAATGAGAATTCATACAATGTGAAAGATGTTGAGGTGAGTACAATTGTATTTATGATATTTCTGTTTGCAAATCAAATCAAAACTATTTTTGGGAGCATCATTAGCAATACCGAGGAAGGGTGGGTCATAAGGTCCACACCTGAAACTACACGTGCCGGTGTAGGGGTGGATTGTGATATTATTCCCCTTAATTGGGATGAAACTGGAACCTTTGTGGATTGGAAAAGTCAACCCGCACGGCATATGTGGGAAGGCGGCCTAGCTGATCGGGTGGAGATCAGATGCCATATTGTGCATATGGTGGTACTACTCTTGGTAACAACTTTCTTTCTCATCACATGTCAAACCACATTGTTCATGGGGAGATGGCCTAGCCGATCGGGCGTGATCGGACTCCGTGCTAACAAAGACTATAGTATATCGGTGCTAATGATCTCCCAACCAAAATTATATTTGAAGTTTGTATTTTGGAAATTATTATGTTTTAACTGGACGTTTGTATATTGTTGATTGTGACTTGCTGTTTCTATGTGTTGCCTTTTTTTTATATGGTCATTCTATTTTGAAAGAGGATTTTTAGCTATACATACTAGTACTATTCAACAGTACTAATGTCCCTTTTGCCGGGGGCGCTGCATCTTTAATGGATGCAGGTGGTTCTTCAGCAGGCGGCATTGATCAGTGATAGTAGCACACTCTTTTCAGCTAACTTGGTGAGCCCCACTTCATTCCGGGGTCATGTATCTTTTGCTTCTCATGTACAGTGTTTTGAGGTATAGCCGGGGCCTTGTTGCTGGCATTTTCATATTACTCTTCTATTGTATTTAGAGGCTTCGTAGACAGGTTGTGGGTTATGGTTGATGTTGGGAATTGAACTAGAAATGTTGGTACTTGGAAATTATATTTTTCATTAATTCTATAAACTCGTAATGTTTTGGAAATTATGAATGAAGCTACTAATGGAAATGAAAAGGAAGTTGTTAATAAAATCTTTTCAGTGATTGATTAATGGAGTACATCTCCTCTTTATTCATGGATGAGTTTGGGTAGAAGTAAGTCTAATAGGCTTGCTCGGCCAGGTTCTCTCGGTTGAGCGCAGGTCGCGCTCCCTGAGTTTAGGCGTGACAAAATCACACTTCAATTCAAGCTTAATGAACTATTTCAAATTTCTGAATTCTAAACTTATGCCGAACACGTCTAAACAACACGGAATCACCTCAAATTTTTCACACAAGTTTCAAATAACATAATGAACCTGTTTCGACTCCCGAAACCACAATTCGAACCTGATAACATTGAAGTCAACCCCCAATCAAACCTATGAACCTTCCAAACCCTCAACTTTGCAATGTTTGCAAAATATAACCAAGACCTTCTAGAAATATTCAAATACAAATCCGGGCATACGTCCAAGTGCAAAATCACCATACAAACCTAACGGAGCCATCAAAACTCAGACCCGAGGTTAAATACATAAAAGTCAAAAACATGGTCAATTCTTCCAACTTAAAGCTTCTAAATTGAAAATCATTCTTCCAAATCAATCCCGAACCACTCAAAATCCAAAATCGACAATAATTGCAAGTTCTAATACATCATATGAAGCTAGTCAAGACTTAAATCACCAAACGGCATGCTAATGCTCAAAATGACTAGTTGGATCATTACAATATGTGAGGTGACGAGCGTATATGCATGTGCTAGGGTTATCCATGATCGGGGGTAGATTAGACTCGTCTTTGCGCCTTGTTGAACTTTGTGATTTTCTTGAATTGTATTTCACTTGCTTCTTAGACTATATGAGTATAATTATCCATGTTAGAAATCATGTTTAGATGTATGACATCTTAAATGAGCACGATAGGCTAATCTTGAAAATTTTGATATACTTGAATTGATTGTAGTCATGTATTATTATACCACGATAATATATCTACACCTTTTATTCTTATGCTACTTGAGTTTCTTCATTCATATTAAAAGATAATGATTTGGGGCCTTCGAGCAATATTTGGCATGAGGGATATTTTTCGTGCGGTTTATATGATATTGTCATGCCCCAAACTTAGGGAGCAGGACCAGCACTCAAATGAACATCTAATTATTTAGAACATATATCCCATGAGTGCCCATGCATGATTTAGAACATCTAAATGAACCATTCTTTAAAAAAAATTACCTTCAAATAGTTAGAATACAGTAAAAATAATTGTGTATGGAGCCCACACATAATATCACCCACATAATATGTCACGCCCCGAACCTAGGAGCGAGACAAGCACCCGGTGCCTCACCTAACCTGGCGTACCAAATTGCGACTAAGGGACTCTGAATATATAATGTCATACTTTGGCCATGGGGCCACCTTGCAAGACAATTTGCAAAGCAAAATATAAAACTGAATAGAAACTAGCACTAACTAAACATCAATATAAAGCTAGGCCGACAAGGCCGTCATAGCTACTACAGCTGACAAACCATCAAATATACATACCAGGCCTACAAACCCAATATACTACACTAACCAACAGGATATGTCTACAAGCCTCTACTGATAGATGTACTATGATCGGAACAGGGCCCTGACCTACCCATAACATATATACAGATATACATAAGATGTACACAACACTCTAGACCTGGTAACTCCGAAAGACATGGAGCTTACCGATCAGGCTGATCTCGGGAAACACCTACTGAGGAGATCTACTCGTCCGTCTATCTGAACTTGCATGCATGAAATGCAGCGTCCCCGGAAAAGGGACGTCAGTACGAAATAATGTACCGAGTATGTAAGGCAATAACATAACTGAAAATCAAAACTGAACTGATAATATAATAACTGGAAGTAACTGGGAGTCAAAGATGATCTGGAGATATACTTACCTGCTGATACTGACTCAACTCCTTCAATATAGTAAGTAAAATAATTGTACGGCCTTATAAGGCTCAGTATATATATAACTGCTCTGCCATAGTAGGCTCGCTCATAGGCGCTCGGCCATACTAGGCTATGTATCTCGGCCATGCTGGGCTCGCTCATAGGCGCTCGGCCACAGTAGGCTCGGTATATAACTTTCCATCTGATCAGAGGTTGCCCAATAGGGGCCTGCCCATCGATTATAGCTCGATGGTAATGAAAATACTGTAATACTGTATATATAGGCTTGCTGCTCTCTTGACTGGAAGAAGACAATACTAAAATTGAATATAGACTCTCGATAAGGAATAATATTGTAACATATGAGACTAGAATAGTGTGAATAAATTCATGAATATGAACTTCTCTTTTTGTCTCATTACTAACACATATAGCTACGAGATCATGCCAAAATGAAGGAAGGCTTAGCCTTAACATACCTTATCACAATCTTTCGAATCACCAAGTTGAGCTCACCTCTTCGCACCTTAATCTACAAGAATGATAATAATACTATCGTTAAGTTACGAAAGGTACAACTATCGCACAACGAACGACAAACCTATTTTGTATTAAAACGGACAGCATCTCCCCTATAATCCTTACTTCCTCCAAATTCAAGATAACACCAACAATACAATAACAGAACAATAACAACATATATACATCATTTTCCAGCCCTATATACACCATCAAATACTACAAAACAGCCCAACACACCCCAATCTCTTCGTACACAAAATGACCACCGTAGTAGTGTCAAACGACCCGAAAATGTTATGACGAACGACCAGCCAACCACCCTACATTTATATGGTGTTTATAAACCCCCTTCCTCGTCCAAAACTCCACAAAATAGTAGTGAAACACGCAGCCCAATAGCAACACAAAACAGTCCACAAAACAGTCCGCTACAAGTGAATAACTCGAACTCACGGCTTTCGATCACCGTCCCGTGAGTTCTTACAAGTATAGAACGACTTACCATGAATTTACAGAAGAAAAACTGGATGAAAGAGATCAGTAAACTCACCTTATTTGTTGGATAACTCAGCTCCTATCTTGGTTCTTCAAACTCTAGGTTTTACCTCCAATTAGAACTTGAAAGGGAGAGAAAATCAATTAGGGTTTGTGGGAAATTTTTGGAAGGATTCTTTGCAGAGCTTATGTCTGGTTATTATGCTCTATTTTAAGTCTAATATATGAAGAAAATAGGCCCTTAAAAGGCCTCTTTGGACGACCCGAAATGGCCCATTTTTGGGCTTTCATTTAAGCAAGTAGGTGACACACCTACTTGTCACCTAGCAGCTTGCGCAGTATTGCAAAAATACCCATATCTCATTACTCCGATGTCATATTGACAAACGGTTTAATGTATTGGAAATTAGACTCATATATCTTTAATTTGATGGGTGGAACACCCCATAACTCTAAGTATATTGGGAGAAAATTGCAGTTACATTTAACCCAAAGTTTCAGTAAAACTTATGAATGTAACTTGTGATGACTTTCATCGACTTTTGTTCCACAACTCTCTTGACTTCAAAACATAACACACGGATTTCATACGACTAATATAAATCATAACATAATCTCCTTATCATGTTAAGCACCCTAGTCTCACCCCAAAGGTATATGTTATAACATTCCCAACTTGTCGACTTTCGACGAAATATTATTTTCTTCAATTGCTTTAGCTTCTGAACTGTCCAACCCTCTTTGTACTTGTTGTTCATGATCTTCAATATTTGTAACCTCAGAGGTAACATGATTAACTTACTTTATATACTTTTAAATATTATCTCTTTTTTGGTCCTACATTAGTTTGCTTACGACGCATTTTTACATACGAAAATATAGGGTGTCACTCCCCCCTTGGGAACATTCGTCCTTGAATGTTTACTCTTAGAGACTTTGGAAAATTTTGCCAAAGTATCCTTCGTACACTAGGTTAAAACCAACCTGCACGTAGCCAGAAACATACTATGCATGCCACATATGGCTAATCTTTATAAATAGCAGCAATTTGCCTCACCGACCGTAAATTATAAATATTGAAAGTGAAAAATAAAAGCTTACCTGATGACCTGCTAGCCTACATAGAGCTATGTTGTAGCGTCCCATCTCGAACCATATCTTCAGTTTGAAATAGGTGGGGGTATTTAGACTTCATTTCTTCCTCCGATTCCCATGTCATCTCTTCTACATTCTTGCTCCTCCATAAAACCTTTACGGAAGCTACCTCCTTATTTCGTAGATTGCGGATTTGTCGGTCTAGGATGGCAACTGGAATTTCCTCGTATGACAAGTCCTCTGTAATCTGTACATCATCCGTGGGCACCACTCGGGTAGGATCACCAATGCACTTCCGTAGCATAGATACGTGAAAAACCGGATGGACAGACTCCAATTCTGAGGGCAACTCTAACTCATAAGCTACTTGGCCCACTCTCCGAATGATCCTATAAGGCCCAATATACCGTGGGCTAAGCTTGCCTTTCTTGCCAAACCTCATCACGCCCTTCATAGATGATACCTTTAAGAATACCTAGTCATTAATCCTGAACTCTAAGTCTCGTCGCCGCACGTCAGAATATGACTTCTGACGACTCTGAGCTGTCAACAGTCGCTCCCGGATGAGCTTTACTTTCTCTATGGCCTATTGAACCAGGTCTGGCCCATATAACCCAGATTCCCCAACATCAAACCACCCTATAGGAGATCTGCACTTACGCCCATACAAAGCCTCATACGGAGCCATCTGAATACTGGAGTGGTAACTGTTATTATATGCAAACTCGACAAGAGGTAGATGTTCATCCCAACTTCTTTTAAAATCCAACACACATACTCGTAACATATCCTCAAGCGTCTGAATTGTGCGCTCGGCTTGTCCATCAGTCTGTGGATGAAAGGCTGTGCTGAGGTTCACCTGAGTCCCTAGACCTCTCTGAAATGACCTCCAAAAATGTGCTGTAAACTGAGCCCCACGGTCATATATAATAGAAACTGGTACTCTGTGTAGCCGCACTATCTCCTTAATATATAACTTGGCATAATCTTCTGCTGTATATGTAGATCTGACCGATAGGAAGTGAGCTGATTTCGTGAGCCTATCGACTATCACCCATATGGAATCGAACTTACGATTAGAACGAGGTAAACCCGTGATAAAGTCCATGTTTATCGCCTCCCATTTCCATGTCGGGATCTCTATAGTCTGCATTAGCCCTCCAGGCTTCTGGTGCTCTATCTTCACTTGCTGGCAACTAGTACATTGGGCGACAAACTCAGCAATGTTCTTCTTCATATCATTCCACCAGTACACATCCTTAATGTCATGATACATCTTCGTCGACCCAGGATGGATGGAATACCATGAATAATGTGCCTCTGACATAATCCTGTCTCGTAGCCCTGCTACATCTGGAACACACAAGCGACCCCTATATCTGAGAACCCCATCTCCCTTTAGCTCTAACAGTGGCTTCTTCTACTGCGGAACTCGCTCTCTCAGCTCGACCAACTCTGGGTCCTCGTACTGCCTTTCCTTGACTTCCGCTATGAGGGATGATTTTGTAGTATTTTGGATTACAACTCCACCATCCTCAGAATCTACTAACCGAACCGCCAACGAAGACAATTGATGAATCTCTCTAGCTAATTGTCTTTTCTTGGGCTCTACATGTGCTAAGCTACCCATAGATCGGCGACTTAAGGCATCTGCTACAACATTAGCTTTCCCTGGATGGTAGAGAATGTTAACATCGTAATCTTTCAATAACTCAAGCCATCGCCTCTGTCGCAAATTCAACTCTTTCTGCTTGAAGATATATTGTAGGCTTTTATGATCAGTAAATACATCGACATGAACACCATATAAATAATGCCGCCATATCTTAAGTGCATGGACAACCGCAGCTAACTCGAGGTCGTGGGTCGGATAATTCCTCTCGTGCTTCCTCAACTGCCTTGAAGCATACGCAATTACCTTCCCATGTTGCATCAGGACACATCCTAACCCGACACCTGATGCATCACAATACACGGCATAACCCTCTAGACCCTCTGGAAGTGTTAGAACTGGAGCTGAGGTCAACCTGTTCTTAAGCTCTTGGAAACTCCGCTCACAAGCCTCTGTCCATTGAAACTTAGTTTCTTTCTGTGTCAACTTCGTCAATGGTGCCGAAAGGGAAGAAAAACCCTCTACGAACCTCCGATAGTATCCTGCTAAGCCTAGAAAGCTACGAACCTCTGTCGGAGTGGTAGGTCTAGGCCAAGATTTCACAGCCTCAATCTTCTGAGTGTCCACCTTTATCCCTTCATCTGATACAATATGCCCCAAGAATGCTACAGACTTCAACCAGAACTCATATTTAGAAAACTTAGCATACAACTTACAATCACGGAGGGTTTGGAGTACCGCTCGCAGGTGGTCCGCATGCTCATCCTCTGAACGGGAATAAACCAGAATATCATCAATAAATACTATCACGAACAGATCTAAAAATGGTCGGAATAGGCTATTCATCAAGTCCATAAATACAGCGGGTGCATTAGTCAACCCGAAGGACATGACAAGGAACTCAAAGTGGCCATATCGGGTCCTGAAGGCTGTCTTCGGAATATCTTTTTCCCGAACTCTGACTTGGTGGTACCCCGACCTCAAATCTATCTTTGAAAAGCATCTAGCCCCTGCAACTGATCAAACAAGTCATCGATCCTTGGAAGTGGATACTTATTCTTAATAGTTACCTTGTTCAGCTGCCTATAATCGATACACATCCTCAGCGAGCCGTCTTTCTTCAGCACAAATAGTACTGGTGCACCCCAAGGTGAGGTACTGGGCCTGATGTAACCTTTCTCCAACAAATCTTTTAACTGCTCCTTCAACTCCTTCAATTCACCAGGTGACATTCTATACGGAGGGACGGATATTGGTTGAGTTCCTGGAAGCAAATCGATGCTAAAATCAATCTCTCGCTCTGGAGGAATACCTGGAAGCTCATCTGGAAACACATCTGCATACTCTTTGACTATGGGAATAGACTGAAGTGTAGGTATCTCAGCATCTGCATCTCTAACTCGCACAATATGATAAATGCACCCTTTTGCGATCATTTTCCTCGCCTTCAGATAGGAAATAAACCTACCTCTGGGTGTTGGTGTATTACCTACCCATTCAAGGACTGGCTCACCCGGAAAATGAAATCTGGCTGCCTTTGCTCGGCAATCAACTATGGCATAGCAAGCTGCCAACCAGTCCATGCCCATGATAGCATCAAAATCCATCATCTCTAGCTCAACTAGGTCAGCTGAGGTCTGACGACTACAAATTGTCACCGTACAACCTCGGTAAACCCGTCTAGCAATAATCGATTCTCCGACCGGTGTAGATACCGCAAAAATATCACTTAGTATTTCAGGCACTATACCAAACTTCCTCGCGACAAATGGGGTAATATACGATAAAGTAGATCCTGGGTCTATCAAAGCATAAGCATCGTGAGAGCAAATGGTTAATATACCTGTCACAACGTCTGGTGAAGACTCCTGGTCCTGTCGACCCGCTAAAGCATAGATACGGTTCTGATTACCACTTGAACTGGAACCTCTACCTCTGCCCCGACCTCTACCAGCCGAAGACTGAGACTCGCGCCCTGAAGGATGCACGGACATAGATGATCCTGTTGCTGAACTCGCTGGTTGTGCCATTCCCCCCGAATCTCTATTTGGGCAATCCTGCATCATATGCCCTGGACGCCCACATGTATAACAAGCATCAGAACCTGCTCGGTATTGGCCCAAGTGTCCTCTACCACAGATGTCACACCGTGGAGGAAATGACCATGTCTGCGTAGATCCTCGCTGTCGCTGCAAACCCGATGCCCGTGAGCTCTCACCTGGTCCTGACTGAGTATAGCGGTCATACCTGTAACCCTGTAACCGAGGTGACAGAGGCCTAGGTGGCCGTCTGAAGTACTGGGTCCTATAACTACCCTGAGATTGCTCCTGAGACCTAGGAAATCTCATCCTCTTACGTTGCCCTTGCTCAGCCCTCTCTGTACCCTGCTGCCGATGCCTACCCCTTTCTATATTCTGGGCGAATGCCTGAATCCGGGAGATATCCATACTATCCTGCAATGCAGCGGTGGCACATGCCTCGGTTAACTCTGGGGCTAACCCTACTATAAACCTGTGAATCCTGTCCCGCATAGTAGCAACTATGGATGGTGCATATCTGGCCAATGAGTCAAAACAGAGACTATACTCTCGAACACTCATATTACCCTGCTTGAGGGCTAGAAACTGATCGACTCGAGCCTGTCGGATCTCCCGTGGTAAGTACTAGTCAAGGAAGGCATCTGAAAAATTCTCCCAAATAGCTGGAGGTGCATCACGTCCCCTGGACCTCTCCCATCCCTCGTACCAAAGGATGGCTATATCTCGGAGTCGAAAAGCTGCTAGCTCAACTGCCTCTTTCTCCATGGCATGCATAACACGAAAGATCCTGTGAAGCTGATCTATGAAATCTTGCGGGTCCTCTCTCTGATCTGTCCCCGTGAACTCTAGGGGACTCAAAGCAATAAACTCTCGGACCCTTGAACTCCCAGACCCCTCAGAAGTTCCTGCACTAGCTGATGCCCTAGCCTGTTGCTGGGTAGCTACCAACTGTGTCAACAAATGCACCGCACTCCTCAAGTCCTGATCTAATGGAAGTGGAGGGGGAACTGGATGTGCGGTTTCCCTAGGAATCTCCGTAGTTGGTGGAGGAGCCGGTAATGGCTGAGTAGGGGTCTCGCCTTGAGCCTCAGACTGGGCCCTATCTACTGGGGGTACCCTGCTGGTCCCCTCACCTGCTGCTGTATCTCTCCTCTGGCTAGCCGTAGTCTTCCTAGTCACCGTCATCTGTGCATGCAAACACCAACACATAAGTTTAATTCAAATTTCCTATAACTCAGTTCTATAGCACGATTTAGATTTCAAAGAAGGGTAACTAACTCCTAAATGCCCTGTAGTGCCCTGCTTATATAATGTGGTGCACAACACATCTATAAACAAGACTCTACTAGACACAGCTTGTAGACTCCCTAGGATAGAACTGCTCTGATACCAAGTTTGTCACGCCCCGAACCTAGGAGCGAGACAAGCACCCGGTGCCTCACCTAACCTGGCGTACCAAATTGCGACTAAGGGACTCTGAATATATAATGTCATACTTTGGCCATGGGGCCACCTTGCAAGACAATTTGCAAAGCAAAATATAAAACTGAATGGAAACTACCGCTAACTAAACATCAATATAAAGCTAGGCCGACAAGGCCGTCATAGCTACTACAGTTGACAAACCATCAAATATACATACCAGGCCTACAAACCCAACATACTGCACTAACCAACAGGATATGTCTACAAGCCTCTACTGATAGATGTACTATGATCGGAACAGGGCCCTGACCTACCCATAACATATATACAGATATACATAAGATGTACACAACACTCTAGACCTGGTAACTCCGAAAGACATGGAGCTTACCGATCAGGCTGATCTCGGGAAACACCTACTGAGGAGATCTACTCGTCCGTCTATCTGAACTTGCATGCATGAAATGCAGCGTCCCCGGAAAAGGGACGTCAGTACGAAATAATGTACCGAGTATGTAAGGCAATAACATAACTGAAAATCAAAACTGAACTGATAATATAATAACTGGAAGTAACTGGGAGTCAAAGATGATCTGGAGATATACTTACCTGCTGATACTGACTCAACTCCTTCAATATAGTAAGTAAAATAATTGTACGGCCTTATAAGGCTCAGTATATATATAACTGCTCTGCCATAGTAGGCTCGCTCATAGGCGCTCGGCCATACTAGGCCATGTATCTCGGCCATGCTGGGCTCGCTCATAGGCGCTCGGCCACAGTAGGCACGGTATATAACTTTCCATCTGATCAGAGGTTGCCCAATAGGGGCCTGCCCATCGATTATAGCTCGATGGTAATGAAAATACTGTAATACTGTATATATAGGCTTGCTGCTCTCTTGACTGGAAGAAGACAATACTAAAATTGAATATAGAGTCTCGATAAGGAATAATATTGTAACTTATGAGACTAGAATAGTGTGAATAAATTCATGAATATGAACTTCTCTTTTTGTCTCATTACTAACACATGTAGCTACGAGATCATGCCAAAATGAAGGAAGGCTTAGCCTTAACATACCTTATCACAATCTTTCGAATCACCAAGTTGAGCTCACCTCTTTGCACCTTAATCTACAAGAATGATAATAATACTATCGTTAAGTTACGAAAGGTACAACTATCGCACAACGAACGACAAACCTATTTTGTATTAAAACGGACAGCATCTCCCCTATAATCGTTACTTCCTCCAAATTCAAGATAACACCGAAAATACAAGAACAGAACAATAAAAACATATATACATCATTTTCCAGCCCTATATACACCATCAAATACTACAAAACAGCCCAACACACCCCAATCTCTTCGTACACAAAATGACCACCGTAGTAGTGTCAAACGACCCGAAAATGTTATGACGAACGACCAGCCAACCACCCTACATTTATATGGTGTTTATAAACCCCCTTCCTCGTCCAAAACTCCACAAAATAGTAGTAAAACACGCAGCCCAACAGCAACACAAAACAGTCCGCAAAACAGTCCGCTACAAGTGAATAACTCGAACTCACGGCTTCCGATCACCGTCCCGTGAGTTCTTACAAGTATAGAACGACTTACCATGAATTTACAGAAGAAAAACTGGATGAAAGAGAGCAGTAAACTCACCTTATTTGTTGGATAACTCAGCTCCTATCTTGGTTCTTCAAACTCTAGGTTTTACCTCCAATTAGAACTTGAAAGGGAGAGAAAATCAATTAGGGTTTGTGGGAAATTCTTGGAAGGATTCTTTGCAGAGCTTATGTCTGGTTATTATGCTCTATTTTAAGTCTAATATATGAAGAAAATAGGCCCTTAAAAGGCCTCTTTGGACGACCCTAAATGGCCCATTTTTGGGCTTTCATTTAAGCAAGTAGGTGACACACCTACTTGTCACCTAGCAGCTTGCGCAGTATCGCAAAAATACCCATATCTCATTACTCCGATATCATATTGACAAACGGTTTAATGCATTGGAAAATAGACTCATATATATTTAATTTGATGGGTGGAACACCCCATAACTCTAAGTATATTGGGAGAAAATCGCAGTTACATTTGACCCAAGTTTCAGTAAAACTTATGAATGTAACTTGTGATGACTTTCATCGACTTTTGTTCCACAACTCTCTTGACTTCAAAACATAACACATTGATGTCATACGACTAATATAAATCATAACATAATCTCCTTATCATGTTAAGCACCCTAGTCTCACCCCAAAGGTATATGTTATAACATTCCCAACTTGTCGACTTTCGACGAAACATTATTTTCTTCAATTGCTTTAGCTTCTGAACTGTCCAACCCTCTTTGTACTTGTTGTTCATGATCTTCAATATTTGTAACCTCAGAGGTAACATGATTAACTTACTTTATATACTTTTAAATATTATCTCTTTTTTGGTCCTACATTAGTTTGCTTACGACGCATTTTTACGTACGAAAATATAGGGTGTAACATAATATCCCATACATAATATCACCCACATAATATCCCATACATTATATCACCCATAACTGTGTATGGAGCCTCTAAGACATCATGAAATACAGTAAAAAGGTGCCGGTGACAAGGCCTCGACTTTACCCAAAATGGAACATAAGTCCAAAAGTAGCAACATGGATACCCCGAATATAGAATGGGGCTCGCGAAGGACTGTAGGAATGTGAGGGCACGCCTATAGAAAATTCACACCATCTGTTGTAGTACCACCTACATCCATTAAAGATACAGCGCCCCCAGCAAAAGGGACGTTAGTACACATGGAATAGTACTAGTATGCATAACTGAATTCCCTCACATGAAGTGGGGCAAGAATATAAGTAGAGAAAAATATATAAGAGGAGTAGACGGATAAAAATGTAAAGCTCCATGCTATAACAGAAAACACAATATAAGTAAACTTCTTAAACATACCTCTTCGCAATTTACTTGGAAGACCATTAGTTACTGACATAATAAAAATGAATGTGGAACTACCATGTGTGTGGCATGACATCCGATCTTGACCCAATCGGCTAAGCCGTCTCACCACAATGTCGTGTGGATCGACGTGGAAATGTGGACTGATGCTAGCAGCACGTGAACCCATTATAGGGTAACTATCTAATTGTAAGGACCCGTAGAATTTTGCAAAAAGAAAATAATATTTCGTGACGCCGAATTGGTTTTACGTGTTGAGGATTATAGAAATTATTCACGGCTCGCAAGCTCACCACGGCTCGAACCTTTTGGGTTGAACAATACACCGGAAAGTAAAGAAAGTTTTTTGGCGGAAAAGTATATTTCTGCGGTCCATTATGCGACCGCAGAATCACTCTGCCGCAGAGTGAGGCAGTTAATTGGGTCAGTTGGAAGCAATTATGCAGTTGACTATGTGACCGCATAACTGTTATGCGGTGCACTATGCGACCACAAAATAGTTATGCGGACCGCATAGTGACCGCAGACTCAGGCAGATTTTTGGTCATTTTGGACACCAATTATGCGACCAATATGCGGTCCGCATAACCATTATGCGTCGTATATGTGACCGCTGAACCTGTTCCGGAGCTTCATTTTTGAGTTTTTAAAACCCGACCCTACTTTGTTAAATACACGTTTTGGGCCATTTTTGAGATATAATCTGACATTTTAGAGTGAGAGAGAGTGCCCTAGAGTGAGAAGGTGTTCTTCAATAATTGTTCTTTAATTCTTGCTCAAGTTTTGGAAGATTAAGAAGGCAAGCTCACTAGGTTTTCATCCTAGAGGTAAGATTCTACACCCTAAACCCTAATTTTGAAATCATCCGAAAATGGGTAATTAGCAAGATAATTTTTGGGCATGAGAGGTTGATTATTTTACATGCATGTGATGTCAAGGAGTGTAGGAAGATTGTTGAACTAACCATGGTAAAGATTGAGTTGTGGGATGATGGAATCCTTCATAAAAGGACCTTGAAACCTTGTGCACACCTAGTGTTTGATAAAATACTCAAATGAGCTAGAACTATGATCATCTTCCTAATTTTGATTCAATTTGTTATATTTCTAAAATAGATTGAAGTTGTTAAGAATTCCGGAATATTTTAGAGTTTAAGGAAGCTCAATTGAGGTATGTTGGATAAAATCTTCTCTTAGAATTGAATCCCACGATATTCATGTAAATTATGTAAGTCCCGAGTGATTCATTATAAAATTGGCTATTCCGAGTAAGATTGGGTTGAAAGATATATGTTCAACAAGCATCCCAAATGCTTTATTCATGTTATGTTACCAATTGAGGATGTGTTAAAATATGGGCTATGCATTAATAATGTTTCGACTTTAAGTCAAGTTCAAATGAAGGCTATTATGCCAAATTTTATGAAATATCTCTATGTGCATTAGACTCTAAATTGCTCACATGTGTACTACACACTTTGATTTGAATTGTGTTTGTTGTTGATGATGAGTATGATATTTGAAATTGATAAGGTGAGCATGAAATACTGAATATGGCCAACGTGCCAAGAATGATCTTATAATTATGGCCACTAGTGCCAATGAATGAAAAGACGTGAAAATATTATGAAATACGATGATTGATATAAAAAGGTTGATATCTCAAATAAGACAGCCTAGCCGATCGGGTCATGATTGGACACCATGCCGCACACATAGTGGTGATTGTGCTGGAAATTATAATTGAAATTGTGATTGTGGTCGATGTCCCTAATGGATAGCCTAGCCGATCGGGTCGTGATCGAACTCCGTGTTAAAGACGGTGGTATTGATATTGAGAGTAATTGTGGTTGATGTCTTTAATGAGATAGCCTAGTCGATCGGGTCGTGATCGAACTCCGTACTAAGAATACGGTGTTACTGGTATTGTGGACAATGGTATATCGATACTAAAAATCTCCCAATGTGAGATATGGAAATTATTTTGAACACTGTCTTGATCTTAAATTAAAGTTTGATGTTAATTAAGGCTTTCATTGATATTATGATAATCTTATTTGTATTATTTGTCATTCTATTGAGAAGGTGTTTAGTTATATATACTAGTGTTATTCGACAGTACTAACGTCCTTTTTGCCGGGGGCGCTGCATCTTTCAATGGATGCAGGTGGTTCCACAGCAGGAGATATTGGTTAGTGATAGCAGTGCACCTTCTTCCCAGCTGACTTGGTGAGCCCCACTTCATTCCGGGGTCATGAATCTTTTGTACTTTGTGTATTCTGTTTGAGGTATAGCCGGGGCCTTATTGCCGGCATTATCATTGTACTCTTCTTTATCTATAGAGGCTCCATAGACATAGTGTGGGTGATGTATTAGTGCTGGGAAGGACAAACTATTCTATGTTGTGATTGTATTACTTGTCCATTTGAGACTTTAAAATGGTGAAACTTATGGTAAAAAATTGGTAATTGCAGACATAACCACTTTATTATTTAATTAAGGGAAACCTATATTCTCTTTATTCATGAATGAGTTTGGGTAGAAGGAATTTAACAGGCTTGCTCGGTCGGATTCACTCGTTGAGTGCCAGTCGCGCTCCTCGATTTTGAGGCGTGACACTAATCTTACAATCTCAGGGTACAACCATAGTTCTACACTGGCATGTGTAGGTTCGGTTATAGGCTCTTACGATCTATACCTTCTCGGCTACATATGATACTCCCAAAAACATTTGTTGTATAAATACTTTATTTTGTAGTCTTTCATAAAATCTTCCACTTTCTGACATATGCATTGTGTCATTGGAAATCATAGAGGCGTATTCACATCATTAGAAGGCCACAACATCATATTCATGTACATATGAAAACTTGAAGAAAGCGTTAAAACATTTTCAAAGAAAAGATCATGGCAATAGCAATTAAGACACGTATAGATTTTCATGAGCATTTGGTAATTCAACCATTTGAAACGTTATGGCTCTAAACACATGAGTACATGAAAGCTTAAACCTTTGAGATACATTTCAAAGAGAATGGCATAATGGTGGCAAATATAACATGAATTGAGATCATAAGCATTTGAAAATTCAATATTTTGAGGCAATTGGAAACAATAGGGATATGAACTTGAACAAACCATACTTGAAGTTTATAAGGAGTTCATGGAATCAAATTCTTTGGAAGGTGTAACGACCTGATCGGTCATTTTGAGATCTAGCATGTCGTTCGTCATTTTAAGGCCTTGAGTAGCTTCACTTCATATTTTATGACTTGTACGCAAAGTCAGAATTGAATTTCGGGAAGTTCAGAGTTGATTCGGATGGAAACTTCTCAATTCGGAAACTTTAAGTTGGAAGAGTTGGCCAAGGTTTGACTTTTGAGTAAACGACCTCAGAATCGGGATTTGAATATTCCAATAGGTTTGTATGATGATTTCGGACTTAGGCATATGTTCGGGTTAAGTATCGGGTGGTCCGGGAGCATTTCAGCGCTTATTATGGAAAGTTGACATTTTGAAGGTTTAGAATTTCCTATGTTTGGTTTGAAATGGACTTTGGTGTTATCGATGTTCGTTTAGGGTTTCGAGCCTTGGAATAGGTTCGTGTCATGATTTGTGACTTGCACGTAAAGTTTGGCATCAATCCGGAATGTTTAAGTGTAATTCGGATGTGTTCGGCAAAGTTTGAATGTTTACAAATTCAAAGAAGCGTTTTGATCATCAATTCGCAGTTTGGATATTGTTTGGTGTGATTTCAGGCCTCGATCAGGTTCGTGTCATGTCTTGGGACTAGTTGCTGTGATTGGACGGGGTCCCCAGGCCTCGAGTATGTTTTGGGATAGTTTCAGACCAAGTTTGGATGATTTGTTGTTGCAGGTTTGTTGGTGTTAGTTTTGTTCTTCGCGAACACATAGGGAGAGACGCGTTCACGAAGAAGGATTTGAGCTAGAGGCCTTTTGTTCAACGCATTGGCGATAAGGCAATCACATTTGCGAAGGTTTGGGCAGCGGTGTTTTCCTTGTTCGCGATGGCCTGGTCACGTTTGCCTAAGAGAAACTGGGCCTAGGAGTCTTGGCCTACGCATTCGCGAGGATAGTGTCGCATTCATGATGGTCAGGCCTGGTAAGGCATCGGGTTTGCGAGACTATCTTCGCAATCACGAAGAAGGATTTGGGAGCAGAAGCAGGTTGTGCTTCACGAACGCAAGGGACTTGCCGCGTTCGCGAAGAAGGGCGTCTGGGAAGATTATAAGCTTACAAGGTTGGGATTTTCTCATTTTCAACTCATTTCTCTTGTTTGGGCGATTTATGGGCAATTTGGAGGTGCCAATTTCATCATCAATATTGAGGTAAGAGATTTCTACACATTGTGAGTTAAATACATGGATTATATGTGGATTTAAAACATGAAAAGTTATGAAAATTGTGGGATTTTGGTAGAAAAACCTAGAATTTGGTATTTTTGGATTTTGACCACGAAATTGGACATGAAATTAGGAATAAATTATATATTTGAGTTTGTGGTGTTATGGGTAACGATTATCTTCAAAAATTTTCAGAATCCAGGCACATGGGCCCGAGTGTTGACTTTGTTGACTTTTCGAGCGGAATTGGAAATTATTATAAATTAATTATTTATAAGTGTTGGAGTATATTTTTATTAGTTTGCATGTTGTTTGACTAGTTTCGGATTGATTGGCTTTGAATTAAGGAGTTAGAGAGGCATTGGAGCCGGTTAATAAAACTTCGGAGCGAGGTAAGTCTCCTGTCTAACTTTGTGAGGGGAAAACTACCCCGTAGGTATTAAAATTGTTATCTGCCACTAGTTGTGGGTGCTACGTACGTACGAGGTAAGGAGAGTCCGTACGTAGCAAAAAGCATGTTTATGTCCGGGTAGACTTAGGACTTTTTTTTAGCAAATATACCACTAGGCTGGTTGCCTAGTGGTATTTTTATTAATAATCAAAATAAAATAACAATGAGTCTTGAGGTCTCACAAAATGAAAGTGCGTAAAAAATGTGTCACGCCCCGAAATCGTGGAGCGCGACCGGCGCTCAACCGAGTAAACCCAGTCGAGCAAGCCTAATTTACATTAACCTCTCATCATTACTCATGCATGATTTACCATAACATAATAAAATATTGACTTTCATATTAAATACACTTGGCTCAATGGACCATATTTTCTTTCTCGTGGTGGTTACACAGCTCTATAAATAGCTGTAAATACTGTGAACATAAATACATGACAAAACTCAAATCTTTAATTACATGACCCACACTGTTCATAGAGCTTCTATGACAATAGATACCTATATACATAAAACGAACTAGACCCAAACACCCACTAGAATTGTAGCGGGCTCACCATAAGCTGAGTAGTGAAGAAGATCCCAATCAAAGGTCCATATCATCCTGTAGAAGTATACCTGCATCCATTAAAAGATGCAGCGCCCCCGGCAAAAGGGACGTTAGCACTGTCGAATAGCACTAGTATGTATACCTAAAAATCCTCTTTCAAAATAAATGCCCATATAAAAAAAAAGGCAACACATAGAAACAAATAGTCACAATCCACAATATCCAAATGTCTAGTTAAAAACATGATAATTTTCCAAAATACGAACTTCATATACGATTTTGTTTGGGAGATCATTAACAGCGATATACCACTATTCACAATATCACTATTCACAATATCACTATTCACAATACCAATGTTCAAAATACTAGTGTTCACAATACCGATGTTCACAATACTAGTGTTCACATATCATATTGTACACATATGCGTCTCATAGACCGTTCACAGTGTTCTCTTACATAATACAAGTACACAAATTCAAGGGCTTAGAAATTTGACATGAATACGATGAATCATAGCAACAATAAATGGGCTTAGATAGCCGTCAACGTCAAGAAAATTTATTTAGAGCCTCCATTAACATTTATAGATACTCAGTCGGGGATCCTCTATAACCACCTTCACACAAAGCGGCAATGTCGCCTCACCCCAACATAAACGGGTGGAGGTATATCATGATACCACAATCTCTACACAAAGCGGTCATACCGCCTCACCCCAATACATGCAGGTGGAAGTGTATCACGATACCACAATCTCTACACAAAGCGGCCATACCGCATCACCCCAATACATGCAGGTGGAAGTGTATCACAATACCACAATCCCAACACAAAGCGGCTCTACCGCCTCACCCCAATATAAGCGGGTGGAAGTATATCACAATACTAGAATCCCAACACAAAGCGGCTCTACCGCCTCACCCCAATATATGTAGGTGGAAGTATATCACAATACCAGAATCCAAACACAAAGCGGCCCTACTGCCTCACCCCAATATATGCAGGTGGAAGTATATCACAATACCAGAATCCCAAGACACAAGCGGCCCTACCGCCTCACTCCAATATATGCAGGTGGAAGTATATCACAATACCAGAATCCCAACACAAAGCGGCCCTACCGCCTTACCCCAATATATGCGAGTGGAAGTATATCACAATACCACAATTCCTACACAAAGCGGTCCTACCGCCTCACCCCAATATATGCGGGTGAGGTGTATTCCACAATACCACAATCCCTACACAAAGCGGTCCTACCGCCTCACCCTAATATATGCGGGTGGAGGTGTATTCCACAATACCACAATCCCTACACAAAGCGGTCCTACCGCCTCACCCCAATACATGCGGGTGGAGGTGTATTCCACAATACCACAATCCCTACACAAAGCGATCCTACCGCCTCACCCCAATATATGCGGGTGGAGGTGTATTCCACACTTTCACCCCTTTCAATTTCAAAGATCACCATCAAATATCAACATGTAGAATATTTCAGAAATCATATACTTCAAATCCATTTGAAATGGAAACTTCAAACACACATGGTTTCTTCCCAAAGAATGAGGCATACCAACCAGCAATTGAAACACGCATCAAAATCATAAACAATCAATACACCATTTATTCTTGCAATACTCTTCCCCAGAAATGACAATGTACAATTTCAACACATGAGTATATAGAACTCAAATCACCCTGAATATATTTATAAAGCAAAGTATTAGCTAAAGCAGCCACTTATGGGCATGAATTGAGTACAAAAGCTTTTAGAAAATTCCATTTTCGAAGTCCTTTTTAAACAATTGAGTCGAGTCTCATTTCATATTCTTTATCACATCCTCTCAAATCATTTGCACTACTAGCCACAATCATAACTTAAATTCTTGGCACGTTGGCCACACTCTATATCCCCAATTCACTTATTTCACTTCCAACCATCTTTATAGATTATCAACAATAAGACATTTACAAATCAATACTTTAGGTACACCTATGAGCAATTAAAAGTATTAGGAATATTAAGATTTTCTCACACAATATGGCCTCATAACCTTCATTTGGAACATGACTCAAAGACATAGCATTTTAATACACATATCATTCTTGAACACATTCCCAAAGGGTAACATAATGTGATAGGAACATTCGGGACAAGTTTTGATTACACAATTCTCATCACTTTGCTTATTCGGGACAATCGAATTTATTGGGAACAACTCGGAACATAGAATAAGGAACTTGAGACAAACATACTTGGAACTTACGGGAACATCATGGAATTCGATTCCAAGAGAGAAAGTTTAGCCAACATACCTTGCTTTGAGCTTTCCTTAAATTACTACAACGTTCTGGAAATTCTAGCAATCCCAATCTATTTTGAGACATAATAATATTGAACCATTATTAGGAAGATATTCATGGTCTCAGCTCATTTGAGCATTTTATCTAACAATATATGTGCAAATTGGTTACAAGATTCTTTCACAAGATTTCTTTCACTTCACAACCCAATCTTTACCCATTTGAGCTCAACAATCTCCCCATAAATACTTATTGGTACATGAATGTATAAATAATACTCTCACACCCAAGAATCATACTCCAAATCAATCATCTTTTACCCAAATTCGAAATTGAAAACTAGAGTATGGAACCTTACCTCTTAGATGAAGAACTTGAGGGATTTCTTGTTAGATTTCAAGGCTTGGACAAAATCTTGATGAACAAAGAACTTGAGCTTCTTCCTCTCTCTAGAACACTCTCACTTCTCTCTAACAATATCAGATTTTTGCTCCAAAATGAGCTTCAAGGCTTATTTATCGAAGTTGGGTCGGGTTATAACAATAAAAGAATGGATATTTCCGAAATTTCGGACCAGGCTACAGACCTGGCCTCACCAGGCTAAAGCCTGGATAAGCCTAGCTTTTGGCTGGCCTTGCCAGGCTAAAGCCTGGTATTACACTTGGCCTCGCCAGGCTAAAGCCTGCTCTTATACCAGCCTCGCGAGCTATAGGCCAGCCTTTGGGTATTTGATCATAACTTCTTGTAGAAATGTCCGAATGACGAACGGTTTGAATCGTTAGAAACTAGACTCAAAGGGATTTAATTTGATAGGTAGATCACCTCATAAGTCATTATAGTTTAGTAGAAGAATACGTTTGAGGTAGAATATTGTGCGAATTGAGACATCCTTTCCACTTAATGTATCCTACTTGTTCCACACGAATTCTTTCCATTCACAAAACTCCTTAGTATGTTTCAACACACCTTAAACATATACTTTTCATTTCTAAATAATGTGGTTCTATCCCATGGGTCTCCTATAATACTCTAACACTCTATTCCCAAATACCGTTGGCGTACTTTAAAATATTAAATCATTAGAGAAATTTTCTGTGGCCTTACAAAATGAAAGTACGTGAAGCCTAATATCAAAGTCGTGTGTAAAACACTCCTTTGATAGTACAAAAAGAGCTAAGAACCATGATCCTTGAAAATGTCTATTTGCACATGACTCGCAAAAAAATCTTGAATAGCTGTCTCTCATTTCAGCATGGTTGTGGAAATGATCAGTCCCTTCGGTGTGTTAAGCTTTACAGGTGATTCGTGGTTGTACATGTGGGCTTGACAGCCACCACAATTTGACTAATTTGAGGTATTTGATTTTGATGGCCTTGTTATGTGTAAATGAATCCCGGAAGAGTTATGGCGATTTAGACCACGACTTGAGGTTTGTATTTTCTGCAGTTATGGGAATTCGGTTGCGTGTTGCAATTATTCTTCTAAAATAAGTGGAGTGAAAGGGTTCTATCCGATGAAGTGTTTATTCTACTGGTGGTTCAGGGGTTATGATGAAACTCTTGTACTCTCGCGTAATGGCATGATAGGTGCAGTGAGCGATATGGAAATTGGAAGTTGAGGATCAAAGTTGCGGTTCAGTGTTGATAAGAATGTCACGAGCTCGGAGGAGTGGGAGAAGATTTCAGATGTTCAGAGTATGTCGGTGCCATCTTAGTGTTGCCTGATAACGGTGTCCTGTGTAAGAGGCATTGTGTATCGATTTGCGAATTCTTGACTTGCATTATAGAATTAGTACGTTTGGTGGTATGGATGTGCATACTTTTTTACTTGGTACGGAAGGTTGTGGGATTATATCGCATGGGGAGATCGTATAAGTGTGACATGTTAGTCACTTGATTGTTGTAGAATTGAAACCAAGTATGGAGATTCTAGTATTGTCGCTAATGTGAGAGTTTATGCCCGAAAGACACTCTTTTCCTTTGGTTGTGGACTGTGGGATTTTGTTTCGGATTGGACGACTGCTCGTGTGTGTCATGAATAGGGTCATTGTTGATCCTTGAAAGGTTATTCGCCTAATATGGGATGATCGGAATTGGCTTGAGGTCCGTGGGTAGGTCTAATGTGAATGTGTGCTCTACATTAGGTCGGATGTGTTCATTCAGCATAGCATTGCTTATGGAGGAGTCTTTGGGCGTTGGATGTTATTCCTGCCATCAGCTATTCTATGTAATACTCTATTGTGCCATGTGGGTTGTGAGACGGCTTGATTATTTGCACATGTGTTGTGATCCCATGTAGCTAGTAGTGTTATATGAGCAAGATGGCTCTCGAGATGTAGGTTGTTTATAGAACCTTAGTCGTGCTTGGGTTTTTGTGTCGTATGGTGCTATCTGTCTCCCCATGGTTGTGTTTATACACTTGGCGTGCTGGTGGTCGATATTCGGGCATTTCTTGGGTATGAGCATTCTCGCCCGGTAGGTACTTCCTTATTGATTATATGTGGGGATCGGGTGGCACGCCGACACGGGTGTGATGTTTGGATCGGGTTGCACTCCGCAATGGTATCATGTGTGGACCGGGTTGCACGACACAACAATGAGATGTTGAGTACAGTTCCTTATACTTATTTTGTGTGCCTTGTTTCTCATCTCTGAGGTAGGTTTATAGCATCTATTTGGCCATTTTATTCGTTTCAGAGGCTGGATAGTTCTTTACCCGAGTTCATTTTTCCTGAGTTGGTCATATTCGAGTTGTGGCTTATTGATGCATTGATGTCATCGTATGAGATTTTAGGTGGTTTTTGATATGGCTTGTCGGTCGAGCAGCTTGTACTGGGTGAGACGAGGTTGTCGAACCTGATATCAGTGCAATTAGATTTATATAAGGTATATTAGAGGGAAAATGTCGCTATTCAGTTCAGAATGAGCCAAGGATTCTTGTTGAGAGGAGGAATTCCATGAATTATTGATTTGGCAGGTGGCTACGAGTTTCTACACATCTCTTTCATCATTGCACTATAGAAAGGGTTGGAATCGGACCTATATGTGTTATGATATATACTACGGCCATCGGATTCGTGAATTTGCAACTATTGTGGTTGGAGGATGTTATATTGGGAATACGAGTCATGCGGTGCAATGTGTGATTACAACATGGGTGAATGATCATGTTATAGGTTCAGTGTGTTGAGATTGATACGGTGTTCGTATATTTGAATCGGGTCTCGTAGAGAATTTCGGATATTGGAATTTGTCTCTAAGGCTTGTGGGCTAAGGTAGCAGGAAGGATCCTCAGTCGGGCTTGAGCTAATGTGCTCACATGGGTTGTGGTGGCACGGGTATGTGCACGAGGTGTTAAACAACGATTTTAAGTAACTCCGGAATAGTTCTTGGCACGTTCGAGGACGAAGGTATGTTTAAGTGGGGGAAGAATGTAACAATCTGACCAGTCGTTTTGAGCTCTAGCGCTTCGTTCGGTGGTTTGAGACCTTGAGTAGCTTCACTTCATGTTTTATGACTTGTACGCGTAGTCAAAGGTGAATTTCGGGAAGTTCGGAGTTGATTCGGATGGAAAATTCTTAATTCGGAAGCTTTAAGTTGGAAGAGTTGACCAAGGTTTGACCTTTGAGTAAACGACCTCGGAATCAGGATTTGAAGGTTCCAATAGGTTCGTATGATGATTTCAGACTTGGGCGCATGTTCGGGATGAGTATCGGATGGTCCGGGAGCATTTCGGCGCTTATTGTAGAAAGTTGGCATTTTGAAGGTTTTAGAATTTCCTAAGTTTTGTTTGAAGTGGACTTTGGTATTATCGATGTCCGTTTGGGGTTCCGAGCCTTGGAATAGGTTTGTGTCATGATTTGTGACTTGCACGTAAAGTTTAGCGTCATTCCAAAATATTTAAGTGTAATTCGGACGCGTTCAGCAAAGTTTGAAAGCTGAAAGAAGGGTTTTGATCATCGATTCATAGTTTGGATGTTGTTTGGTGTGATTTGAGGCCTCGCGCAGGTTCGTGTCATGTCTTGTAACTGGTTGGTGAGTTTGGACGGGGTCCCGGGGGCCTCGGGTGTGTTTCGGGATGGTTTCAAACCAAGTTTGGATGATTTGTTGTTGCTGGTTTGTTGGTTCTTGTTTTGTTCTTCGCGAACGCGAGGGGAGAGACCCGTTCACGAATAAGGATTTGAACTAGAGGCCTTTGATCAACGCGTGCGCGATAAGGCGGTCACATTCGCGAAGGTTTGGGCAGAGGTGTTCCGCGTTCGCGATGGCCTGGTCGTGTTCGCCTAAGAGAAACTGGGCCTAGGAGTATTGGCCTATGCATTCGCGAGGATAGTATCAAATTTGTAATGGTCAGGCCTAGTACGGCATCACATTCGCGAGACTGTCTTCGCGATCGCGAAGAAGAATTTGGGAGCAGAAGCTTGTTGTGCTTCGCGAATGCGAGGGACTTGCCGCGTTCACGAAGAAGGGCGCCTGGGCAGATTATAAGCTTGCAAGGTCGGGATTTTCTCATTTTCAACTCCTTTCTCTCTTGTTTGGGCGATTTATGGGCAATTTGGAGGAGCCATTTTCATCATCAATCTTGAGGTAAGTGATTTCTACACATTGTGAGTGAAATACATGGATTATATGTGGATTTAAAACATGAAACGTTATGGAAATTGTGGGCTTTTGGTAGATTACCTAGAATTTGGTATTTTTGGATTTTAACCACGAAATTGGACATGGAATTAGGAATAAATTATATATTTGAGTTTGTGGTGTTATGGTTAATGATTATCTTCAAGAATTTTTGGAATCCGGGCACGTGGGTTCGAGGATTGACTTTGTTGACTTTTCGAGCAAAATTGGGAATTGTTATAAATTAATTAACTATGAGTGTTGTAGTATATTTTTATTGGTTTGCATGTTGTTTGACAAGTTTCAGATCGTTTGACTTTGAATTGAGGAGTTAGAGAGGCATTGGAGCCGGTTATTGGAACTTCGGAGCGAGGTATGTCTCATGTCTAACTTTGTGAGGGGGAAACTACCCCGTAGGTATTCAAATTGTTATGTGCCACTAGTTATGGGTTCTATATACGCACAAGGTGACGAGAGTCCGTGCTAGCTAAAAGCATGTTTATGTTCGGCTAGACTTACTTTATCATGTAATATTTGAATTATTTGAACTCATTTTGCTAGCTTAATTAAGTGAATTTATAATTGAAATTGATTTGGGAATATATTAGGCCGAGCTTTATCACCTTGAGTTGTTTGGCGAGATATTTGATAAATGGTAAAAGTCATGTTTACTTTATGCTCATGTACCTATGTTGTAAGCACGTGACGCGTAATTCTATAAGTTTCTTCCTTTCCTGTGGATCGGGCCGAACGCATCGGCAGTATATTGAGATGCATCTCTGGTTTACGCCAGTCGACCCTCGGCAGTGTACACACCACTCTGGATCGGGCTTTACGACCTCGGCATAATCGTGCGTAATACCGCTAGCAATCTGGATATTCATGAGATTCAACTTTTATTGAGGCCTGGCATTTATAAGGTATTCCTTATTCGTTTGAGAATGCATTTGATATTCCTTATCTATTGAGATAGCATAGGAGATTTGAGAGAATTATATCGTCAAAAGAAATGTTGGAGGATTATGTTAGTTACCGTTTTACCTCATTATTATTGTTGCGCTTCATATCTATTTATGATTTGTCATACTGATTTATTAGACCACAAGTGTCGATGTCGACCCCTCATCACTACTTCTCCGGAGTTAGGCTAGAAACTTACTGGGTACGCATTGATTTACGTACTCATGCTACACTTCTGCACTAAATGTGCAAGATCTGACAGGTTCATTTGGTGGTCATCTTGGCGCGTCGGCCCAGCTGCTGAGGAGACTTTATGGTGAGCTATATTCTGGGCTACGTATCGCAGCCCACAGAGTCTCTATCGTATTATTTACTTTATCTTGTCTAATTTACATTCCAGACAGATGTTGTATTATTATTGTACTCCTTAGCAAATGTTCATGCACTTATGACACCAGGTTTTGGGATATTCTAGTTGATGTTTACGGATTTGCATATTATTATCACCTTTTATTTTTATGCCTTACTAATTATGTATGTACCCATGATTTTAAATGCGTAAATTTCTTTACTTAATAAAATTTATAATTTTGAAAGTAATAAAATGAATAGTTGACGTGATAGTTCACTGTTGGCTTGCCTAACGGTACGTTGGGCGCCATCACGTCCTACAGTGGGTTTTGGATCGTGACAGAAGGAGTTTAGCCATACAAACCTCGAATTTCCCTTAATGATACTACAATGATCCACCCCACTAAACGACTTCAATCTATAATAACATCATCCAATGTGGCCAATATAAGTAGCAAATTCCAAAATTCCGATGATCTAGGCACTTTATCAAATACTTAGTAGGCATAAATCTCTACAACTCTTAACCATAAAATTTGTTCATCCAACTACCACCATTTTTACCAACCATTCATGCCGCTATCATCTTTAAGTAGTTTATAACTCCCAACATACATGCATGTCCAACCATCCACACCCAACCAATAAAATTCCATCAAATAACCACATCTCCCTATTCTTCACAACACCCAATCTCAAGTTTGGGAGCTATGACTTCCAATCACCATCCCATAAGCTCCAATACCCAAATTCTTACCTACGTACATTATTGAAAATTGTATGGGAGCTTGGGATGAAGCCTTACCTTGATAGAAGAAGACCTTGTAAATTTCTCCCCTCGAATCTCTAAAAATTGAGCAAGGACAAAAGTGTTGAAGTGTTAGATCTCCTCTTCTCTCTCTAAGATGCTCTCCTTCTCAATTAGGTGAAAATTACCCTTCTAAAATTCCTCTTAGGACCTTTTATTAAAATAGAATCGGGTAGGAAATTTCCTAAAAATATCCCTCTGAAACATATCTCCGGTCGCGAAATGGACCGCATAATGCTTCTGTTGTCTATAAAAGTGATCGCGAAATGGTCTTCAAGGTTTGAATTGGAACTGGACAGGTCTGCGGCAAATCTATGGTCCGTATAATAGTTTTGCGGTCCGCACATCGGACCGCAAAATCTCCTTCAAAAATCTCCCCAGGTGGCCCTACCGATTCCACGATGGATATGCAGCTCGTGAAATAGATATGTGGTCCGCATAACCCACTATGAACGGCCCTCAACCTTTGGTTTGCTTGTACCCCAATCGGTGATGATTTTACGATTAGCAGAACTAATTCGTGGTCCGCATATATGACCACAAAATCTCCCTCTCATGCCAATCCTTCTTCCTACTTCATGATGCATTGTTCAGTCCTCAAATCTGTACCGCAGCTACAACCTTCCGAACATATTAGCTTGACTTAGCACTATAAAACCTTAAATCCTTGGCGGACATTTACGAGGCCTTACATTCTCCCCCACTTAGGATTATTCATCCTCGGATGAGGGTTAGAGTCCACTATAGACACCGAACATGCCTTTGCTCCTCATTCAGACACCAATGGTTTGGATTTTGGCTAACTCCCCAAATATCTCAAAATTTCGGTAGAGTTTCCTCCGTATTCAGGCATATTCACCTGTCAGAGAGCCACATAAACTTCTAGTACATTTTAATCATGGCCAACTGGCTCTACAGTAAATGGGGATATCTTTTCTTCATATCTTCCTCTACTTCCCAGGTTGCCTCTTTGACTTGTTGTTTTTGCCATAGCACTTTGACACAGACGATATCTTCATTTCTCAAGTTACGAACTTGTCTAATAAGGATGGCAACATGCACTTCTTCCCATGACAAGCTTTATCTTCTCCGGAGGAATATTGAATGATAGATCACTAAAACTTTCTTCAACATGGAAACGTGGGATGTAGGATGCACATGCGATAACTCTCGGGGCAATTCAAACTCATAGGATACTTGGCCTATTTTTCTTCAAGATCCTGTAAGGCCCAATATACCTTGGACATGGTTTCTTCTTCTTACCAAATCACATAACTTCTTCATTTGTGAATACCCATTCATTTTCCTCAACTCCAAATCTCTATCCCCGAACATCCGAATAGGACTTTTGGAGACCTTCAGCCTTCTTCAACTGTTCCTTGATGATCTTGACTTTCTAAATAGCTTGATCGACTGGGTCTGGACCAATCAATTCTGCTTCACCAACTTCAAATCATCCCAAAAGATATCAATATCTCTTACTATAAAAGGCACCATACAATATGATAATAGCCCATTACATGGTAAAATCTCAACCACGACCTTCATTGGCCTTAAACTCCTCGTAACACATTGTCATAACCATTCTTAGCCTTAAACATGATCTTTAAATTTCTAGAATCATCTTGGAGCCTCCTGTAGCATTCGTGAAACAATTATCACATTTCTATATGCTTGGAAGATGAAATAGGAATATTGAACATAACAAAAAGCAACCTGGGTTTTCTCACATGTGAATGCTTATGTAATTGTACCTAGAGAGTGACTAAAGGCATTTACCTTATTACACAATTTTCTCTTACATATACCCTCTTAGACGTCCTACCATACTTTCCTTGACAAGTATCTTACAGGACCTTCTGTTCAAATGAATAGCATTCGATGGGTTGTGCACACACCTTTATAACATTAACCTGCATGACGTCGATCCAAATATAAAACAACCCTGGGGTTGAGGCCTTTCTTGGGCCACCTTGTTTTCTTCTTACATGGCTCATTAGATTTAAGGAATCATTTCACTTCCTTTGTGAACCTTCTCACGAACCACGTTCATTGTTTAACACCTTCAAAGCACATCTCAACACCCGCCATATATCTGTTTATTTGAAAGGCTCATTTGTCCATGTAGGAATTTCTTGGCTAGTTGAGACCCTCCCAAATTCTTTATAGGACGACCTTTCCCTCCCTTCTGAGTGTAACACTTAGTCTACCTAGTCCCATCCTTGATAAATGGCTCACCTCATTACAATATTGTAGCTACCAATGACATTGACTGGTATTGTGGCTTAGAACTGTTGTGGAAAATGTGCCCCAATTGTAGCAAGGGTTCATCCACTCTTTCTAACTTTCGTGATGAGTTTTGAATACTTCCCCTGTCTTTTGGGTAGGTTGTGTTGTTTGCTCCTTATGGATTTTTGGCTAAGGGCATCTGCCATGAAATTGACCTTTCTTGGATGGTAGAGAATGTCAATGTCGTGGTTCTTGTGTAGCTTGATCCATCTCCTTTGCCTCAAATTTGATTCCTTCCTCTTGGTGAATATATCAACATGGACACTATACAAGTAATGATGCCAAATGTGTAATGCAAAATACCATCGATGCAAGCTCCATGTTATGAGTTAGGGTCTCAGAATCGGCATCCATAACTTGAACTAGGTGGTTGATACACCCTTTGGTAATCATTCTTTGCCTTAAGGCATGAAATAAATCTATCCTTTGGCATCACATTATCTCCCTTCCATTCAATAACCAACTCGTTTGGAAAGTTGAACTTGACAATCCTAGCTCGGCAGTCTAACTTCACATGACATGAATACAGCCAATCCATTCCCTTTATCACATCAAAGTCTATCATCACTAACTTGGCGAGGTTGACTATGGTGTATCGACTACGTAGTGTGATAGTACAATTCCTATAAAGATACATGCCTACTATAGGCTTTCCTACCATAGTAGATACAAAGAATGGCTCAGAAAGCTATTCTAGATCAATCTCGAGCCTCGCCCAGAATTCTCAACCCCAATGGCATCACACCTCGACATTCCTATTTGAATTAAACTTATCCGGGTTGAAGGTTCAAACATGTAAAAAGTATCATTTTGTGGTCAAACATACAGGGTGTGAAACTCTATCGTCACAGTCATTCAAACACATCATAAAATAAGGTAGAGAAGGTTGAGGGACTTACTTGCAGTCCTTTGGTTGTCGGGGCAGTGCGTTATCAGATGACCCTTGACTCCACACCCATAACATGAATCAGTACCATGGAGTCACACCACCAAATGACACCTCCTACACTTCTCACAACAAAGATGCGATCCACTAGGCTGGCTCACCCCAATGGTGAGATCTTTGGTACTATCCTTTTTCTTACACCATGTGCATCCTCCCTACCCTTCTTTTTGGCTCTCATAATTGGAGGGTTAACAATCTCTTTACTGGCTAGCAGTGTGGGTGTTGGCACCACTCCCGGTTGTTGCTGGGGGCACTACCTTTGGAAGTGCCTGAGCCCGCTGCACCTAAAACACTCTTGAGTATGTTTGCGGCACGACGCCTAATATTCCTTTCTGCACGTTTGGCAGACTTGGTTGGGTGTACCCAGATTGGGGCATTTGTTCCTCTTATGGCCCTCTTTCCACAACCATAACATACCTCAAGACTCATGTAACATTTTCTCAGGTGATGCTTCTCACAAATCGGTCATTCTGGCTTGTTGCCATGAACAACCCTCTTTCGTTGCCTAAGTGATTGTGCTGCATGGTTTGATGTCATGGGGACATTGCCAGAAATGAGTTTAAGGGCATATCCCCGAGCAACTAGCGCCTCCAATTCCTCCAAGACTTGACCCATCCTCCCAACGAGCTCTTTTGCAATCTCTCCCATATTCAATGGTGAGGTCACTTCCTCTACACCGCCTAAAACTCATGAATTACTCAATTGAAAAGGAGACACAACGGGGGGGATTAGTTTCCTACCTTACGATCTATGGCCCGATCTAAAATAGAAGATCAGAGTAACATTCCTAAATTCCTAGGTAGCCTCCCTATATAGATGTGGTCGACAACATACCGATAAGAGGGACTCTATTAAAGATGGCTCTGCAACATCCTAGGACACTTTAAAACCTTAAGCTCTGATACTAAGCTTGTCATGGCCCGACCTTGGGGAGCGGGGTCAGCGCACAAACACCCTTGCGTTAGTCAAGCAAGCCTTCATTCCATATCCTTCCCATTAGTTCCCATGAATGATTGGAACATCAAAATGAACCCTTTTAAAATAGTTGCCTTCAATTACATAGAAAATATATCAAAGTTTATGGAATAAAACTGTTACATGCCATGCGTAAGTTTAATAATAGAACATGAAAGTAATAATGTAATCACATACATAACATCACCCACAACTGTCTATAGAGCCTCTGCGACTATAATAAAAAGACGGCGGTGACAAGACCCTAACTATACCTAAAATAGAACATAAGTCCAAAAGTAGCAACACGGATACCCCAGATGATGAATGGGGATCACCAAGGGACTACTGGAATGTTAGGGAACGCCTATGGGAAATTTGCACCGTCTGTTGTAGTACCACCTGTATCTATTAAAGATGCAGCATCCCCGATAAAAGTGACGTTAGTAACATGGAATAGTACTAGTATGAACAGCTGAATTCCCTCACATAAAGTGGGGCAAGAACATAAGTAAATAAAAATATAGAAGAGGAATAGACGTATGCAAATGTAAAGTTCCATGTTGTAATAGAAAACACAATATAAGTAAAATTTTTAAACATACCTCTTTGCAATTTAGTTGGGAGATCATTAGTTACCGACATAATAAAAAGGAAGGTGGAGCTACCATGTGCGCAACATGGCGTTCGATCTTGGCCCGGTCAGCTAGGCCGTCTCACCACAATGTCGTGTGGATCGGCGTGGAAATGTGGACTGATGCTAGCAATACATTAGCCCATTATAGGGTAACCATCTAATCATACAATCTCAGGGTAACCATAGTTCTACCCCGACACATGTAGGTTCGGGTATAGGCTCTTACGACCTATACCGTCTCGATTACATACGATACTCCCAAAACTATTTGCTGTATAAATACTTCATCTCATAGCCTTTCATAAAATCTTCCATTTTTTACCATATGCATAGTGTCATTGGAAATCATAGAGGTGTATTCAAATTGTTGGAAGTCCAAAACTTCATATTCATGTGCATATGAAAACTCGAAAGAATGAGTTAAAACATTTTCAATGAAAAGAGCATGGCAATAGCAAATAAGACATGTAGAGTTTCATGAGCATTGTGTAATTCAAAAATTTAAAATGTTATGGCTATAAACACATGAGTACATGAAAGCTTAAACATTTGAGATAAATTTCAAAGAGAAGGGCATAATGGTGGAAAATGTAAAATGAATCGAGATCATAAGCATTTGAAAATTCAATCTTTGAGGTAATTCAAAACAATAGGAATAGGAACTTGAACAAACCATACTTGGAGTTTATAAGGAGTTCATGGAATCCAATTCTATGGAAGGAGTCCAAACATACCTCGAATTCTCCCCTTAATGATACTACGATGATCCTCCATACTAAACAACTTAAATCTACAATAACATCATCCAATGGGGCCAATATTGGTAGCAAATTCCACAATTTAGGTAATCTAGGCACTTTATCAAATAACTAATAGGCATATATCTCTACAACTGTTAACCATAGCATTTGTTCATCCAACTACCACCTTTTTCACCAACCATTCATGCCACTATCATCATTAAGTAGTTTATAACTCTCAGCATCACATGCATGTCCAACCATCCACATCCAACCAACAAAATTCCATCAAATAACCCTATCTTCCTATTCTTTACAACACCCAATCTCAAGTTTGGGAGCTTATGGCTTCCAATCACCATCCCATAAGCTCTAATACCCAAATCCTTACCTACAATTACATTATTGAAAATTGCATAGGAGCATGGGATGAATCCTTACCTTGATAGAAGAAGACTTTGTAATTTTTTCCCATCGAATCTCCAAGAATTGAGCAAAGATAAAAGTGTTGAAGTGTTGGACCTCCTCTTCTCTCTCTAAGATGCTCTCCCTCTCAATTAGATGAAAATTCTCCTTATAAAACTCCCCTCAAAACCTTTTATTAAAATAGAATCGGGTAGAAAATTTCCCAAAAATACACATCCAAAATAGATCTACAATCACGAAATGGACCGTATAATGCTTCTGTGGTCTGCAAAAGTGACCACGAAATAGTTCTCCAAGTTTGAATTAGAACTAGATAGGTATGCGGTGGATCTGCGGTCCACATAATAGTTCTATGACATGCACATTTGACCGCAAGATCTACCTCAAAAATCTCCCTAGGTGGCCCTATCGATTCCGTAATAGATCTGCGGTCCGCGAAACAAATATATGGTTCACATGACCCACCGCGAAAAGGCTGTCAAACTTTTTTTTTGCTTCTTCCCCAATCCGCGATGATTTTGCGATTAGCGAAATCAATTCGCGGTCTGCATAGTTGACTGCAGAATCGCCCTCTCATGCCAATTCTTCTACCCACTTCGCGACGCATTGTGCAACCCATATCCTGCAACCTTCTGCACTTATTAGCTTGACCTTGGCACTATAAAACCTCAAACCCTTTGCGGGCTTTTATGTATCCTTACGTTCTCCCCCACTTAGAATCATTCATCCTCGAATGAGGATTAGAGTCCTCCATGGACACCGAACATGACTTAGCTCCTCATTCCAGTGGGTCCGAATTTGGCTAATTCCCCAAATTTTTAGAAATTTCGGTAGAGTTTTCCTTGTATTTGGGCCTATCCACATGTCAGATGGACACATAAATCAATCCTAACATCACAACCATACTCGATAAGGAATTACAAACAGGGGGCAACATCAACCAGAGCATTATATTCATTGCACAACGATTAAGATCACAAGAGCATAAACTTTACAAATTCAAAACACAGTCCATATGAAAGACACTTCTACCCTCTCTTACACATGGCCAACTGGCTCTACAAACAGATGGGGATATCTTTTATTCATATCTTCCTCTTTTTCCCAGATGGACTCTTCAACTTGTTGATTTCGCCATAGCATTTTGACGGAGGCAATCTCCTTATTTCTCAACTTATGAACTTCTCTATCAAGAATGGCAATAGGAACCTCTTCATAAGTCAAGCGTTCATTAACTTCAATAGTCTCCACAGGGATAATAAATGACGGATCCCCAACCAGTTTCTTCAACATAGATACGTGAAAAATAGGGCGCACTAAAGATAACTCTAGAGGTAACTTGAGCCTATACGCCACTTGACTAACCTTCCGCAAAATTCTATAAGGTTTGATGTACCTTGGGCTTAGTTTTCCTTTCATCCCTAATCGAATTATGCCTTCATGGGAAAAACTTTCAAGAACGCCCAGTCATCCTCTTTGAACTCTAGATCTCTGTGTCGCACATCAGAATAGGACTTTTGGTGACTCTGAGCGATTTTCAGCCGCTTTTTGATGACCTTGACCTTTTTCATAGCTTGATGCACAAGGTCTGGCCCTATCAATTCTGCTTCTTCAACTTTAGAAAAACTGATGGGGGATCTATATCTCCAACCATATAGAGCTTTGAACGACACCATTTGGATGTTGGCATGATAGCTGTTGTTGTAGGCAAATTCTATGAGTGGCAAATGATAATCCCAGCTACCTTTCAAGTCAAGAACGCATGCACGCAATATATCTGTAAGTGTTTGTATGGTCGCTTGTCTTATCCGCTGACACACGTCGGATGAGCATGCCTAACGAGGATGATTAGATCAACATCATATCATTGGAGTGCTTTAAAGGAGTCAAGATCAATAAGGCTATTTTGGAAATTTAGCTATTTAGGCTTGTCTTATAATTTAGGTCTACTTAGCTTTCTTTACTACCTAAGGGTATTTTGGTTATTTAGCCTAAATAGCATGCTGGTATTAATAGCTAAGCATTAGTGTATTTAGAGTTAGACTTGATGAATGATAAACTTGAAGGCTATGCAAGTCTCACACTCTTTCCTTATCTTTTAATTAATGCATTTATGAGTTTATGCCTTCAATTCCTTTATCGTGTTGTTTATGCTTTCATTAGTGTTAAATTAGTCTAGTTGGTGAGCAATTAGTAATAAATGCTTAATTGCTTAATTACTTTATCCGAAGGTTTCAAGAGTTTTCAATCTCTTGAGGGTTTTTATAGCTTATGAGATATAATTGATTGAGTTCATAAAGGTAATTAGGCTTCATATCCTAATCTCTTGAGGATTTTTGATTCTGTGTATTTTTCTATATCGTGTTTTCGTTCATAGTTCGTATCATCTTGGTATTGGTATCAGAGCACAAGGTATTTTTCTTACAATTCCTTGTTTATGTTTTGATTATCATCAAAATCTGAAAATAAATAAAAAAATCAAAAACTCCCAAATGAAAAATTGCTATTGTTTATCCGTATATGTTTCATTGAGTGAAGTTTCTAAACTGGAAAAAAAAAATTCAAAAACCGTGTTTCTATCGAATTTTGAGTTCGAAAGTTGTTCAAATCCTCTGAAATTGAATGATATGAGTGGAAATCATTGGTTACTTTGGGTTAAAACTTTGAATTCCATCCCGAAAATCCATTGTCGACTGTTGAATTTTGGGTTTTGCTCCAAATCGGTAATTAGGGCTCAAAATCGATAGGATCTTCATGATTCTAATTTGAAAGCAACATTTTGAAGCTTAATCTGGAGCTTGGAGTCGGTTTGAAGCTGGTTTGCTAGGGTTTAGGGTTCGAAATATAGAACCTGGTTTTGAAGAATAAGACGACCTAGGGTTGTCGATGTCATGAGCCTTGAACAAAATTGGTTTCTGGGGTTTGTTCCTAAAGTTATTTGGATGTTGAATCCAAAGTTTGAGTTCGATTGGTGAAGATTTGAACGAGATTGGATTGAAAATTTCTTGAATCAGTCGAAGAACTTGCTGTTGTGTTCTTCAAAATTCTAGGATTGAGTTCTATCCTACACAACATCCCTACACATCGACGCCTTAGCTGATTTCAGTGATTCATCATTTGAAGATTGCACAGGTTTGATTTCTAAATTGAAGATTGAACTTCTGAATTTGAACTTGATTGTTTGAGATGAAATTTTGTCTTGTTTGTATGAGTCAATTTCTGGATACCTAAGAAAGTAACATCATTGAACAATTTTCGGAAGCTTGGTCGAGTTTTGAGCTGATCTTCTTGAGTTCAAACTGAATGTCATTTAAAGTAGGGGGTGTGTGTGTTAAACTGTCGAGTTTTCTTTTTGTATCCTAAGTAGTTGACAAGTTTATCAATTAGTCGACTGAAAACAAAAATAGAATATAACTGAAAGCAGAAGTAAAGTGCAGGAAATAAAGACACCAATATTTTTATACTGGTTCGGATTCAATGTGAATTCTACTCCAGTCCCCTTGGGTTGCAAGGGTATTCTCTCTTCAAAGATCCTTGAATAATCTCGTACAATCGTGTTGATGTTATCTCCGAACACCAACTCACTTTTGGATCTAAGTACGCTCGTGATATTTTCGATACAACGCCTCACAAATGTTTTTCTCTCTTTCTTCTCTCTACTAATTACACAGTAAACTTCACTTAGATTATAATGCTTGTATAGAGTAGAACAAAGAGTACGAAGTTGGTTTGATCAAAGTATATAACGTCAAGACTGGTACATATGTATATATACTCTGTGAGGTCTTCTTGACTCTTGATTGATGTGAATCTTGAGAGATTGTGAACCCAAGGGAGTTGATCCTTGAAAGAAATCGTAGAGTTAAACTTTCCAAGAATAAGGTGTTGCTTCCGTTGATTTGCCTTGACTTGTGGTCTTGATTAGACTTTTCCTTTGCTATGCGGATCTGTCCATTATTTGATCAATCAAAATTAGATCCCTTGATTCCGTCTTTTAATTGTCTTCCTTTGATGGAGGAACTTCAGTGCATAGTTTCGCAATCTTGAATTCCTTTAATTTAGGTCCTTCCTATAATATTCTCCGTTAATGTGCTGTCAAATCCTTGATTGATTTTCCATTCGGATTTTCGCTACTCCTTCCTTTTTAAGTTCTAATCTTTGATAGTCTTTCTTTCCATTGCTTCCGGAGTATTTCTGCACATAAAAGATGTGTTATTTATCATTAAAATAAATGTAGATCTAACAATCTCCCCCTTTTGATGATGAAAAAATAACAGTGTTATAACACCAGTTTACTTCCATGTATATCAGTTGAGTTCTGCAATTTTTGTAGTTGACTCCCCCTCCATTTGTGTTTCCTGTCAGTTGTTTTTAGTCGACTCCCCCTCAGCTTGGCATCCTATATGTCAGGTGTTGTAGTCGACTCCCCCTCAATTCGGCACTGTAATATACCTGCAAGTTCCTAGAGACAAGACAACCACAAGGAAATACCAAAAAAAACTACTACTTTTCTCCCCCTTTGGCATCAGCAAGAAGTTAGTATAAGGCGAAGCTTTATAGCAGTCTATAACTATCTAATTCAGCATGCAGGAGCAAAAGTAAGTAATTATCTTAACAGTACAACCCATGACTGAAACATCAGTCTCAAAAGAAGCAAAAAGAAATTGTTGTTAACAACCATGCATCAATGACACAGAAAGTAGGTAAGAGTATTACAGATAGCCTCCTTAAGGCGTTCAAAACTTGCATTGATTATGACTGAGATTCACTCGATCATGTCGTGTACCTCCTTAAAAGCCTTTATTGCATTCTTTGTTCTCTTGGGAATTTTCACTCTTATGTTGGACACATCAGAGCTTGTGTCCTTTGACATTCCATGGACGTCTTCAATTGTGCTTTGCATGGAGGTTAGAGAGTCCTTGATGACAGTCAATTTGTCATTGATGAAGGCTAACTTTTTCAAGAGATCAGGATCACCTGCACTGGGAAGAGACACAGAGGCTTTTGCTTTTAAGTCTGTAGGAGCATTCCTGGCTTCACCGTCTTGCTTCTTTACCCAAGTTCCTTTTACAACAATGTATCACATGCTCGCGAACGCTATGGAGTTATATTACTTATTGACAGTGACATAGGGATAGTTAGCAAGAGATATATTGTGGGCTTCTAACTGATGGGTAATGACCATACCATATGGAAGACTCGTAGGATCATCGACACTCTCTATCATGAAATTGATGACCCAAGAAGATAGTTTGACCTTATGCTTAGTTAGAAGACAATAAACCGGGAAGGTATCACGTTGGGAAAAGGTGGAGAAAGATCTTGTTCTTGGGAGCAGAGTAGTTGCCACAATGTGTGCTAGGACACGGGTTTCAAAACAGACATCACTAGGTCCTAATTGACTGGGAAGGGAATCAGAGGGTGACTCAGCTATACAGCTTTTTGCTTGATCAAAAGAAATCTCAAAATCCTCAGGCGACGTATTCTTAAACAGCATAGAGAAACCCGAACACTTGCATTGAAAAATTGAGTCAAATAGAGTAAAATTTAACACAATACGTTTGCCAAGAACTAAGGACTCTAATTTTTCAGGTTTGGTAGAGCGAAAGTTAGAATAGAAAATTTAACAAGATATTCATATACCTTTGGAGGAGGAAGGCAAAGAAAGTTTTTCCACCCCTGGAATTCGAAGAGTTCCTTGACCTTGCAGTTGAGGCTCTCCATGATCTTTAGATTAATGACTCTACCATGGGCTACACGTTTGTCTTTGAAGGCTATGAAGGCTTCCATATTGGGTGTGTCCCGAAATTGAGGTCTGATTCGAGAGAGCTTGAGAGGTCAGTTTTCGGCTTTCTGGGTGTGAAGGTTTCAAGGATATCTTCCATAGTTCGTTTCCCTAGAGATTTTTCATTGAGGCTACATGCATCATCTGAGAGTTCCTGAGAAGAGGCAAAATCTTCAGAGTGGTCTGATCCTAAATTGACTTGTTCAGGAGGTTGAGAAGAGAGTTTTGCTCGAGAATGAGTGCTTTTGCGGGTTAAGGCAGAAGGATTTTTGGAATCTTTCGCCATTGTAGGGGTTAATAACAGGGGTTTGGAGACACAAACAATGTGAAGGAATTAGGAGGATGAAACCAGACTTAAAAAGAGTGAAAACTGACGGACGAGTATAGAAGGAAAGGGTGTCAGTGATTCGACGTGATGATTGACTACCCTCTGAAAAGTTATTGAAAAGATGTGAAAAATAAAAGTAAGAGACACATAATTAATGCTACTTACCCAAACAAGGAAACACGCAGATTAAGAGATGGCAAAATAAAAAATTACCACAAAGGTCCTAAATTTTGAATTAATAGGAATAATGCCAAGAGTCTCGTAATGCACAAAATCTGTCCTCGAGCAGGGGTTTTGTAAAAATATCCGCCAGTTGATCAATAGAGCTTAAAAATGATAATTCCATGCTTCCTTTAAGGACATGATCTCTAATAAAATAATACTTTATATCTATATGCTTGGCTCTAGAATGATGCATGAGATTTTTTGACAGACATATAGCACTAAAATTATCACAAAAAAATTCAATAGGTTTAAAGGATATTTCATAGTCACCCAATGGATGCGACATCCAGAGTAATTGAGCACAACATTGTCCAATTGTAATGTACTCTGTCTCAATTGTAGAAAGAGCTATTGCTCCCTATTTCTTATTGTTCCAGGAAATTAATTGCCTTTCCCAGTAATTGACACGTTCCACTTGTACTTTTCCTGTCTTCTTTGTCACCTGCAAGATCAGTATCTGAAAAAATCCTTCAAGTTTAAAATTGTTAAAACGTGAGTACCATAGTCCATAAGAAGTGGTTCCAATAAGATAGCGAATTATTCGCTTTACTGCAGTTAAGTGTGACTCCTTAGCAGCTGACTGAACCCTGGCACATTTACAAACACCGAACATGATATCCTTACCATTGTGGTGAGTGAAACATTTGCTTTCGAGCGGATGAAAGTAGCCTATATTAGGCCTTTTACCTTTCCATGGTTCATATGGAGTCTTCTTTAGGATGGGTCTTATGAGACATCTGTTGAGGATATGACATGATGTGTTGACTGCTTCTGATCCAAAAATGATTTGGCAATGAATGTTCTATTATCATTGTTCTGGCCATATTTTGCAAAGTTCTATTCTTGCGTTCAACTACCCGATTCTGTTGGGGTGATCTTGGGGTCGAGAAATTGTGAGTATATCCTTGATCATTATAGAATTCTTCAAATGCTCTGCTTTCAAATTCTCCTCCATGATCACTTTGTAGGTTGAGATGAGATACCCCTTTTCTCTTTTAATTCTTTTACATAAAATCTCAAAACATTTCAAGGCTTCATCTTTATGAGATAAGAAAATTACCCATGTAAAACGTGAGTAATCATCAACAATAACAAAAGTATATCGTTTACCTCCAATGCTAGCAGTTCTAGTAGGTCCAAACAAGTCCAGTGAAGTAATTGTAGGGGCTTGGTTGTGGACACAATGTCTTTGGCTTTGAAAGAGTTTCTAGTTTGTTTGCCAAGCTGGCATGCGTCACAAACATGATTTCTAGAAAAATTGAGTTTAGGAAGGACAATAATTAGATCATGTTTGGAAAGTTTTTCAATCAAATGCATGCTTGCATGGCCAAGTTTTTTATGTCATAGCCATGGATCATCAGATATGGATGCTAAACAAATATGACCATCTAGGTTTTACATGTCGTCTAGAATGTATACATTTCCATACCTTTTTCTTGGCAGAATGATTTTACGTGACTCATCTTCAATGGCACAACCTGTTTTCTTGAATTTCACATCATACCCATGATCAAATAGTTGACTTATGCTCAAGAGATTATAGTTGAGTCTGTCCACAAGGTATACTTCTGTAATATCACAGTTATGCTGAATGGAACTGTGCCGGTACCAACGATCTTTCCTTTTGAATCATCACCAAATTTGACATTTTCTCCATTTATTTTATGACTCCTTTGAACAGATTTTTGTCACCATCATGTGGATGGAACACGCACTATCTAAATAACATTTCCCTTTATGACTCTTTCTGTGATGTTCTTGCAAAATTGAATTATTAACTTCTTTTAGGTACCCAAGCTTGTTTGGGTCGTTGTTGGTTAGTTCTACTTGGATCAGGACTGTTTTTGGGTTTCCAAATACATCCTGAAATATTAGATTTACGAAATCTCCAAAATGAATATTTATGCCCAGCCTTGTTATAGTAATGACACACAGGGGTTGATCCAGTTTTTGATCTACCACTAGTGTCAGTATTTGTGGACTCAGTTCTAACAGGTCTTTTTCTAGTTGACTTGTAAGTCGCTTGGTTAGACTTGACAGAACTGTGACTAGTGGATTTGCGCATGCCATTAAGTTGCAATTGCAATTCCTGAACCTCTTCTTGAAAAACATCCCTTTCGATTTTAGAAACTTCAAGTTTGAGTTCCCGGTCCTTCTTTTTCCTATTGAGTCTCCTTAATGCATTTAGCATTTTTCTAAACTCTTTTAGGATAAGATCAAGAATATCCAGCAATTCGTTACATATATCACAGTTATAGAGTCTTACCCTACTTGTTTCACCTCGTGCCATGAAGCAATTTTCAGTTTCCTCTTTGCAATCATCGTCTGATACATCTTCATTAGTCCAATAACCAGAATATTTGTTGATATCATTTCCCAGAATAGTCATAAAGCACAGGTTTGCTATTTCTTCATGTTCTGAGCTATCTTCATTGCTCCAGCTTCCGAAGGATTTGTTTTTATTGAACCTTCTGGAGACTTTTCTTTAAAGATCCGGGCATTCAACTTGAACATGACCATATCTTCGGCATTCAAAATATTTTCCATCCTTTTGTCTTGTTCATTGTATTGTCTGGTTCTTCCCTATTTTGTGTTTTTGTATCTTCTCATCAATCCATTCATATTTCTAGAAACCATGGCAATTTCTTCTTCAAGAGCCTCTACGTCATCATCAATATCGTTCTCAGATCCTTCTGTTGTGGTTTTGAAGACAACTGTTTTCTTCTTCTCTTCCTGATGCATTTTCTTGAGACGTGTTTTCTCAAATGCTATGAGAACTCCATGCAGTTCATCATATGACAATTTGTCAAAATGTTGAGATTCAAGTGCAACTACTTCTGTCCGCTATGCGGTGGGCAAACTTCTTAGGATTTTCGAACTTTCTCACCACTTGAGTACGATCTACCAAAAGCTTTCCGATCGCCAATGATTTTGCTGAATCATGCAAACATTTATTCAATGGTTTCACCTTCTTTTATCTGGAAGAGTTCATAGTCGTGAACCAACAGATTTATCCTTGTTTCTTTCACTTGGCTAGTTCATTCATAGGTAACTTCCAGTTTGTCCCACATTTCTTTGGCGGTATCACAACTTGAAATCTTCTCATATTCTTCTTCACTTATAGCATTATAGAGCAAATTTCGTGCCTTAGCGTTAACTTGAACAACTGCCATTTGCTCATCAGAGTACTCATCTATGTCTTCAGGATCAGTGGATGGTTATGTTGATGCTGGAAGTGGATAGTTTTCCTTTTTGATAACACGTCATAGTTTGACATTATAGGACTTTGCATATATTTTCATGTGCACCTTCCAATGAGAGAAGTGATGTCCATTGAAATATGGTGGCCTTACTTGCGATGTCCCTTCTTGAAAGAGTGCTCCAATAGTTACTTGGTTTGATATGATCTTTTCTCACTAGCTGTTAAGCAAAAGATAAATATGTGAGACCTGCTCTGATACCAATTGAAAGTACAAGAGGGGGGTGAATTGTCGATTTTTCTTTTTGTATCCTAAGTAGTTGACCAGTTTACCAATTAGTCGACTGAAAATAAAAACAGAATATAACTAAAAGCAGAAGTAAAGTGCAGGAATTAAAAACACCCAGATTTTTATACTGGTTCGGATTCAATGTGAATCCTACTCCAGTCCCCTTGGGTTGCAAGGGTGTTCTCTCTTCAAAGTTCCTTGAATAATTTTGTACAATCGTGTTGATGTTATCTCCGGACACCAACTCACTTTTGGATTTAAGTACGCTCGTGATATTTTCGATACAATGTCTCACCAATGTTTTTCTCTCTTTTTCTCTCTACTGATTACATGGTAAACTTCACTTATATTACAATGCTTATTTAGAGTAAAACAAAGAGCACGAAGTTTGTTTGATCAAAGTATATAGCTTCAAGATTGGTACATATGTATATATACTCTGTGAGGTCTTCTTGACTCTTGATTGATATGAATCTTGAGAGATTGAACCCAAGGGAGTTGATCCTTGAAAGGAATCGTAGAGTGATTCTTTCCAAGAATAAGGTGTTGCTTCTGTTGATTTGCCTTGACTTGTGGTCTTGATTGGACTTTTCCTTTGCTAAGTAGATCTTTCCGTTATTTTATCAATCAAAATTAGATCCCTTGATTCCGGTTTTTAACTGTCTTCCTTTGATGGAGGAATCTTTAGTGCATAGTTCTGCAATCTTGACTTTCTTTAATTTAGGTCCTTCCTATAATATTCTCCGTTAATCTGCTGTCAAATCCTTGATTGATTTTCCGCTACTCCTCCTTTTTCATCTCTATTCTTTGATAGTCATCCTTTCCATTGCTTCCGGAGTATTTCTGCACATAAAATTTATGTTATTTTGCATCATTAAAGTAAACGTATATCTAACAATCTGAACTTTTTGGGGTTGAATTTTGATTTCTCTGAGCTTAAACTTGTTTTGATTTCTGAATTTCTTAATGACTTGGGATTGGTTAATTGAATCGACCACTGAAATTTACCTCTGTTCTGTGAAATTGATTGAGATGCATTCCTAGTTCGACTTGAGGCTGCATTATCAGTAAATACTGTACAGTTTAAATTTAGAATTTGCACTGTTTCAGCCGTTAAATTGCAGTGTTTTGTCTGCAGCATAGAATCTGCATTTTTCTGCACTGGTTAGGCTACTGAAATTGTTGCTAAAGTTTGGATCCTTGGCTGCTATTGAAAGCTATTGAAACAGCCTTGAAAATCTGCAGTTTTTGCATCAGTTGTCTAATGATTGCACAGCTTTTTTTTTTTTTTTTTGCATTGTAGGACTGCAAGTTCTGCAGTTTAGTAACTGGATTTCAGTTATTTGGTTGTTGCTTCCTAGTTGGTATTGGTATTGTCTGACGGGGTACTTGAACGAAGGGTAGAATGGAGTCAGTTTGGGGTAAAGCTAGACTGCAAACTTGAGCATTTGACCAACTTTGAGCTGCAGTTTTGGCCTAGTTCCAGCTGCAGTTTCTGCCTGGTTTTCAGGGATTGAAACCTGTGGTTGTGTACCTGTCTTCTCAGTATTATTGCACCAGTTTGTTAGCAGTTGGCTGCACAATATCTGCAAAGAAGGGACTCAGTTAGGACAGTATTTGAGCAGCAATTCCACAGTAAAACTGCAGCAACTTCACAACACTTTTACACTAGTTTTTACACCTATTTTGTCTCAGTATTTTGCACCATGTAAATTTCAGTAGTTTGGCCCTCAATTGGCTCCTATTGAACTGTTCTAGGAAGAGATTGCGAGCAGAAAAATTCAGATTTTAACAGGGGTAAATAGCTACTGAATTGGGCAGTTTTTTGGCAGTCTTTGAACCAGTTTTGGATCACACTCAAGCTGCAAGTTTGCTTGGTTGCAGTAGTATTTTTGAAAGTTACTTTCTGCAGTTCTTAGCAGTCAGTTTGTGTTCCTTGAAGCTAAGACCTACACAGTTTTGGAGCTGTTTTGACTGGAAACTAAAGCTATGACACAATAAAACAATCTGGGCAACATAAGTTCTTGCAGCTGTGAGTGGCAATCTGAGCACTGAAATTCTGCCATCTGAAATTTCATCTAAGTTGTTCTTGTGTGTTAAGGCTTATGTGAAATTGAAACTCCTGTCTACTGCTATAGAGAAAAGTTGGTTGACTTCTGCAAATTGAAGTTTTGGAGCAAGTTGTCTGGAAATTGAAGTTGCAGCTCTACAAACATGTCTACTTTTGCAAATATGACCAGTTTTACAAATATGTCCATTTTTGCGAATATGACCACATTTTGCAAATGTATCTAGTTTTGTAGTTTTTTTTCTTTTCTTTCGTTCCAATTTGTAGTAAACTAAACTCTAAACTTGATAATTGTTCTTATTAAGTATTAATCTAGTTTCTTGCGTGCTTAATTTTATTTCCTGCCAATTGTTTTGTGCGTTTATCTTTTACTTTCGTTGTGAATTGCTTGGTTCAAGTATTCTTTCTTTTAATTGTCTGTACTTGTGAATACACAACTTCCCCTCCACCCCGAAGACGGTTGGAACATATTGTGAAACCTTGAAACTTAAGTTTGCTAGCAATTTTGACATTTACTACTTGAGCGGAAAAAGGCAAGAGTGAATAGGACTTGAAGCACACAAAAGCCAATTGGTGCAAAGTGTGATACACGAGGGTTGAGCGACATCGAGTGAGCTTAGTGAGGACTTTGCTACTAGTCTGCTTTCTCATTTTGTAGGTATCATGAAGTACGAACAAACTTCTAGTCCTAATTGTGATCCAAGGAGTAAGACTCCGATACATGAAGTTGTATCTATGCTTTATGACATAAGTGAGAAGGTTACCAATATTACCATATGGCAACACAAAACGAATGCAAGGTTGAATTCCATATTGGGGGAATCTCAATTGAGGCATCAAGGAAGGGATAGTAGTATGACGCTTACTAATTCTTCTACTGCACCCTCTCCTTCACAAGTGTGACAAATGCTTCAAACCAAAGCGACTACAATCACCAAAGGGAACTTATTTTCCTCCACCAAACTGCCGACCACCTACCCCCTACCAACACCAACTACAACTCCCAACTAAACATCAACCACCACAAGCACCTCAACTACAACCTTATCATCATTAGAATAAGGAAAATCCTCACTCTCCTTTTGTTTTCCCTCTTTCTTTTCTCTCATTTTCTATTCAAGCTCTTCACTCCTTTCTTGTGACAACTCATTCACTTCACTCCACACTTCCTCTCCTTTTTTCATTCTAGAGTTGTTACTTTTCTCTCCCTCACTTTTCTCTATCTTTTGTCTCTCATCCTTGCTTTTTCTCTTTGCATTTTTCAAGGATGTTCTCAAACTCATTTGGCCTTTTCCCCTTTGGTTCACTTCATCCTCCCTATATTTTTCATTGAAAACTTGTTTGATATTGTCCAACTCATTCAAGGTGTCCTCTTGATTATGTTGAAAATGTGAGTTGTTCACCATTCCAGGCTCTTGAGGTGGTATTAGTGGTGGAGGAGGGAGATTGTCCCTCCTTGGTGGTACTTGTGCTGGTGGAGTGTAAACTTGTGGTCTATGTAGGGGTGGAGTTTGATACACACCGGATGAGCATGCCTAACGAGGATGATTTTCAAGTCAATATCATATCATTGGAGTGTTTTAAAGGAGTCAAGATCAAGAAGGCTATTTTGGCAATTTAGCAATTTAGGTTTGTCTTATAATTTAGGTCTACTTAGCTTCCTTTAATACCTAAGGGTAGTTTGGTTATTTAGCCTAAATAGCACGCTGGTATTAATAGCTAAGCATTAGTGTATTTAGAATTAGACTTGATGAATGATAAGCTTGAAGGCTATGCAAGTCTCACACTCTTTCCTTATCTTTTAATTAATGCATTTATGAGTTTATGCCTTCAATTCCTTTATCGTTTTGTTTATGCTTTCATTAGTGTTAAATTAGTCTTAGTTGGTGAGCAATTAGTAGTGAATGCTTAATTGATTAATTACTTTATCCGGGTTTTTCAAGAGTTGTCAATCTCCAGAGGGTTTTCATAGCTTATGGGATACAAGTAATTGAATTCATAGAGGTAATTAGGCTTCATATTCTAATTGGTTCTTGTTCTTCTAATCAATTGTAGGTCTAGCTCTTATATTTTATTTCGCATATTTTGCTATATCTGTGTTTTCATTCATAGTCCGTATCATCCGCCTGCCTGTGGATGGAAAGTCGTACTAAGATTTACTTGGGTCCAAACCTTGTTGAAATTTCTACCTAAAGTTAGCGGCGAGCTACGCCCCTCGATATGAGATGATGAAAACTAGAGTGTCGTGCAATCTATCTCATTTATATACAACTGAGCATTGTGTACTGCTGTGTAAGTGGCCTTAACAAGCAATAAGTGTGCTGACTTCGTGAGTCGATCCACAATCACCCAAATTGAGTCTAACGTACGAAGGGTGCGAGGTAGACCTACCACAAAGTCCATGTTGATCTCCCACTTTCAAATTGGAATCTCTATATTTTGTGCCAAGCTGACAGGTCTCTAGTGCTCGGCCTTCACTTGTTGTCAATTAGGGCATCTAGCCACAAAGTGCGCTATATCCCTTTTTATGTCATTCCGCTAGTGGATTTGCTTGAGGTCATAGTACATTTTCGTAGAGCAGGGTGCACAAAATACTTGGAACTGCGAGCCTCGGTCATGATTCTTTCCTGGAGACCATCCATATTTTGAACACATAATCGCCCTTGGTACCTTAGCATACCATCATTCGTGCCAAGAGAAAAAGCCATGGTCTTGTGTTTATAGATTCCCTCCTTCAATTGTACCAAAAATGGATCGTCATACTGTTTCTCCTTAACTTCCACTACCAGTAATGAGTTGGCTCTGTGTTGCAAAATCGCCCTTCCTTTGCTTGAGTGCTCGAGTCAGACTCCCAAATTAGCCAACAGGTGAACTTCCTTGACCATCGGCTGTAACACCCCGGAAAATTTTGAAGAACTTAAGTGTAAAGCCCGGTAAACTTTGCAAAGAAAATAATGTTTCATGGTACCGGACTAGGATTACGTGTTTAAGTAAAGGAAAATTTTTGGCGGAAAAATGCATTTCTGCTGTCCATTATGCGACCGCAGAATCACTCTGCGGACCGCATAATGGCCGCAGAGTGAGGCAGTTAATTGGGGTCAGTTGGAAGCAATTATGCAGTCGACTATGCGACCGCATAACTGTTATGCGGTGTACTATGCGACCGCAGAACAGTTATGCGGACGGCATAGTGACCGCAGACTCAGGCAGATTTATGGTCATTTTGGATACCAATTATGCGGCGGATATGCGGCCCGCATAACCATTATGCGGTCGCATATGCGACCGCAGAACCTGTTCCGGAGCTTCATTTTTGGATTTTTTTAACCCGACCCTATTTCGTTAAATACACTCTTTGGGTCATTTTTGAGGATAATCTGATATTTTAGAGTGAAAGAGAGTGCCCTAGAGTGAGAAGGTGTTCCTCAATAATTGATTCTTCAATTCTTGCTCAAGTTTTGGAAGATTAAGAAGGCAAGCTCACTAGGTCCTCATCCTAGAGGTAAGTTTCTACACCCTAAACCCTAATTTCGAAATCATCTAAAAATGGGTAATTAGCAAGATAATTTTTGGGCATGAGAGTTGATTATTTTACATGCATGTGATATCAAGGGGTGTAGGAAGATTGTTGAACTAAGCATGGTAAAGATTGGGTTGTGGGACGATGGAATCCTCCATAAAAGGACCTTGAAACCTTGTGCACACCTAGTGTTTGATAAAATGCTCAAATGAGCTAGAACCATGATCATCTTCCTAATTTTGATTCAATTTGTTATATTTCTAGAATAGATTGAAGTTGCTAAGAATTTCGGAACATTTTAGAGTTTAAGGAAGCTCAATTGAGGTATATTGACTAAACTTTCTCTCTTGGAATTGAATTCCATAATGTTTCCGTGAGTTTCAAAGTATGGGTTGCGTATTAAAATGTGGTGGCTTGAATCGTATTTCAAATGAAAGCTAGTATGCCAAATTGTGTGAAAAAATCTCAATATTCTCAAGACTCTTAATTGTTCATATGTGTACCAAAAGTCTTGATTGAGAATGTCTTATTGTTGATAACCTATAAAGATGGTTGGAAGTGAAATCAGTAAATTGGGAATATAAAGTGTGGCCAATGTGCCAATAGTGAAAGTTATACTTGTGACCAATGGTGCCAATGAAATAAAATAATGTGAGAAAGATTATGAAATGAGCTTTGACTCAGCTATTCCAAAATTGACTTCGACAATATAATCGGCTAAAAGTTTATGAACTCAAGTGATGCCCATATGTGGCTGTTTTAGCTAATGCTATGCTTTGTAAGTAATTTTCAATGTGTTTTGCGTTCTTACATATTCGTGAGTGAAAATTGTGTATGATTTTAACTTGTACTTCGATTGCCAATCATTTTACTCCATTTATTGGAAAGAAATCGATTGTGTTTAAAGCCTTCATTACTAATGAATTTAAAGTTGTGATTTTCGGAATATTCTACTTGTTGATAATTATGATGATGATCTATGAAAGGGAAGAAATAAAAGTGTGGAATATGAAATACGGCCATTGCGCCATGAATAAAGAATCATATGTATGGCCAAGAGAGCCAATGAAATAATAATGTTGTAAGTGGTTGAAAGTACGGATTAGGTGATATGTGGTGTGAAATGTTATGAGATGTACGTATTTGTACTTTTATTTTTAATGTGTTATGAAACCCTATGGACGGTCTATGAAACATATAGGTATATTGTGTTATGAAACCCTATGGACGGTCTATGAAACGCATAGGTATATTGTGTTATGAAACCCTATGGATGGTCCATGAAACGCATAGGTACATTGTGTTATGAAATTCAGTGGACGGTCTATGAACGCGTAGGTACATTGCGATATGAAATCCTGTGGACGGTCTATGAAACACATAGGTACATTGTGTTATGAAATCCTGTGGACGGTCTATGAACGCATAGGTACATTGCTATATGAAATCCTGTGGACGGTCTATGAACGCATAGGTATATTGTGTTATGAAATCCTGTGGACGGTCTATGAAACGCATAGGTGCATTGTGTATAAGAGGTATAGATGTACGGTATGAATAAACACTATGGACGGTCTATGAAACGCATAAGTGTATAATATGATATATGAACACTAAGGACGGTCTAATGAGACACATTATTAATGCAGACAATAGGTGCCCCTTTTGTTGTCCTTGTTTGTACAGGTTGTTTCAATTACATTATATTATGTGTTCCACGTATAGATCATATAGGCATTCTATTTTGAAAGAGGATTTCTAGCTATACATACTAGTGCTATTCGACAGTACTAACGTCCCTTTTGCAGGGGGCGCTGCATCTTTAATGGATGCAGGTGGTTCTACAGCAGGTGGCATTGATCAGTGATAGCAGTACACTCCTTTCAGCCGATTTGGTGAGCCCTACTTCATTTCGGGGTCATGTATCTTTTATTTCTCATGTACTTTGTGGTTGAGGTATAGCCGGGGCCTTATTACCGGCATTTCCATATTACTCTTTAGTTGTACTTAGAGGCTCCGTAGACAGGTTATGAGTGGTATTTGATGTTGGGAATTGGATTAGAACTGTTGGTATTTGGCAACATGTTTCATTAAATCTATAAACTCGTATTATTTTGGAAATATTGAATGATGTTGTTAATGGGAATGAAATGGAAGCGGTTAATGAAATCTCTTCAGTATTTGATTAACGGAGTACATCTCCTCTTTATTCACGAATAAATTTGGGTAGAATAAAATCTAACAGGTTTGCTCAGTCAGGTTCACTCGGTTGAGCGCCGGTCGCGCTCCTCAGTTTTGGGGCGTGACATCGGCCTTTGGTGTGCCTCCAAGTAAGCCAAACAACCCATAGATTTCTGGCTAAGAGCACCCACAACAACATTAGCCTTCCCTAGATGATAGAGAATGTCGATGTCGTAGTCTTTAAGTAGTTCAAGCCATCTCCTTTGCCTCAAATTCAACCCCTTCTGCTTGAAAATATATTGAAAACTCTTATGGTCCGTGAATATGTCCACATTTTGTACCATGTGGTCCATATGGATATATTCACGAACCATAAGAGCCTCCAATACATTTTCAAACAAAATGAGCTGAATCTGAGGCAGAAAAGATGGCTTGAGTTACTCAAGGATTACGACATAGATATTCTATATCACCCGGGGAAAGCCAATGTTATGGCGGATGCTCTTAGCTGGAAATCTATGGGTAGTTTAGCACACTTGGAGGCATATCAAAGGCCATTGGCCAAGGAAGTTCATCGATTGCCTAGTTTGGGAGTTCATCTTGCGGACTCTAGTGAAGGAGGGGTGATTGTACAAAATAGTGCTGAATCATCACTTGTTGTGGAAGTCAAAGAGAAACAGTATAACGATCCATTGTTGGCACAACTAAAAGAGGGGATTCATAAACATAAGACCATGGCCTTTTCTCTTGGCATTATGCGACCACATAACAGGTCTGCGGGCCGCATAGTGACCGCAGAACTGGTCAGTTCCTTTCCAGTTTTGGTACCCCAATTTCGCGGTCATTTCGCGGACCGCATAACCATTATGCGGTCGCATATGCGACCGCAGAACCTGTTCTGGAGCTTCATTTTTGGGTTTTTAAAATCCGACCCTACTTCGTTAAAATAGATGTAAGGGGCCATTTTTGAGCAAAACCTGATACTTTAGAGTGAGAGAGAGAGTCCTAGAGGGAGAAAGTGATCTTCATCAAATTACTCTTTAATTCTTGCTCAACCATTGAGAATTAACAAAGGAAGACTTCATGCATGTAGAAAGTATTAGAGAGGCAATTATTGGGTGTGTGGGTTGTTGTCTTTCATGCATGTATCCTTGAAGTATGTGGGAAGGTTGTGAGCTAAACATGGAAGAGAATGGGTTGGGAAATGATTGAATCTTTCACAAAAGGGCCTTAGAACCTTAATGCACACCTAGTGTTTGATAAAATGCTCAAATGAGCTAAAATCATGATCATCTTCCTATGTTTTGGTTCGATTTGTTATATTTCTAAAATACATTGAAGTTGCTAAGAATTCCGGATTATTTTAGAGTTTGAGAAGCTCAATTGAGGTATGTTGGCTAAACCCCCTTCTTCTTAGAATCAAATCCCCCGGTGTTCATGTAATTGGAGTAAGTCCTTGATCATTATTGAATTTATTATTCCTAATGTGGTTGTGTTGAAGGATGTATGTTCAATATTTATTCTAAATGCTTCATCATGTTATCTTGCCATTTGAGGATGTGCTCAAAATGTGGAATATGTGTTGGAAATGTTAAGACTTCATGTCAAGATCGAAATAATGGTTGTTATGCCAAATTGTATGAAAAGCCTCTATGTGCCTAAGATTTCCCAAATTGCTCATATGTGAATTTAAATGTCTTGAAGGGGAAGCCCTATTGTTGTTGATAATGATAATGATATTTGAATGTGGAAAAGGGAACTGAAATTACGAAATATGGCCAAGTGCCAAGAATGACCTTATAATTGGGGCCACTAGTGCCAATAAATTGAAAGGATATGAAAGAAGAATGACGTGAGATGATTGACTGAAAAAGGTAATGTCTTGGGTGAGACGGCCTAGCCGATTGGGCCGTGATCGGACACCATGCCGCACACATGGTGGTGACTGTGCTGAAAATGATAATTGAAATTGTGGTTATGGTTGATGTATCAAGTGAGACGACCTAGCCGATCGGGTCGTGATCGGACTCCCGTAAGAATACGGTGGTATTGTGAATTGTGGAATATCGGCACTAAAGATCACCCAACCTAATAACATGGAAATTGACTTGAAAACTTATGTGATCTTAAACTTGATGTTTTAATGTTATTTGAAGCTTGTATTGAATTCTTAACTGTTTCCCTTGTATTATTATTCAATCTATTGAGATGGTGTTTAGCTATACATACTAGTGCTATTCGACGGTATTAACGTCCCTTTTGCCGGGGGCGTTGCATCTTTAAATGGATGCAGGTGGTTACATAGCAGGCAGTGTTGATCAGTATAATCGTGCATCCTCTTCCTAGCAGACTTGGTGAGCCCCACTTCATCCCGGGGTCACGTATTGTATCTTTTGTTCATATTATTATCACATCTCGAGGTATAGCCACGGCCTTGTTGTCGGCACTATCATGATGTTTATATCCTAGTTGATTAATGATTAAAATTGCTAAATGGGTTTCTATGAAAGTCTTGTATAAGTGAAGAAAACATTTTTATTCGTTTTGAGAAAAAGATTTGTATCCTTAGATATGGTAATATTTGTTTTCAAGACTATATAGTAGAGTTTGTAATATAAGGGAGAGGGATTATTTGAGAGCATGAATTTTATACTTACACCTTATATTTATCAAAACAAGTGTAACTTGTTTGTTTATTGGGAAGCTGTTGTGCAAAATCTGAATGTTTTCCAAAGGCTGCTTGGCATAGTTTTTGTAAAATGGGATCCGGCTATGTGTGGCGCAATTGCCTCTTTTGATTCAGAATTCAGATGTTAAGTTGCCTAGTCCACTTGTTTAAAACTTTTCAAAGGGGCATTATTGCTTAAGCTTATTAGAATCCTGTAACTACCTAAAACAAATAAAACTCACTAGAAAGAAAGGTATGTAAATGGAAGAAATATTAGTTGCTAAATAATTAGTTTTAAAGTGTTTAGATTCCAGAAAATGTTAAGATTTTTAAAGCGATAAACCTTTTCGAACACCTTTTATCTTATTAGGTTTGATTTACCTAAAGTCCATCCTAAATAATCAAAGTGAAAATAAATATCCAATACCAATGTTAGTTCCTCAAAGACATTTACATAAAAAAAGACAATAACAATAGTAATTATTTCAGATAAAGGGAAAGGATGCTAGACTCTCATATTGGGTTGACGAATTAGTCAGGACCAACTAGGCTCTAAACAGCAGCATGCTTCGATGGACGACACAGGAGGTACTGAACCAAACACTCTTAAGTACTGAACCTTACTCTTCTATAGAGGTTTAAGTACAAGAGAAATCTCAACCTAACAATCAACCAAAACAAGTGCCCAGGCAGTCTTACATAATCCACATGAAACAAACTAGCACAAGTACAGGAGGTCCATTATGATATCTCATGACACATTTCAAAATTTCAATCATAAAGAGACACCAATAACTTAGAACAAACAAATTCAGTCTTCAGGAATGTCACTCTAAATGTTAAGACATTATGTAGTTTGCAAAAGACAATGTCACGACTCGAAATCCGAACCGCGGGATCGTGATGACGCCTAACACCAAATGCCAGGCAAGCCAACATAACAAATAATACAAAATAAAGAAAAGCAATAAATATCTGATAACCAATCAATGATATAACATAAACCACCCCAAAATCTGGTGTCACAAGTACATGAGGTTTCAATAGAAATACAACACTATCCGAACTAAAATGGTAATAACAGTAGAAATAGGAAAGTGACTCTAAGGTCTGCAAATGGGGTGTAGCTCTACCTTGAGTCACTGACTGATATCAGCTACGTGCCTCTCAGAACTCCGCTGGTACCAACGTCAAAATCTGCACAAAAAGTACAAAAGTGTAGTATGAGTACAATCGATCCAATGTATTCCCAATAGGGGCCTGCCCACCGATTATAGCTCGATGGTGGTGAAAATAGTGTAATACTGTATATATATATATATATATATATATATATATATATATATATATATAGAAATAGGAAAGTGACTCTAAGGTCTGCAAATGGGGTGTAGCTCTACCTTGAGTCACTGACTGATATCAGCTACGTGCCTCTCAGAACTCCGCTGGTACCAACGTCAAAATCTGCACAAAAAGTACAAAAGTGTAGTATGAGTACAATCGACCCAATGTACTCAGTAAGTGTCGAGCCTAACCCTAACGAGGTAGTGACGAGGCTAAGACAAGACACCTACGAAAAATACTGTATATATATATATATATATATATATATATATATATATATATATATATATATATATATATAAAATAACGGGGAGGGGTATAAAATGGGAGCAACGATCGGAAAAATAAGTGCAAAATCGCCAAGTAAGTCTCTTTCCGAAATGAGCAATGAAGCAGCCAAGTTAAATTCACAATCCAAGAATCGACTAAAGCAATGAAATCATCAAATTGCGGCATCACCCTTTGTGCTTTTACTCTCATTCTCACCATATAATATAAATGTAATTGCACAACATTACCCTTCGTGCTTTCACTCTCATCCTCACATGATAATGATAATAAAGCAATCAAGTGCACGACATCACCCTTCGTGCTTTTACTCTCTTTCTCACATGATATGATATAAATACAATGGCAGGACATCACCCTTCGTGCTTTATCCTCACGTTCACTCAAGCAATGATATCAATATATAAATATGGCACGACAATACCCTTCGTGCTTTTCACTCTTCCTCACAAAGCAACAATAACAATCCATGGTACCAAGCAAGGTGGGAAGAAAATTTCAACTTTCAATGTCCCAACAACTTCCAAAATTAACAATAAACATGAAATAGAACAATTAAAGAAATAGCAATCTAACTAAGGCATGAAAAGCACAATAAATGAAACAACATGGTATAATAAGACAATTTCCACGCGCATGATTTAACCCAATGACAATGCATATACACTCGTCAGCTTATCTATACACCATCCCCACACATAATTCACGTAGCAAATAGAATAAAAAGTCCTAATTTCCTCAAGTTAAAGTTAACCACAATACTTACCTCACTCCGCAACCAAATCAACATTCAATCACGGCCTTGCCTTTCGACCAAGCCTCCAAACCAATAGAATCTAGCCAATTATCGATCAAACAATTCAAAATAAGCTTTATAAACTACCCATGAATGAAAAAGGTTCACTTTTGATCATTTTTTAAAAAGTCAACTCTGGGTCGCTTGGTCGAAATCTGAGATTCGGAACAAAACTCGATTACCCATTCACCCCCAAGCCGAGTTATGTAATTTATTTTGAAATCTATTTGAGGTCTAAATATCATTTTTATAAAATTCTTAAATTCTACCCAAAACCCCTAATTTCTACCGTGGAATTCATAGATTTGATGTTAAAAAACTCATAAAAAGTAATTGAAATTGATTGAAATCAAGTTACAGTCGCTTACCAATGAATTTGTGGAGAAAGTTCTTCAAAAATTGCCTCTAGACTATTTGGCAATTGAGAAATGGTGTAAAATAAGCTAAGTCGCGATTTTTCCCTCATTTACCCATCTACAGATGTCGCATTTCCGAATGAGTTATTCGCAAATGCGACACGTTGATCGCAAATGCGATCAGTGCATTAGGCAGTCAAACATCGCAAATGCGACAAAAATCTCACAAATGCGATTAACCATCCATCGCAAATGCAGTTAAAAGCTTCGCATGTCAAAACCTACCAGAGTTCAAAAAAATGGCAAAATGTTCGCAAATGCGGACCATACCCAGTGCGCAAATGCGATGTCCCGCCCGCGGTTCCCATTTTGAAAATGCGATCATTTGACTGCAAAAGCAAGCCTGAAAATGCGAGCCAAACCTTGCAAATGCAAGATTTGCAGACTTGCACCAGCAACTGCTGAGCGTTAGCAGTTGCAAACCCATCCGTAACACTCTCAAAACTCACCCGAGCCCCTCGGGCTCTAAACCGAACATGCATGCATGTAATAACATCCTACAAACTTGCTCGCTACCTCAAATCATCAAAATAACACTAGATAACAAGAATCAATCATCAAAACTCAAGAATTACAATTTTAAAACTCATTTTCATAATTTTTTATATAACACGCCGAAATGCGCTCGGGTCGCCCTAGACCCCAACCAAACGTGTGTACAAGTCCAAAAATATCATACGAACCTACCGAAATCGTCCAAATACTGATCCGGGGTCGTTTACCAAGAATATTGACTGTCATCAACTCTAGCCTCATTTTAAGTTAAAATTTTCATTTTCTTCAAAATTTTACGTAAAAGCTTTCTGGAAAACTAATTAATAAACATCAAATGAAGTTATGGGAGGTCTCGGAATAAGAAAATTAAGGCTAGTACTCAAAATGACCTATCAGGTTGTCACAAAAAAATACATTGCATTTATTCACTGCACTTTTTCATAAGGATCCCATTAAATAGAGTTTCTTTAAATAGCTTTAGATTATTAAAGCAAGAAAGAACATGAGATCTAACTTATTTCCTTTCAATCTTTCACTACTTTTCCTAAGATTTCAACCTAAAATCTAAGGTTTTCATGGTGGAATTGGGTGTTTTTGGGTAGAAACTAGGAATTTGGTAAATTGGGGATTTAGACCTCAAATTGAGGTCGGATTCCAAAATAAATTACACAATCGGGCTCGGGGGTGAATGGGTAATCGGGTTGTGATCCGAATTTCGGGTTTGGACTAAGCGGGCCCGGGAGTTGACTATTATTGACTTTTTCAATAATGACTAAATTGAATATTTTGCAATCGTGGGTGATTCCTAAGGCTTCTTTTGAATCATTTAGTTGGTAATTTGCTAGATATTGTTGGTTCGGAGGCTGGTTTGAAAGGAAAGAAGTCCCTCAACAACAAACAAACACATAGTTGTATGCCTCATTATATACTAAAGAATCCAAGCCCAAATACCTTAACTTAAAATTGGCCTGAGGAATCATACTAATTGTTAGAATAACTGGGACATTAAGCATGAATAAGAGGTTCAACTTCCAGTCTCACTATTTGAATCCTATAGGCATGACATCTAAACATAATAATGCACATTTGACAACATTTTGTTATACTTCTAAGCTATCAGAATCAGCACTAATCAAGTCACATTAGTGAAAACCTTCTGGACAGTGTCCTTAAACATCAAATGATCATGAGACAACAAGAAGCACTTATATACAGCTAGCCAAAACAAGACATGCATGTGATTGCAATTCAGGCAAACATGATCACTTTTTGAACTCTAAAGTAAAAGCAGGCCAATCTAGGTTGACAAAGTTTGGAATATTTAGATTATCATGATAAACAAATGTCTACTAACATATACCATTTCACCTAGCTGAGCAGAACAACATAGTGCCATAACAGGACTATTAACTGGAACCACTTAATTAAACAAACAGATAAACATGATAACATTGGCAGGACTGAGAGTCATTCCATCAATTAAACAAAAGAAACATGATACTATAAGCATGGGGATCATTTGATCAGGACAACATAATGATGAAGGCATGGAGATTTTTCAGTTAATTAAATAGGACAACATAAAAGTTTATGAACATCATTCAATCAGCTTAAGCAGATGGTAATGACTGTCAACAAGGATCACTCAAAACAACACAAACATAAAACCATTCAATTGGTTAAGCAATACACCATGATAATATAGGTATGAGAAATAGAGTTCAACGACCACCATAAGATGTTGATTTAAACAACAACACATGGATAAACACAACTATTAGTAGGAAGTATTAGTTGATTAAGAAAAAAATAACACAAATATCATAACATAATAGAATGTCACATACTTGACTAATGATTATCATGAAGAAAAATAGGCAAGTGATTAACAGAATACATCAAATAAACGAGACAACATGATATCACATAAAATGACTGAATAATTAAAAGGGGAGTCAGTGGTCTACTGACCTTTTTCAGAGCAACAAACCAGGTAATCTTTCTTAGCCATTTAGGATCCAAAGTTCCCGATCAATTCTCAGTGGTTGAACTCGAGCGGAAACAAAAAGAAAGAAAGGAATAAGAGAAATTCTCTAAGTATTTAAGTAGATAGCATTTTCTAGACTTCTTAAGGTAGTTCGTGTTTGGTGAGTGCATTAAAGCCCTCTATTTATAGTGGCAAATTGATCCTTAGGTTCCATTTGAATTTGAAAGAATTAATGGAAGGTGACGATGAGCACTGATCAAAGCAACATTGGAAAAGATGAGAAAAATAGAGGGAAAAATCAGAAGGAGAGTTTACTTATTCGAAATGACGAACGGGTTAGCCGTTGATGCCAAACAGACCGTCGATTAAAGAAAATATCTAAAGATCATTACGTTTGATCTCTGGACCATCGACCATCATGATGCGATCTAGATTTTCACGAATCCATAGCTGCATGTAACGATTTTGAACGGGCGAAAGATGAAATGATTATATTCTTGCACTTTCATATTTTGGTCTAGGGTATCGGGGCTTGAAATTCAAAATTGGATGATGATTATGGTAGGCTCGGCTAGATTCGCGGTTGAAAGAGTGTCATGACCCAACTCCCACCAGCTGCTGCGAAGGCACCTAACACTACTTGCTAGGCAAGCCAACAATTCCATAATAACAGTAAATTTATAAACCGAATTTAATAAACTCAACAACGGAGATATCATGAAATAACATCAAAATAACAGTAATACTTCTACAACCATCCCAATAATCTGGTGTCAACGAGTGCATGTGCACTACTGAATATCAAAATACAAGGCCAAATCCTCAATGCATTATTTGAATAATAGAACAATAATAACAGAAATAAATAAAAGAGAACTTCAAGGTCTGCGGACGACATAGCAGCTACCTCGCAGTCTGCCAAAGATGGTACCAACACAACTAGCAATCACCACATCCGGAAGTACTTGGATCTGCACACAAAGTACAGAATGTAGTATGAGTACAACCGGCCCCATGTACTCAATAAGTAACAAACCTAACCTTGGGCTGAAAGCTGTGATGAGCTCAGAAGAAATACTTAGAGACCAATTTTATAACCAATAACATGTCGGAACATAAAGGAAACAGTATAAGCAAACAACTCAATAATATCATGTTCAGCTCATTCACATTTAAGGAATTTAGACATGCTTTCCAAGTATAACAGTTAAATCCCAACACGGATAAAATATTTTATTTGCTAGCTAGCATGAGAAAAGTACATCTCTATGCCTACATATCAAATATACATATCAACTCAATATCATCACAGTGAAGCCATAAAGAATAACCACACTTAGCATGTTCACGGTGCCTGGCCCAAGGCCTTTACCATCACACACAACAACACTTAGCACTATAGTGTGCCTGGCATAAATTCCCCTCACCAAAGCATGTATATATATAACACTGTGCATGCGCTCACTGTTGGCATGTCAGACTTCGGAGGGGTGAATCCTGGCCCAAGTGCTAATCAAAATCACATAGCCCAATAGTGGGGCCTGGTGCACATGTAGCCTCAAAATCAGTACCACTTAGCCCAATGTGGGGCCTAGCATACATGCCACCTCAATATCAATACCAAATCGGCTATATGGCCTAAGCTAAGTCATCAACTGCTCAAGACTCAGTTAACCATATCTCACAGTGCTCCAATTCAACAGTGTTACATATACGAGGAATCAAATAAGAAGGTACGGAGACAGAGATATCATACACGGATATAGCATCATGATTGAGAGTATGTGTACAATTAAGGCAAATAGCTCAGAAACAACAAGAATAGCCCTATCATATCTCAAACAAATAACACATAGCCTAGACATGATTTCTAACATGAATTAGAACTCAAATAATCATACAGGTTAAGAAAATACTGATATAACGAGGCATGATAGAAAAACAAATCCCATAATAGTCTAAAAGCCACTTCAGTTCATGAATACTCCAGTGCATGCACACACGCCCCTCACCTAGCGTGTGCGTCACCCAAATACATCTCATATAACATGGATCCCAGGGATATTTACCCTCAAATCCAAGTTTAGATATGTTACTTACTTCAAAACGCGGGATTTAATACTCTAAAAAGCCCTTCCCACATGAATCGGCCTCCGAACGACTTAAATCTAGTCACAAACAACTTAATATCATCCAATAATGTCGTAGGAAACAACTCCAAATAATAAATCTTCATTTTTATCAAAATCAAAAAGTCAACCCCGGGAATGCACCTCGGAACCCGACAAAACTCAAAAATTCCGCACACCCATTCAAATACGAGTCAAACCATACTGATTTCATCCAATTATGACATCAAATCGACCTTCAAATCATCAAATTTCATTTAGAAAAGTTTTTACTAAAATCACCAATTTCTTCACTTAATTTCACCAATTAAATGCTAAAAATAAGAATGGAATCATGGAATATAAGTAAAAAATACTCCCAATCCAAATCATGAAAATCCCCTCCAAAATTGCCCAAAATCGAGTTCTCTAACTCAAAATGTGATATAATAACCAAACCCTCGAATTAGAGATGTTAAATAGTCTGCCCAGGCATACCCTTTGCGATCGCGGAAATGCCTTCGCGATCGCGAAGAACATAATCCTCCAGCTGCCAAAACCTCCTTCGTTAACGCGACATCCTAGTCACAAACACGACCAACTCCACCATGCCTACGCGAACGCGTACATTCTTCGAAAAACGTGAAGATTTAAGTCCCGATGCCACCATCCGGCCTCCCTTCTACATGAACGCGTCGTCCATCATGCAATTGCGGAGGCCACTGCCTTCCAAAGCTTCGCCAACACGTTCATCAACTCGAGAACACGAAGAACAATTTGCCTTTCAACCAAGAAGCCCTCCGCGAATGCGACCACTGTGTTGCGATAGCGAAGAAGAAAACACCAGACATCAGAACAACAATCCAACACATAGAGGAATGGTCCAAAACCCATCCGAAACATACCCGAGGCCCCCGAGACCCGGTCCAAATACACCAACCAATCCCAAAACACAACAAAAACCTACTCGAGGCCTCAAATCACATAAAACAATATTAAAACCACGAATCGCACCATAATTCGAGCCTAATGAACTAATGAACTTTAAACTTCCAGAACGCATGCCGAACCATATCAAATCAACTCCGAATGACCTCAAATTTTGCATTCAAGTCCCAAATGACACAATTGACCTATTCCAACTCTCAACTTTCCAAAATCCGAACCCGATATGAATAAACTCAACTCTCGGTTAAACCTATCAACCTTCCAAACCTTCAACTTTCCAACTTTCGCCTAAAAGTACCAAACCAACCTACGGACCTCCAAATTCAAAATCGGACATATGCCTAAGTCCAAAATTACCATAGGAAGCTATTGGAACCATCAAAAATCCATTCCATAGTCTTCTATACAAAAGTTAAACTCTGATCAACTCTTTCAACTTAAACTTCCAACCTTGGGACTAAGTGTCCTAATTCATTCCGAAACTTTTCCGAAACCAAACCAACCACCCCGGCAAGTCACAAAACCTCAAATAGATAAGTAAAGCATTAAATAGGGGAAACAAATCTAATGTACACAAAATGACCGGCCGAGTTGTTACAAAGGGAGAAATGATGAAGCTCTTAGTTGGATTTGAGTGACTTTGCATGATTTTGTGCTAGGTTTCAGAGATAGCAGGGCATGAGAGGATGAGAGAACAGAGCGAACAAAGGGAAATGGGGTGGCTGCATTAGGGGAAATGGTTCTAGGGTTTTGGGGGGGTTGGTTAATTAAAAATGGGGAATTGTATGGGAGCCGTTGGATCATTCAGATTAACGGGTCTAGATTTTTGGAGATAAAAAAGAGAAGAAATTTTTTTGTGGGGATAAAATGGGGGCCGTTGGATCACTTTGATCCAACGGTTGAGATAAGTTGGGGGCCTTAAAAATTAAAGAGGAATTACATCTAATTCTGGACCGTTGATGATTTTGATTAATGGTCCAGATGAGTTGTGTTTGTTATGTGAGTTGTTTGGGGAGGTGACATGGCGCGTTGTGATTGGTTGAGAGTGAGTGGCAAGGATCGTCAAGTAGGATAGGTGATGGGGCTGCTGGACCGGGTCAGAGGTGTTGGGCCAGTGCTTTTGCGTATTCGGCTGGATTGGGTATTTAACTCATGGCCACTCGAATTAAAAATCAATCAATTGCTATTGTAACCTTTTAAAGTTTTAACCCCCTTTTACAATTAAATTAATTAAACTTATTTAATCCCAATAAAATATAATAAAATTCCATTAAAAGATGTATTATTAATTAGCTACTGTAAGATAATTTTTTATTATCAAAATAATTGTAGTACTCGTCTATTGATTTGTGAAGGCTAATTGTTGATTAATTAAAGTAATAGAGGTAATATAATTATAATTATTTAAGACAAAATTATCATAAATTAATATTGTTAACTATGATTATACTTATTATCACCTATTATATTATTTATATTTGAAAAAAATAGATGCAAATATTTTTTAAAAGTACTCTACTACATTTATTGCTAATCAATAAGCGTTAAAAATTTATTTAAAAGGGGCAGGATCAAAATTGGTTGTCAACAGTGTGATACAGGGACAACCAATCCGTACCAAGAATGACCTCAAAATCCACCATATTCAACAACAAAAGATCAACTATAATATCAAAACCATTAATAGTAACAACACAAGACCGGTACACCCGATCAACTACAATGGAATCTCCAATCGGTGTAGACACCAAAGCATGGACATCAAGAGAATCACGAGGAATACTCAAGTTTGAAGCAAAATATGATGACATATAAGAATATGTAGAAGCCGGATCAAAAAATACATAAGCATCTCTATGACATACTGAGATAATACCTGTAATAACAGCATCATGCGACTCCGGAAATGCATAACAACGAGGCTGAGCCTCACCAACTTGACATGTACCTCTAGGACGACCTCACACTGACTAGCCGCCACCTTTAAATGGCTGGCCTCAACCTCTGGCTACTTGAGCCCCGCCTCTAGCTAGCTGAGCGGGTGGTGAGCAACCAGTGCCGAAATCATGGCATGAGTAACCTGTTGTGGCATACTGCTTACTGACCTAGGGTAAAACCTCGCGACCTGCCTTAGATCCCGACACACCTAGCAAGCCCTCTGCTGACGTGACTACTAAACTATAAGGACTCGTAATATAAGCAATTATATGTGAAAATGGTTTTGGAACTATTAAGGAGGTTTATATGGGGGAAGGATTTGTGTGGAACAAGTTAGATATATTTGTCATGCCCCAACCTCGTGAAGCGTGACCGACGCTCAACCGAGTGAACCCGGTCGAGCAAACCTGTTAAATACTTTCTACCCAACTCACCCATGATCAAGAAAAAATATGATTTCATTAATTAGACAGTAGGAAGTTCATACATACAACAGTAACCCGTTTCATTAGTTACTACACTATTAAGTCTCAAAATACACAACATAACTTGTTTGACTTTTCTAGCACCCATTTACAACCCACATAGTGTTTGCGGAGCCTTTAAAAGATACAAAAGAGTGTTATGATAGTGCTGGCAATAAGGCCCCGGCTATACCTTGAGACATTCCACTTAGAATAACTAGAACCCTTACTGGGATTCTCACTTATAGGTACCATAGTATACCTTTAAATATTAGGTGGCGACTCTTCTTTTATCACCTTCAGGGAAACCACGAGTTGTATTTTGTTTTGACCTGTACAAAATAGGGTATAACACATGCTATCTTGGATTATCATGCCAAGACTATGACGTTAGCTATGCCGTGTTTGCGTAGATTAGAGTAGAGAGGTACCCTAGTCATTCCACTTGCAGGGTGGTTTCATATTTGAAGGCTCGGCGTATCAATGAGAAGGGGTGTTTAGCGTATTTTGCTTACATTTGGGATTCTAGTATGAGGGTTTCTTAGGTGGATTCAGTGTTAATGGTGAGGGAGTTTCCAAAGGTGTTTCCTGCGATTTGTCGGTATGTCACCAGATAGGGATATTGACTTTTGTATTGATTTAGTTCCGGGCACTCAGTCTATTACTATTCCACTGTATCGTATGGCTCTAGCCGAGTTGAAGGAACTAAAAGAGCAGTTGTAGGATTTTCTTGATAAGGGATTCATTAGACCGCGTTTTTCACTTTGGGATACGCCGATGTTGATTGTTAAGAAGAAGGACGGATCGATAAGGATGTGCATTGAGTATCGGCAGTTGAACAAGGTTATCATCAAGAACAAGTATTTGTTGCCTATGATTGATGATCTATTCGACCAGCTTCATGGTGCCAAGGTATTTTCCAAGATTGATTTTTGATCTGGCTACCATCATGTGAAGATTAGGGCATTAGATATCCCTAAGACAGCTTTTAGGTCCCGATATGGTCATTACAAATTCTTGGTGATGCCATTTGGCTTGACTAATGCATCAACGACCTTCATGGATTTGATGAACCGAATGTTCAAGCCTTATTTTGATTCCTTTGTGATTGTCTTCATTAGTGGTATTCTAGTTTACTCTTGTAGTAGGAAGGAGCATGATCAGCATTTACGGATGGCACTTCAGACTTTGAAGGATCATTAGCTATATGCCAAGTTTTTTATGTGTGAGTCCTGGTTGGACTCACTTGCCTTCTTGGGTCATGTTGTGTCTTCTAATGGTATCAAGGTGGATCCCAAGAATATAGAGGCAGTTCATAACTAGCCTATACCTATTTCAGCTACAGAGATTTAGAGCTTCTTGTGTTAGGCGGGCAACTATCACCGTTTCATGGAGGGTTTTTCATCTACCTCAGCCCCATTGACTAAGTTGACTCAGAAGGATGCTCTTTTCAAATGGTCTGACGAGTGTGAGGAGAGCCTTCAGAAGCTCAATACTGCATTGATTACATCCCTAGTATTCATGTTGCCCAGAGGCTTGGGGTCTTACACAGTGTATTGTGATGCATCGCATATTAGACATGGCGCGGTATTGGTGCATGATGGTAGAGTGATTGTCTATGTGTCTCGTTAGTTGAAGATCCATGAGAGGAAATTCCCTGTGCATCACTTGGAGCTAGCAACCATTGTGCACATGCTCAAAATTTGGAGGTATTACTTATACGGTGTGCCATGTGAGGTCTACCCTGATCATCAGAGTCTCCAACATCTATTCAAGAAAAAGGATTTTAATTTGAGGTAGCAGAGATGGTTGGAGTTATTGAAAGACTATTATATCACCATACTTAATCATTCGGGGAAGGCCAATATAGCGGATGATGCCTTGAGTAGGAAGGTGGAGAGCATGGGTAGCCTGGCATTTATACTGGCAGTGGAGAGACCAATGCCTATGGATGTTCAGACCTTGGCTAACAGGTTCGTGAGGTTGGATATTTCAGAGCCTATTAGGATTCTTGCTTGTGTTGTGGCGAAATCATCTTTGTTGGAGTGTATTAAGGCTCACTAGTTTGATGATCTACACTTGTAGGTGTTGAGAGACACGGTGCAATGGGGTGATGCCAATAAGGCTGTGATTGGGGATGATGGTGGTATGCGACTTCAAGGCCGGATTTGTGTTTCGAATATTGATAGCTCGAGAGAGTTGATCCTCAAGGAGGCTCAGAGCTCCATTATTCCTTTCACCCTAGTGTCCCGAAGATGTATCGTGTGAAGCAACATTATTGGTGGAGGAAAATGAAGAAAGACATTGTTGGACATGTCTCTCGGTACTTGAATTATTAGCAGGTGATGTATGAACACATCAAAAATCGGGTGGCTTGACTCAGAAGTTTGTGATGCCGTAGTGAAAGTGGGAGAGCATCACTATGGACTTTGTGGTAAGCTTACCATGGACATTTAGGAAGTATGTTGCTATTTGGGACATTTAGGAAGCAAGTGATGTATGAACATTAGAAACCGGGTGGCTTGACTCAGAAGTTGGTGATGCCGGAATGAAAGTGGGAGCGCCTCACTATGGACTTTGTGGTAGGCTTACCATGGACATTCAGGAAGTATGTTGCTATTTGGTCATTGTGGACCGATTGACCAAGTCCGCACATTTCATCCCGGTGATGACTTCCTACTCTTCAGAGCGGTTGGTTCAGATTTACTTCAGGGAGATTATTTTCCTGCACGGTGTGCCAATTTCTATCATATTAGACTGTGGCACACAATTCACTTCCACTTGTGGAGAGTGGTGCAATGTGAGTTGGGCATGCAGGTGGATTTGAGTATCGTGTTTCACCCTCAAATGGACGGACAGTCCGAGCGGACCATTCAGATTTTGGAGGATATGTTGAGGGAATGCACTATTGATTTTGGGGGTCAGTGGGACCATTTTCTACCTCTAGTACAGTTTGCCTATAGCAACAGTTATCAATCGAGTATTCAGATGGCTCCATACAAGGCCTTATATGGGAAGCGATGTCATTCTCCGATTGGTTGGTTTGATCCCGGTGAGGCTAGATTGTTGGGCACAAATTTAGTTTGTGATGCTTTGGAGAAGGTCAAATTGATTGAGGAGTGACTTCGTACAACACAGTCCAGGTAAAAGAGATATGATGATAGGAAGGTTTGTGATGTGGCTTACATGGAGGGTGAGAAGGTTCTTCTCTAAGTTTCGCCTATGAAGGGCATGATGCAATTTGGGAAGAAGGGCAAGTTGAGCCCAAGGTTTATTGGCACGTTTGAGATCTTGGTGAGAGTTGGGGAGGTTGCTTATAGGTTTGCATTGCCTCCTATATTTGTAAGGGTACATCTGATATTTTATGTTTTCATGCTTCGGAATTACCATAAAGATAGGTCAAATGTTTTGGACTTCAGCACAGTGCACCTTGATGAGAATTTGATATATGAGGAAGAGTCGGTGGCTATTCTAAATCGTCGAGTTCGAAAGTTGAGATCAAAGGATATTCCTTATGTGAAAGTGTGTTTAAGAGGTCAGCCAACTGAGGAGGCTACATGAGAGTCCGAGTCCGACATGAGGAGTAGATATATGTATCCTTTTGCCAGTTCAAGTACACATCAATGTCTGTTCGAGGACAAATATTTTTTTAGAGGTGAAGAATGTAATGACCTGGTAGGTTGTTTTGAGTACGAGCTCCCCTTTCTTTAATTTTTGACATTTCATAGCGTCATTTGATGATTTATGACTTGTGTGCATGGTCCATGTTAATTTTTGAAAAGTCTAAATGTGAATTTTTAAAGAAAACTTGATTTTTGAACTTAAAAATGGCTAGAGTTGACCACGGTTAACATTTTTGGTAAACGACCACGGATCGGTATTTTGATAATTCTTTTAGATTTGTATGATTTGTATGATAATTTTGGACTTGTACGCATGTTTGTTTGGGTTTCGGGTAACCCGAGCCATTTCAGCGCTTGATTTGGAAAGTTAAAATTTTGAATTTGAACTATAAAACTCTTTGAGTTTTTGTGTTTGATTCTTAAATTTAGATGTTGTTTTGATGATTTGAGCTTACGAGCGGGTTCGTATAATATTATTGTACTTGCGTGGATTTTCAGATTGAAGCTCGAGGTGCTCGGGTGAGTTTTGAATATTTCCCTGACTGATTCGCTAGGAATAGGATTGCTCGTGCAGTAGGCCTCACATCTGTGAGAGTCTGTTCGCAAATGTGAGCCTCGCATTTTTGAGTGCTAGCTCGCATTTGCGATGCTAGGTAGGGATTGGGCTGCTCGCATTTGCAAATTTCTGGTCTCTCTTGCGAGGTGGTCGGGCTTCGCAATTGCGAGCCTTATGTCGCAGTTGCGACACTGGGAGTAGAGGGACAAATTCGCATTTGCGAAGCTTTATTCGCTTTTGCGAGGGGCTGGTCCTTCGTAAATGTGAAGGCATAGTCGCATTTGCAACATCAGAGGGGCTCAGACACTGTTTGTATTTGCGATCGGTGATTCGCATTTGTGAATGTCGCAATTGCGAACAATCGATATTTGTAGCTGGGTAAAAGGTTGGGACTTCTGTACTTAGCTCATTTTACTCCATTTTTGAGACCTAGACCCCACATAGAGGAAATTTTGGAGAGAAAATTCTTCTCGACTTCATAGGGTAGTAATTTTTACTTGATTTTGTAATTTCATTACTTTTTCATGGATTTTCTCTATTAAATCTAGGATTTCATAGAATAGAAACAAGGGTTTTGGGTAGAAATTTAGAACTTTATAAATTTTAGATTTAGACCTCAAATTGAGGTTGGATCTCGAAACAAATCATATATTTGGACTCAGAGGGGACGGTGTATATTCAAGGTGGCGAGTGTATATGTGTTGGCCGTGGGATAAGCATGTGGGTAGTCTTAGCTTTATTTGTACCATATAACTTTATGTATTATGCCATCCATGCTTTAGATAGATTGTGAAACTCTTTGATTTCTCTTTTCCATTTTATCATTCGTGTTGAGCTTATTGAGATATTGTGTGTTAAGACTATTGAATTATTGATTTGGTTATTGGTGCAAATGTGTTAGAAGTTCCCATATGACGAGTTGTGTTCAAAAAATATCCTTGCTGTTGTTTATGCTTCACACTTTGCTTGGTACTATGTTATATGTGATGATTGGTGAGGAAGAGTGAATTGCACGAAGGGTGTTACTGTGCTTGTAAGGAAGAGTGATTGTGCACGAAAGGTGTTTTCGTGCTTTCTTCATATATCAATATCATAACATGAAGGGTGTTACCGTGCTTGAGAGGAGGAGAGGATATGCACAAAGGGCGTTTCCGTGCTAGCTATTATATTATGTTATAAGAATGAGAGTAAAAGCACGAAGGGTGATGCCGTGCCATTTGTTGGTCTTGTGTTCTTTATTTTTCTATTCAGACTGAGGATTTGGTCTTGTTGCTTCGTAATCATCTTTCAAAGATTTGTTTCGAATTATTGTAGAAGTATGAGGGGTGGTTTACTTAGTAGCACCTTTCTTATTTTCTCGTTTTATATCTCTTTACTTATGTACTTGTTAACTCTCTCACATGTTGTTATCCTGTCATTTAACCTGATATTTTAATTGTCATCTCGTTATTCTCGTTACTTAACTGCACATGTTTATATAGGTGTCTTGTCTTAGCCTCGTCACTACCTCGTCATGGTTAGGCTCAACACTTACGGAGTACATTGGGTCTGTTGTACTTATACTACACTTTTGCACTTCTTGTGCAGATACAGACAATGGTACCAGCTGAGTATTAAGAGGTGGTTAGTGGATAACCGATAGAAGACTCAAGGTAGAGCTGCATGTCATTCGCAAGCCTTAGAATCATCTTTCCATTTATTCTATACTGCTTCTTTTTGCTAGACAATATTGTATCTCTTTTAAGACCATGTATTTAGTATACTCTAGTAGCTCATATACTCGTGACTCCACGTCTTGGGATGGTTGACCGCTATTGATGATATTTAAACCTATTATGTATGCTTCTGAGTTACTGTTACTCTATATGATCATTTTGTTGTTAACCGTTAGTTTCATTTCTCTCGTATTTATCGCATTGTGTAGTCTTGTCCAACAGGTGGTGTTAGGCGCCATCATGAAACCGTGGGTTGGGATTTTAGGTCATGACACTTGACTAGTACTAAAGAGATCGTGTTGGTGGTAACTGTGGATGTTCGGACTTTTTGCAACTTGGTGCGGAAGGTTTATGGGAGTATTTCTCATGAGGCAATTGTGTATGCGTAATATATCAGTCATTTAAGCAGGAGAGATAGAGATCAGATATTGAGATTTTTGTATTCTCGCGATTTAGAGATTTGATCTTTGTGGAGCCAGATTATTCTTTTGTATTCCGACTGTAAAAGTGTATTAAGGGCTAGACAACTGATTGTATGTGTCATTGATGAGATCATTGCAGATTTTGGGAGGTTATTTACCTATTTTAGGTGATCTGAATTGGTTTGGGGGCTTATTGGTAGGGATAATAAATATGAGTATTCTATACTAGATTAGATTTCCTTACTCAGCGCAAATTATGGATGGATGTGTTATCGAGACGAATGGATGTTATTCCTACCCTGATCTATTTCATGTGTTACTCTCTTATACTATGATGGGTTGTGAGACGACTTGATTATTCACATGCATGTGGTGGCCTTTTTTAGGCCTTGTGGCAGCATGAGAGCGAGATGGCTCTTGAGATGTTAATTTATTTGTTGCACCATAGTTGTGCTTGCCTTTTCGTAGCGCTCTATGTTATTAGTCTTCCCGTGGTTATGTTTATGCATGGTACATGCTTGTTGTTGATGCACATGTTGCTGGTGAGCATGAAGAGTTTGGCTCAATAATCATTTTCACGTGAAGGGGCATGATGATAGGATCAGGTTGCACGCTGTAACGGTGTTATGTTTGGATACAATTTTTGGTGCGTACTCCATGTGTTTTTTTCTACCTTGTAGGATGGATTCATAGCATTTTGCTTTGTGATTGTATCTGTTCGATTTGTTGGACAATTTTTCACACCCCGACCTCGGGGAGCGCGACTGTCGCTCAACCGAGATACCCCGGTTAAGCAAGCTTGCTAGATGCCTTCTACCCAGCCTTGCCCATTAACAATATAAGAACCAGTACAAGTGATAGACATGAGAAGAGTCAAGTGTTCCACATTCTTTTCCATTACTAAAGGATATTCATTTATGATTTTCAAAATATTACAAGTTTATATATATGATGAAAAACATGTTTTCCCAAATACCAACACTTACTAGTTTAATTTCGTACATCATACACCACCCACAACCTGTTTACAGAGCCTCTAAATACAACAGAAGAGTAGTATGGAAGTGCCGGCTATACCTCAAAACATAAAGTACAACATCAAATGACATGAAGCCCAGAACATAGTAGGGCTCACCAAAATCTGCTGAAAAGAGAGTAACTTCTAACGAGGATCAAAACTGCCCGGTGACGAACCACCTGTATCCATTGAAGATGCAGTGCCCCCGGCAAAAGGGACATTAGGAATAGTACTAGTATGTAAAGCTAAATGCCCTCTTTCAAAATAGAATGCCAATATAAGAAAGGAAAACCCATAGAAACAACAAGTCACAATCAACATTATCCAAATGCCCAGTTAAAACATAACAATTTTTAAAATATGAAAATAATATATATTTTTGGTTGGGAGATCATTAGCACCGATATACCACCATATTTTTAGCACAGAGTCCGATCACGCCCAATCGGCTTGGCCATCTCCCCACGAACAATGTGGTTTGACATGTAATACGAAAAAAGGTGTTACCAAGAGTAGTACCACCATGTGCGCAACATAAAGTCCGATCACAACCCGACCGGCTAGGTCGTCTCCCCACATATGCCGTGTGAGTCGACATTAAATCCAGGGCTATCAACAATCTCATCCCAATTAAGAGGAATAATCACAATCACATCAATATTTCAATCTCATCCCAAATAAGGGGAATAATCACAATTCACTCCTACACCGGCACGTGTAGTTTCGGGTGTGGGCCTTACGACCCACCCTTCCTCGGTTTGCTAATGATACACCCAAAAACATTTTATTTTTCACACAAGGGAAACAAAAGTACAAACATATGTTGTCACGCCCCAAAACCGAGGAGCGCGACCGGTGCTCAACCGAGTGAACCCGACCGAGCAAGCCTATTAGATTCCTTCTACCCAAACTCATTCATGAATAAAGAGAATATATGTTTTCCTTAATTAAACAATAAAGTGGTCATGTCTGAAATTACCAATTTCTTACCATAAGTTTCACCATTTTTAAAGTCTCAAATGGACAACTAATACAACCACAACATATCATAGTTTGTCTTTCCCAGCACCAATACACAACCCACACTATGTCTACGGAGCCTCTATAGATAAAGAAGAGTACAATGATAATGTTGGCAACAAGGCCCCAGCTATACCTCAAACAGAATACACAAAGTACAAAAGATTCATGACCCTGGAATGAAATGGGGCTCACCAAGTCAGCTGGGAAGAAGGTGCACTGCTATCACTGACCAATATATCCTACTGTGGAACCACCTGCATCCATTGAAAGATGCAGCGCCCCCGGCAAAAGGGACGTTAGTACTATCGAATAGCACTAGTATGTATAACTAAACACCCTCTCAATAGAATAACAAATAATACAAACAAGATTATCATAATATCAATGAAAGCCTTAATTAATATCAAACCTCAATTTAGGATCAAGACAGTGTTCAAATTAATTTCCATATCTCACATTGGGAGATTTTTAGTATCGATATACCATTGTCCACAATACCAGTACCACCGTATTCTCAGTACGGAGTCCGATCATGACCCGATCAGCTAGGCTATCTCATTAGAGACATCAACCACAATTACTCTCAATATCAATACCATCGTCTTTAACACGGAGACCGATCACGACCCGATCGGCTACGCTATCCATTAGGGACATCGACCACAATCACAATTACAATTACAATTTTCCAGCACAATCACCACCATGTGTGCGGCATGGTGTCCGATCACGACCCGATCGGCTAGGCTGTCTTATTTGAGACATCAACCTTTTTATATCAATCATCGCATTTTATAATACTTTCACATCTTTTCATTTCATTGGCACTAGTGGCCATAATTATAAAATCATTCTTGGCACGTTGGCCATATTCAGTATTTCATGCTCACCTTATCAATTTCAAATATCATCCTCATCATCATCAACAAACACAATTCAAATCAAAGTGTGTAGTACACATGTGAGCAATTTAGAGTCTAATGCACATAGAGATATTTCACAAAATTTGGCATAATAGCCTTCATTTGAACTTGACTTAAAGTCGAAACATTATTAATGCACAGCCCATATTTTAACACATCCTCAATTGGTAACATAACATGAATAGAGCATTTAGGATACTTGTTGAATATATATCCTTCAACCCAATCTTACTCGGAATAGCCAATTTCATAATGAATCACTCGGGACATAAATAATATACATGAATATCGTGGGATTCAATTCTAAGAGAAGAGTTTAGCCAACATACCTCAATTGAGCTTCCTTAAACTCTAAAACGTTCCGGGATTCTTAGCAACTTCAATCTATTTTAGAAATATAACAAATTGAATCAAAATTAGGAAGATGATCATGGTTCTAGCTCATTTGAGTATTTTATCAAACACTAGGTGTGCACAAGGTTTCAAGGTCCTTTTATGGAGGATTCCATCATCCCACAACCCAATCTTTACCATGCTTAGTTCAACAATATTCCTACACCCATTTATATCACATGCATGTAAAATAATCAACTCTCATGCGCAAAATTTATCTTGCTAATTACCCATTTTCAGATGATTTCGAAATTAGGGTTTAGGGTGTAGAATCTTACCTCTAGGATGAAGACCTAATGAGCTTGCCTTCTTAATCTTTCAACACTTGAGCAAGAATTGAAGAACAATTATGGAAGAACACCTTCTCACTCTAGGGTACTCTCTCTCACTCTAAAATGTCAGATTATATCTCAAAAATAGCCCAAAGCGTGTATTTAATGAAGTAGGGTCGGGTTTTAAAAATCCAAAAATGAAGCTCCGGAACAGGTTCTGCAGTCGCATATGCGACCGCATAATGGTTATGCGGACCGCATAATTGGTGTCCAAAATAACCAAAAATCTGCCTGAGTATGCGGTCCGCATAACTGTTCTGTGTTCGCATAGTGCACCGCATAACAGTTATGCGGTCGTATAGTCGACCGCATAATTGCTTCCAACTTACCCAATTAACTGCCTCACTCTGCGGCCATTATGCGGTCCGCAGAGTGATTTTGTGGTCGCATAGTTTACCATAAAAATGCACTTTTCCGCCAAAAATTTTCCTTTACTTTCCGGTGCATTGTTCAACCCAAAATGTCTGAGCCGCAAGAATTTCTATAATACTTAACACGTAAAACCAATTCGGCATCACGAAACATTATTTTCTTTTGCAAAAATTTTACGGGGCCTTACATATGTTATATTCACTTCATTATCTTTCACACTATAAATATCTTCATTAGTACTTTCAACTATTCACAACATCGTTATTTCCTTGGCTCTCTTGGCCATACTTATGATTCTTCATCTGTGGCACGTTGGTCGTATTTCATATTCTGCATTTTCATTTCTTTACTTTCATGGATAATCATCATAAATATCAACAAATAGAATATTTCAGAAATCACAACTTTAGGTTTATTAGTAACGAAGACTTTAAACACAATGGATTTCTTTCCAAGAAATGGAGTAAAATGATTGGCAATCGAAGCACAAGTTAAAATCATAGGCAATCGAAGCACAAGTTAAAATCATAAACGAGTAACACATAATTTATTGTTGAAATACTTTTCCCCAAAAGGGCAATACACAATTTCAACTCATGAAGATATAAGAGCTCAAAACACATTGAAAATACTTACAAAGCATAACATTAGTTAAAACAGACACATTTGGGCATAACTTGGGTACATAAGCTTTTAGGAAACTCTATTTTCAAAGTCAGTTTGGAACAGTTGAATCAAGGCCTATTTCACAACCTTCAGTTTGGAACAGTTGAATCAAGGCCTATTTCATAACCTTTCTCACATCATTTTATATCTTCGGCACCATTGACCACAGGTATAACTTTCATTCCTGGCACGTTGGCCACACTTTATATCTCCAACCCACTTCTTTTACTTTCAAGCATCCTTATAGATTATCAACAACAAGGCATTTCTACTCAAGACTTTAAAAACACATTTGAGCAACTAACCAAATTAAGGGTCTTAGGCACATGTGATTTCTTACACAATTCGACATGTTAGTTTTCATTAGAATCATATTTTCAAATCATAACATATTAACACACAGCCCATGCTTAATCACCTTCTCAAATAGTAACTCAATATAAATTCAACGCATATATCTTTTGACACAATGCTTATTCAGAATGATCAATTTATAATGAGCAACACGGGACTTACAAGGCCATTGTGGGGTTCAATTCCAAAAGAGGAGTTTAGCCAACATACCTTGTTTGAGCTTTCCTTAAGTTACTACAACGTCCCAATACTTCTAGCAATAACAATCTATAGGAAGATAGCAAAAATCAGATAATAATCAGAAGGATTCACATGGTGTAACTCTCTTAGGAATTTTGTCAAACACCTATTATGCAAAATAGACTATAAAGCTCTACAATGGTAATCCCTTCCTCCCTCAACCAATTTCAACAAGAAACTAACCAAAATGGTTCATTAATCCCACATACTACAACCTATTGTCACATGCATGGCCTATTTCCAATCCCCACAATATGCTTGAACTCATAACCTCTTGCGTGAAAGCTTAGGAGTAGGACATACTCGGATAGATGATAATCTAGTGATTGGCTTCCTTGATTCTTGAAGATTGGTGGGAAAATGGGCGATTAGAATGCTAGGTTTCCTCCTTCTCTCTCTAAAATGCTCTTACCTTTCTCTAAAATCATCAGATAATTGCCCCAAAATAAGCCTCAAAGGCTATTTATCAAAATAGGGTCGGGTTATAAAATAGGAAAAATGGACCCTCCAAACTCAGGTCTACGGTCGTAGAATGGACCGCATAACAGATATGCGGTCCGCAAAATAGACCGCAAAAGTGATGCCCAAAAATTGGAATGGTCTGGACAGGTCTGCGGTCCGCAGACCACTTATGCGGCCGCAGAATGGACCGCATAATCACCCAACAAAATTCTTTAAACAAAATCTGTGATGGATGTGCGGATCGCAAAATGATATGCGGCCGCATAATGGGCCGCAAAACGACCTTCAAAATTCAACCATTTTTTTGCTAAACTCTGCGACGGGTATGCGGCCCGCATAATGGATCTACAGTCAAAAATCTGACCGCATAACTGGCCCTTCAGCAAAATGTTTTCACCAACACCTCAATGCATTCTTCAACCCTAAAACTCTGTACCGCGGTGAGCAGATTAACTACTACATCTGTACACATTACCCGACCTAGACCCCGAGGAGCGCGATCGGCGCTCAACAGAGTTACCCTAGTCGAGCAAGCCTGCACAGTGCTGTCTACCCAACTCACCCATAAATAAAGAGAAGAATATATTTTGTTAATTAGACAGTAAGAGGTCATGTGAATAACACCAGTTCATTTCCATTAGTACGTTATTAACAATTCTCCAAAACAGTACATTGTACAATCATAGTTAAAGTGGAACAGATGATACGATTACAACATTTTTAGTTTAACCTTCCTAAAAACAGATACAACCCACACTATGTCTACGGAGCCTCTAACAGGAACAAAAGAGTGCTACAACTGTGCCGGCAATAAGGCCCTGCCTATACCTCAAAACACTATGTACAAAGGACAAGAGATACAGGACCCCGAAATGAAGTGGGGCTCACCAAGTCAGTTGAGGAGAGGGTGTGCTGCTATCACTGATCAATACCACCTGCTATGGAACCACCTGCATCCATTAAAGATGCAGCACCTCCGGAAAAAGGGACGTTAGTACATATGGAATAGTACTAGTATGTAAAACTAAACACCCTCTCAATAGAATGAGTAACAGTAAACAGAGAAGAAAATATGAAATCAATAAGAGACTGAAACAGTATCAAGGTGTCAAGTTAGGGAAAGGTAAATTTCAAGTGAGTTTCAGTATTTTAAGTTGGGAGATCTTTTGCACCGATACACCACCGTGATTTTAGCACGGAGTTCGATCTCAGCCCGACCGACTAAGCCGTCTCACACCGAGACATTCACTCATAATACCACCATGTGCGCGGCATGGCGTCTGATCTCAGCCCGATCGGCTAAGCCGTCTTACCACAATATCATGTGGGTCGACATCACATCACATCTCGCTAGCAATGATCCCATCCCATTCAAGGGGAAACATCTCAATACATCATTCTCATCCCATATAAGGGGAAACAACCTCATCACATTAACACGGGGATTTACCCCTCAATCATTCCTATACCGGCACGTGTAGTTTCGGGGTTAGGTTATTTTGACCTACCCTTCCTCGGTGACTAAACGATACTCCCAAAGCATTTATTTTTAAAAGGATTCACAACTCATTTCAACATCTTGTTCTCGCCTCTTTGTTCCATTGGCACTAATGGCCCCAAATATAAAGTCATTGTTGGCACGTTGGCCATATTTCATATTCTATATTTACTGTTTCACTTTCAAACATCATGGAATATGAATTTGGCCAGTGGTGTTAAGGCATGGTTATTTCTTTAAGTGATGTTGTGCTAATGGGGCATGTGTCTTTTGGCCCGTTTGGGCGGTGCAATTCAATTTTGAGCCGAGTGGGTGACTCTTGAGAAGGTTCTAATGGGTCCGAGATTTATATATAACAATTGAAAATTTTTTCGAACTTGTGTATGGATAGAATCTGAGATTTGCGTTTGATGGTATCGGGACTCGCGGTAATTCTGTATGACTATGGATTCTACATTCCAATATAAGAAAGGTAAAAGAACAATTTTAAGTTCACATGAGGTCTCTTCAGAGTGGGTGTCTCGGTGGTGGTACTTATATGGTGCTTAAGAAGGAATACAACGGCTTATGATCCTTAGGGCGGTGTGGTTCTAAGAGAGGATGTCTTATAATGAGGCCTTACGAGTGTTTTAGTGGCAATATTCTTGGGTTTTAGTGACCTACGTGGTTTGGTCGAGTTAGAGGAAATTAGTTCTAATAACTTGGTTATGTGCAGATGGATTTCAAAGTGTTCTTGATGGTTTCTACCATGGTTTGAATCGGATACTTTTCTACCGGTGTGGAGAACGTGTTGTGTGTTGTGATTTCCTCCTGGAAAGAAGCAAGAGAACAGTTTCTAACTAATAGGGTATGTAAATTGTTGGTGACTCAAAGTTGATAATAAGATTCTTGTGCTTTTCACATGATGGCATAATAGATGTGATGTGTTGTGCGGGATTAGAATTTATATGTACAGGGTGATAATTCAGTCTTGAAGAGAAGGTAACGAATGTTGGACAGCATGGTCAGTTTCAAATATTTCGATGAGTGTTATAACTGCTAGGTAATTCTTGAGAAGGGTGCGCATTTCATAAGGCGCATTGTGTTTTGACTTACGGATGTTCATCGGTATTGCAGTACTCACCTGGTTGATAAACTGCTGATATTCAAATTATTGCTATGTGGCACATAAGAATTATGAAAGTATTCCTCATGGGATTATCGTGAATGAAAGATGTGTTAGTCATTTTAGTGCTGGAGTTGGGATCAGTTACGGTGATTCATGTGTTCGATGAATTTGTAGACTGGGAGTTCTCAGAAGTATATTGTTTCGGGGTTGTGACCTATTTGAGGTGACTATTTTATTTAAAATTCGGTGGAGGCACTAGTTGCGTTAATTATTTGTGATAGCTATGCGCTATGAGTGCGCATATATGTGAGGTTTGAGCCCATTTGCGGTCATTAGAGCAAGTATTCATACTCAGAAGAATGCTTAGGCTATTATATGCCTAAAGTTGACTGTTAAGCGTAAAGTCATAACGTTTCTCGTATTCGTACTTTTGTTGAGAACTATAATTGTGCACATGCCACCTACGGTTATCCTCTTCACAAAATTTGAGGAGTTGATTGTAACATTGTGGTTATGGTGGTGCTTGTTGAACTTGCAATATGGTTCTCTTCCTTGAGACATCTCCCATATTTGGGTACACGGATTGCGCAGTGGTGGCTGGAGCTATATTGATGTGGCGTGTCTGTGGGATAGTTGTGTTTAATAATATAAGGTCATTGGACCTAGAATGAGTACTATCAGGTTTGAAACGGTATATTCGGGAAGATAATATTGAAATTCGGCTTATGAAGTGATTATGGTTCTGGTTGGAGCGAGAGAGCTCCATTACTTGTTGATCTGATAAGGGGTCTTGAGATTTCTGCGTGTTTCTTTCATTACCAGCAGTGTGCAAAAGTTTTAGAATGAGGTTTTGTTTGATATGGGGTTTAATACTATTACCGGGTTACTTTGGAGTAGTTAATGTGATAGAAAATAGTGCTGCGAGCATGCGAGTTGTGTAGTATGTCAAGTGATTATATCTGGGGTTATGGTTATGGCTCAATATAGCTTGTTCAGACTCATACAACGTGTTGATGTGAGATTCAGGTCTTGAAAAGAAATTCTGAATGTTGGAAATTGAATTCCAAGGTTTGTGGGCTAAGGTTGAAGTAATAATTTTTAATTATGTTGTGTTGTCAGGCCTATACAATTTACACGAAATAGGGTGGCGTGGAACACCCCGGGTAAGTGCGTAGTAAGATGGAACAGTGATGTGGCGGCTTGGAAACAACTCATGGCACGTTCGAGGACGAACGTATGTTTAAGTGGGAGAGAATGTAATGACCCGGCCGGTCATTTTGAGTATTATAGCCCCGTTCCCCCATTTACTGCTCAATTTATGCCTTACAATTGATTTATAACTTATCGGGTTAGTTGGTTCGGGTCCGGAGTCGGAGTGAAATGAGACACTTAGTCTTATAATTAAAAACTTAAGTTAAAATAGTGATCGGATGTTGACTTATGTGTAAATGAGCCCAGAATGGAGTTTTGATGATTCCAATAGCTCCGTATGGTGATTTTGGACATAGGAGCGTGTCCGAAAATTATTTGGAGGTCCGTAGTAGAATTAGTCTTGAAATGCCGAAAATTGAATTTTTGGGAAGTTTGACCAGGGGGTTCACTTTTTGATATCGAGGTCGGAATCCGATTATGGAAATTAGAATAGCTTCATTATGTCATTTATGACTTGTGTGCAAAATTTGAGGTCAATCGGACTTGATTCGTTAGGTTTTGTCATCGAATGTAGAAGTTGAAAATTTCATAAGACTAAAGTTTCAAGTGAGTTCACACAAGACCTAACTTCAAATAAGTATAACTCTCATGATACGAAGTGTTATATGGTGTATTACCTATCAAATGGAAAATCTTTGAGTCTAGTTTCTAACGCTTCAAACCGTTCGTCATTTGGACATTTGTACAAGAAGTTATGACTAAATTACCAAAGGCTGGAAAAATGCAATTCTGCGACCAATTATGCGATCGCAAAACAGTTAAGCGATCGCAAAACTGCTTCTGCGACCGCAAACTAGTCGCAGAATGGACTAGAAGAGCCCAGTTCTGGGCACCGATTTTGCGATCAATTTTGCGGCCCGCATACCCATTCTGCGGTCCATTATGCGACCGCAGACCTGCTTTCGGAGGGTTAATTTTTCTATTTTCATAACCCGACCCTATTTTGATAAATAGGCTTTGGGACTTATTTTGGAGCAAAAAACTAACATTTTTAGAGAGAAAGGAGAGTGTTCTAGAGAGAGGAAGAAGCTCAAGTGCTTTATTCATCAAGATCTTGTTCAAGCTTGGAAATCCAACAAGGAAATATCACAAGATCTTTACCCAAGAGGTAAGGTTCTAACCCCTAGTCTTCAATTTTGAGTTAGGGTAAAGATAGGTGATTAAGAGTATGATTCTTGGGTGTAATAGTATTATTTATACATATCAATAAGGTTTATGGAAAGATTATTGAGTTCAAATGGGTAAAGATTGGGTTGAAAATGGTAAAATCTTCAATGACTTTAATTGAAGATTTGAGGGTCGAGTTGATGTCGGAATTTGGTGAAATTTGTATGGTTGGACTCGTGGTTTCATGGGTGTTCATATTTTATAACTTTTGTTAGGTTTCGAAACATGGGCCCCACAGGCAATTTTTGAGTTAATTTCGGATTTTATTGGAAAAATTAGTATTTCCTTATGGAATTAATTACAATAATTGGTATTGATTGAATCGAATTAATTGTGGCTAGATACGAGGCTTTCGGAGACCAATTCTCGTGGCAAGGGCATAGAGGAATAAAGAATTTGCATGGGTTGAGGTAAGTAACTCTTCTAATATTGGAGTTGAGGGTATGAACCCTGAATATATGTATTTCGTGAATTGTTGGGAGATGACGCACATTCTAGGTGACGGGCGTGTGGGCGTACACTATAGAAATTATGACATAATTGTTTCTGTGGAATTTTGTAGTTAAATGATCTTGGCATTTTCCATGCGGTTTTATGAGTTAAAGAAATTGAGCTGAAAAGCATATTAAAAATCATGTTGAGGCTATGTGACAGTATTATTGGGACCCACAGAGGTCATATTATTGTGAATTATTTATTTTAAATTGAAAATTTATACTCAGTCATATTCATGTCATTACATATCATATCTCAGTCTCTGTTATTATTTATTGATACATCATATCATCATTTTGGGCTGTTCTCATGACGTTGTGAGCCCATGAGAGAGAGACTGGAGAGATTGATTACTGAGGGAGGCCGAGGGCCTGATTGTGAGGATATGTTTGGGATCGGATTGCACGCTGCAGCATGCCATGTTGGCTTTATATATATCATACTATTGCACGTGAGTTGGCCGTGCGGATCTATATATTATACTATTGCACGTGAGTTGGCCGTGCAGCACGTGAGTTGGCCGTGCGGATCCAGATATTATTATAGCACGTGAGTTGTCCGTGCGGATCCAAATATGATATTATAGCACGTGAGACGTCCGTGCAGCACGTGAGTTGTCCGTGCTTATAGCGCTTGGGCTGTAGGAGCCCCTCATGAGTCTGTACACACCCCCAGGGAGCGCAGTCGACTATAAACAGGGATCGGGCTGCACGCCGCAGCAGGTATTGTATAGCGCTGAGTGATTGAGTATGCTGAGCATAGTGAGAGAGAATGCGAGACAGTGAGATTGAGTACTCTGAGAGTGTGAGTACATGAGTACAATCTCTGAAATACATTGCATTGACATGCACACATGACATATATGCATAGAGATGTGTTTTTCTCATGCTGTACGGTATCACATTATTCATGATTTCTCACACATGTTGACAGATGGGCATAGTGATGCAATTGTTTTATACGGGTTATTTGGAAAGAAAATGAAACATCCCATTTATTATTGAAAGGATTTTGGAAAAATCACAGTTTTCAGACTTACTCTTATTTTGGTAATTTTAGTGAAAATAATTGAGTTTTACTATTATATTTGAAAAGAAAAATATTTATTTTTCCGGAACAGTGAACGAAGTGAGCACTTTATTATTGAGTTATTCATTGTGCTGCCTCAATTCTGTTATTATGAGATTTATTTTCTAGATATTGTTGTGGACTATTGGTTTTGGACCCGACCTTGGTAAAAGCTCGTCACTGCTTTCAACCTAAGGTTAGATTTGTTACATACTCAGTACATGAGGTCGGTTGTACTGATACTACACTTCTGCACCTTACGTGCAGATGTTGGCTGTCGATGTTGCTGCGTTCGATGGAAGCTGGATTTGAAGATGTATCTGCGTTCCGGTTGTAGCTGCCTCTTGTTCATGGTAGCCTTAGATTCATAAAACTCTGTTTATGTACTTCTCAAACAGATGATGTATTTATTTCATACCAGCTTTGTATACTCTATTCTTAGAAGTTCATGATTTGTACTACCAGTTCTTGGGAAAAAGTATTGGTTTTAGATATTTTCTTTTAATTAATTGCCTCGTTAATTTTATTGGAATTAGATAGTTGGTAATTGGCTTACCTAACGGGTTGGGTTAGGTGCCATGACGACTAGTTGGATTTTGGGTCGTGACACTTTATTATTTCGATCGCTTCCTCTAGTATTTTTTGACTTTCTTGGATGATGTTGGGTTGGGATTTGCATGATTGGAGGGTTAGACGAGGTTTTGACGCGATTTTAGGCTTAAGCTAGCCCGAGGAGGGGTAAGTCTCTTGGCTAACCTTGTTAAGATGGAAACCCCTAGGATTTGACTTGATTGCTATGCATTTAAGGTATTGGGGGTGGTGTATATGTGGGGTGGAAAGTGTATATACACGTACCAAATTTATATCATGTCAGAGGTAGAATTGAGATATTTTATGTCTTGTTTTGATTATGTGCTCATCCTGATTCATGAATTATTTAGCATATATGACTACATTTTCTCACTTATTCATGCTAGAGATCATGCATAGGTTTTTTGATTACTTATGAAGGCATGGGAACTTATTCTTGATACGTGAATTGCTTGAATCATCCTTAGTTACATAGAAATTCCATGAGCACATATCTGCATGATTATTATTATGTCTTTGTGCATCTTTTATCTATTAAATTCTTAGGCATATGCGTACATATTATATTTGGATACTTGATTTGAACAGACATTGTGGAACGAAAGGTAATGTCGTGTGGTTAAATACAGTTACGGCATAGGACATGATGAGCGCATATTTGAATAAGGATTCGTCTCTCCAGGGTCAGGTGATTACCCATGTTATTTTGGGCCATGTGAGCGCGGTCGATACATGAATTGTATTTCGGGTCAATACATGAATTTTGTATCGGGTTTCAGTGATACATGAATTTTGTATTGGGGTACATGGATCTTGTACCAGTCATGGTAAAAGATAGATTCTTGAGCATGTATAGACATTCTTGATTCGTTTAGAAGCATTCATTTGAATGCTAACTATTGCATGTTACCAATATATGCTAGTTGGGAGTCTCGACTCCGTTGATTTGAAGCACGCCTTCTTTAAATACCATATCTGAGGAACGTTATGATTATCTCTTGAATCGGAAAAGCATAATTTACATCTTTCGAATGTTTTATATCTTTGATACCTGTTGTTCATGAGGATATTTACTGTTTCGGTTCCATGCTCTATTATTTATATTTGTGTTGTAAGTATCTTCATGCCTATGGCCTAATAACTACTTCTTCGAGATTAGACATGATACTTACTAGGTACCAACTATGGTGTACTCTTATTGCGCTTATGTACATCTTTTTGTACAGATTCTTAGGTGATACTAGCGGAGCCTCTTGTTAAGCCTAGGCTTTCACTCAGAGACTTAGGGCGAGCTGCATCGCATGGATTCGTTTTGCAGTGCCCGAGTCCCTTTACTTATTTATCTCCTGTCTATTTTCTTTCTCTCAAACAGTTTCAATTTTGTATTCAGACTTGTACTTATTCAGTAGTTAGATCGTGTACTTGTGTCACCTAGTTCTTGGATGTTATACTGTTTTGGTCGCGTTTGGACCATGTTCTTATTGTATAAGATATTATATTGTTTCAAGATCATTTTTGTTTTTATTTATGATATGACTCTGTTAATTAAAGGCATTTGGACTGTATTCTTGGCTTACTTAGCAAGTACGGTCAGGCGCCATCACAGATATGGGATTTTGGACCGTGACACATATCTTCGAACCACGACTGGTATTTTCATAAGCTGATGCATTTCCTATACAAGATTGGCTGAATAACGGGCATATCGGCCCGTGTTAACTTTGAGAAAACTTTCAACTTTTTCCACCTATTTGCTTGTGGACCTGAGTTTGAAAAGCAATTGCAACAATTTATTTAGTTTTTTGACTTTTTACATTCATTCACCATTTTTCCTATAAGCATGCCCATCCCTCAAAAATCAAAATCTTCAAACTCAAATTCTCTTTCCATAGTTTGTTTTAATTAGTACTGTTTTCTCTTTCCATAGTTTGTTTTAATTAGTACTGTTTTCTCTTTCTCCTACTGTTTTCTCTTTCCATAGTTTGTTTTAATTAGTACTGTTTCTTTCTCCTCCCTTCTATATTCTCGGTACCCTTTTTCTCATCATTAGGAAGGTACATGTGCGAATGCGTGTTAAAATCTTATTATAGGCTCTTCAAGACTTTTATCAAAGTTTTTCAATGCTTATTTGAAATGACATAGCAATTATTTTTAAAAAATCAAAATCTTTTGCCTAATTGCCCTAGTCCCAAACTCACTGGCTTTATGTGAAACTCTCAAGAAATTGACATGGAAAGATTTGTTTGCCTTGCTAAAAATAAAAGAAAATGGTACAAACATGTCACAGTAATCCTTTAATATACCTAACTTTGAAATTCCATGTGACATGTAAGGTTCATCTTCTTTTTCTTTTTTTAACCCAATTGATACATTTGCTCTAAATTAGACTTTGATCTGTTCCAAAGAAGCATGGAATGTGATGGAATGGTTGATGTCCTCACCGACATGGATTTTGTGTTCACCCATGAAAATTCTTCGAACTCCAAATTGATCAGCTACGGTCAAGTGTTTGCAGGCATTGATGTTGATGTTGACTCTCTGTTGAGCTCCAGCGGCGACATGAACTTTCTGAAACGCGACAAGTTGTTTGGTAGCAGCTGGAGGTGGTTTTGAGAAAATGAGGAGCGTGTGTGTCCCGTCCATGTCCCCTGTATTTTTCACATGAATGTGCAAGTTTAAGTTAAGGGAGTCACAGTTGGTATGTGTTGTTCTCACTGCTGTCTTCCTCATATCAAGAGTTGGCACTGAAACAATGGCTGGGGCGGAGACTATGCTCTGGCTGAATCTTGTGTAGCTAAAGCCAGCCCCAAATGGGAAAACCACAGGGCCTTTGTAAAATCTGTAGGTTCTACCAGGATAGCCTCTTGCTGGATCGGCTCTCATGTCCATGTTTGTCATGGCTACTTTAGCTACATAATCTTGTGGATACCATGTCATTGGAAGCTTCCCTCCTAAGTATTATAGGAAGAGTAATACTTGTAATTTTATACTTCATTCATGTTTTATGTTGAAACTGACCTTGAAACCTATAGAACATGTTTGTATTACTTTGAAATGCGAAGATTGAATTATATATACCTGGGTTGGCTGCTCCAAACAGAACATCAGCAATGGCAGCTCCACCAGCTTGGCCGGGATAGCCAACCCACAGTATAGCCGAAACACGAGGATCATTTTTGGCGAATGTAACATCGATGGGGCCACCGGACATTAAAACCAACACGACGGGGCCTCTAGAAGCCATGGCTACCCTAGAAATGAGCTCCTGTTGGTATCCTGGGAGAAGAAGGCTAACTCGGTCCCTAGCTTCAGCTTCGATGGATTGATCGAGCCCCATCACCAAGACAGTGGTGTCGGCATGCCTCGCGGCCACTTCCGCTACTCCAAATTGTTGGTTCCCTGGACAAGCCACCCCCATGCATCCATGCTGGTGAACTGTCCTTGCATATCTTGCTATTCCTTGTAATGGAGAAATATAACCACATGGAACACCTATATATGTAACACATCCAACCCAAATTAAAGAAGAAATAATTTGCAACTTGACTCGTTATGGAAATACCGGAGAATGAGATTAATATATTTACCAGCATAATTGCCAATCATGGTAACAGTAGCATCTGAATTGGGTCCAATAACAGCAACGGTCCGGTGGCGTTGTGGGGACAGTGGCAGAGCCCGCCCAATGTTTTTGAGAAGAACGATGCCTTCACGAGCTGCTTGAAGGGCCAATTGTTGATGAGCCGGAGTACACACATCTCTCGGGCCCAAATTTGCATAAGGCCCATTTGGCCCATCGAACATGCCCAAACGCATCTGGACCGTAATTGTATTTGCTAAAGCATAGTTAACTTCCATTTCTGAAACTTTTCCTGTACGAACGGCCTGCTCTGTGTGGATCGCAAGGAAAGGCCCACAGTCCAAATCCAAGCCTATAAGACCATAAACTAGTCATATCTTCTGTCCGTGCGTTCTTTTTTTTTTTGGGGAATTTTACAGAAATGTCCCAAAAAAGTCTCAACTTACCAACCTCTAGCCATTAATTATAGACATACCAAAACCAACCAAGCACATATAAAAATTGAAAACCCAAAGAAATAAGGTTCTTTCTCTCATAGAATCACACACAAAGATCTACTTTCATATTTTCAAGAGTGATTAGTAACATTAGATGCAAGACGGAAATGAAATTTTATGGATGAGGTAGCAAATAAAGTGATAAAATACAAAGAAAATATATATACAAGATCTCAAAAATCTAAGTAAAAATAGACTTTTTTCAATGGGTATGGTTGAGATTTATTGAAAACATATAGATGAGTCAATATACAAAATTTGAGGAAGATTGAAGGTGATTTGGACTGATTTGTTATCAAAATTCGTAGTTAAAATCGAGTTCAAAAATTTCTTCTGTGACACATGTATCAAACATGTATCACGCATGTATCTCACACGTAGGTATACATGTGATACGCATTTGATATAAATATGATACATATGTGATACAAAAGTGATACACAGCGTGATACGCCTATCATGTTTTTCATGTTCATCTTTTACTTCGAATTTTTAATTCAAACAGCCTCAAAACTCCACAAAATCATCCCAAAACTGATATTCATGCTCCTTACGATGTACCCAATCTATTCTAATAACACCCACTTAAAAGAAAGTAAAAATTTGATATTTTTGGATACAAATAGCTAATTGTCTAATATGGATACAAATAGCTAATTGACTAATATTATTAATATTTTATGAATTAGCCAATTTTTGTAATAAGCTACTTATAAATGGACATACGTAATATTTTGTTCTACGCAAATTCACAGACTAAGGGAAACCAACAATAAAGAAAATATTATTATAAAACTGACCAGCTTTGATAGTGGCAGCTGCAGCATCTTCAGGAAAACGAGTGTAGTGTTGTTGCTCAAATAAAACTCCAACAGAATCACAATCTGATACGATGTATCTGTGTATACAAGGCAACAAAGAGTCAACCAAAATATTCTTACAAGAAAACAACCGAAAGCATAGACTTTAGTAGGTAGCATGTGATCAATCAACGACAATATTTTTAACCTTTCCACCATAGTAATTAACTATGATAACCCTCACTTATCTAAAGTCTCGTATCCCCTATTTTTGTCGTTGAGCGTTACAAGCAATTAGTTCAAATGAAAAGAAGAAAATTATATTAGACTACGTTTATGGCACGCCGTCAAAAGTTTGGTAGTAAGTATTTAATTTGTTGGAGAACTTTTATCCTAAAAGTACTATAAGAAAATTACAAGTACTACATTCTTTAATATTGGTACTTTGTCCTAGCGTATTTGAAACTTGTTGCGTGTAATAATTAAGCTCTCCATGAAGTGATGTAACGAGTGAATTAATGAATGATGACTCACAGTTAAGGTGTTATTATTAGTACATATACTATAGTTTGATGGTTGAGGGAAGGAGAAGAGATAGCATCCCAAAAGAGATAGACATCTTATTTCTATCTATAGATAAGGCAACTATTTATTCGTAATACATCGGACCTTTTATTGGAAAAAAAATTATTGCAATTACGAAAACCTCAACACAAACACTTTGTAGACATCGGAAATTATTAAAGGAGAGGGAGAGAAATTAACCCATTAAGGCGCCATTGGGCACGAATGGTGTCACGGAGGAGAGTAGGGTCAGCACAAGATGGCTTTCCATTGATCTGATTGTAAGAGCACATAACACTCGCTACATTCCCTTCAGCCACACATGCCTTGAATGGCACGTTGTACGTGTCCTCTAAATCCTGCCTGCTTACCTATACATTTTCAAAAATAACAAAATTTTCATGACACCTTCAAGATTTTTCTCTTCTATAATTCGGGGAAGTATGTAAACGTGCATCACTTAATACAAGAGAAAAGGATCAAAGGATATTATTAGTAATATAATATGAGAAAAACACTAGCTAGCTGTCTACGCCTTCCGTAGTTTCCAGAAAAAACTCTAATCATCTTATCAAGATAACGAAAAATTAACTAGCACGTCTTTTCAACGTGCAAGCAAAATGTTTGGTCTCAAATTTCAATCCTCTATATATATATATATATATATATATATATATATATATATATATATATATATAGGGAACCATACTCAAGTACTTCATCTTAATGAATAACATTTTATTGAAAATTATGTGTGAGTTACAAAATAAAAATTTAAAAAGTATAAGTTCCTATAGATACAATAAAATTGTATAGTTTGCAAATATTTACGCTTTAAAGCTAAGAACTAAGATGTAAGCTTTCAAAGAATTAACAAGAGATGCAATCTAGCACCCATTAGACAGCTCTAAGGCCACATTTCAAAGAAACTTCTATTTTTTGTTTTTTTGAAATATTATTTTTTGACACTTTCGAAGAATAATGCATTAAAAGTTGAATAGAAAGATAATCCAAACAATTCTATTTTGAAATATATTCAGAAAGAGCTTTCTTTGGTAAAATGGAGACTTCAATTACGCGGCATTATCAATTGTCTTTAAAATCTTAGCTAATTTCAAAATTACAAATATTAGTCAAGGAATTTATTATAAATGAAATCTTACTCAATTTTAAACTTTTAAATATTAGGATTTCTTATCTAGTTCAAATAAAAAGACATTTAATGGCCAAAATATTCATTATTTTCATAATATAGATTATTAGAAATTTGTTATTTCCAAAGTTAATCACATAATATATTCTATACATATAAACTTGTTCGGTTCAATTAGTTATTTTATTTATTTTTAGAAAAATAAATACTCTAGCAATTATAAATTTATATCGAAACCTATAATCTTATTAAGAAAAACCTAGTAATCAGTTCGAAATGTTCGATCAGTCGGTTTTCAGAAAACTATTAACACTATGTAAATTCTAATGAGAACGTTTTGTTTATTTTCATAAAAATCAACATTTGATTTTTTATTTCTAAATAGTATTTTTTAAAAATATCTTTTAAGACAAAATATAAAAAGAAAAGGAAAACAAACAGTTTCAAATATTAGGAGTTCTTATCTAGTTTAAACAACAAAAGATTTAATGGCCAAATTATTAATTAATTTAAAAATTCAAAATTTTAGAAATAAATAAATAAATGCAATTTAGTCAATGTTAAATTAATGCTTCGTTATTTTTAAACTTAATATATATAATATATTTTATACGTATAGGCTTGTTCGGTTCAGTTAGGTATTTTTTATTTTTTTAAGAAAAATAAAAATCCTAATAGTTATAGATTTATACCAAAACATATGATTTTATTAAGAAAAACCTAATAACCGATGGGAAAGATTTGATTCAGTCCGTTCATTCGGTTTTCGGACAACCATTAATACCCCTATATAAAATCTAATGGGAAAATTTTATTAATTTGTTCATAAAAATCAGCCTTTGATTTTTTTATTTCTAAAGTAGTTTTGTTCTATTTTATAAGACAACATTGAAAAAGAAAAGAAACCACACGATATTGTTTTGTTTCGTTAGAACTTTTCAAAAATCTTTCTTTACTTGGCCTTGAAATTTTAGATTTTTGCTTTGACGTTTCCTTGCTATCATATCCCTCTTTACAACAACAATAATCTTATTATTTTAAAGTCCGATATATTTAGAAAGTTGTTAATAGATAGATTAAATTTTAATCAATTTCATAGTGCTAAATATTAGGAATTACAACATGTTACCTAATTCAAGTAAAGAAATAATTTATGTAAGGTAATATTTTACGGTCCTAAATATTAGGACTTCCTATATAATTCAAATAAGGAAAGATCTAATAAATAGGCGTTTGGACATAAAAATTATATTTTATGAAAAAAGTAGTATTTATAGTTAAGTTGAAAAATAGTATTTAAAATTTGAAATTATGTTTGTACACATTTCATTTGAAAAAATACTGAAGTTTGTATATAAAATTCAAATAACAAGTGAATACTTAATTACCTTAGCATTGAAGTGGTAACGATCAACCCCATTCCAATCATCAAGATCGTAGGCAGTGTAATGCTTACAGCAAGCGGCGACCTTGAGTCGGCTAGTGCCACGGCCGCCGCCGCCGCCTTGGAGTCCCTTGACGTAGCTGATGGCATATTGTGCAACCAAATGGGGATCCTCCCCTGGGGTTTCCTGACAACTTCCCCACCTCGGATCTCTTAATATGTTCACATTTGGACTCCAAAACGTTAGTCCTGCTGCTCCTCCATTATACATTGCTCTTCCTTCATCAGAGACCACCTGATCCATATTTAACAGATACCATGTTACATCAATTTTCATCCTATTAACTAGATGCTACCATTGCATATACGAGTTTCAAAAATCACAACTTTCATGAATCGGGTAGGGAGGACAAGACCAATCCTACAATTTAACTGTGTCTACCTCATTACACGGACTTGATGCTTTCATATTTCTTCCAATGGTGTATCATATGCTAAATTACTGCAAAACAATCGAAATACTCCATCCGTCCACTTTTAATTTTACACTTCCTCTACGAAAAAATAAACAAGTATTTATTTTATAATTTTAGCATTTCCAAAAGTCTTGAAAAATAATTTGAAAAATGAGTAGTTAATGATAAGAGTAAAACTGGAAATAAAAATTATCTTTCCCTTGATTTAGTATAGTGAATAAATAAAATTTAAAATATTTTTTTTAGTACCGTGAACAAAAGTGAATATAAAAAATACTAATTTAGTGGGAAAAACAGTATGATTGGATTTTCGAGGAAAAAAAGAGCAAGTGAAAGATAATAGTGTTACTGATAAGGAAAAACTTGGCAATTGGACAAACTTATGGGACCCAAACCTATTAATCACATCTCTTACGACAGTTTACACGCAAACTGTGAGTATATCAAAAAACGAAGAATAAAACCTCTTAATTTTACCATGAATCTGAACATAGAATTTTTATGTTTTTTGAAATAAAATTTATATATTTGAAATTATATATAAAAATACTATAAGTCACAATTTAACAATTTAAAAGGCATATAAAAAATCACAATTAAAGAAAAAATTATTTGACTCTCGAAATTCGAGTTTCATAATTGGGACGAAGAAGTAGCTGGTTAGTGTGTGAAGCTTTTGTCCGAATTTCTATCACATCCAGTTTGATTCGTAGAGTTCTCTAACTTCAGCCTTTATCTGTAATTATATGTATTTTTGGTGCTAATTTTATTTAAAAATTTCCTCAATTGTCATGCAATGACAAGGAAAAGGATGAATTATTTACTCAGAAAAATACTTATATATTAGAATATGATTACATCAACTTGGATGAAAAAGCTGGACATCAAATTGAACATATGGAAAACAATACTAGGTTATCCCACATCAAAGAAATGTATTGCCATTTAGTTAATATTGTCACAGGATATTCTCTGGCAATGCAATTACAACCTCGAAATTGAAAAAGAGATAATGAGAAGTAAAAAGCCATCAATTTATCTTTGAGACACTCAGTTACTTTCTTTGTCGAATAATGCTTTTCAAAGTAGCCCTTCTGCATAAACTAGGATAATAACTTATGCTCGCTTCTTTTTTCGTTAATGCTCAAATAAATTAATAAATATTATTACTGGAGTAGTAATTTAGTTAAATTCCAGTGCCAATATTTGCAGTGATAGACTTTTAGAGCTCTACATCTTTAGAAACAAATATCATTAAAGAATAAATAATTCAACATAATATTTTAATTTTAGTTACGTAATAAAGAATATTTGTTTCCGTATACTAAAGTTTAATTTACTTCCATTTCCAAGTTAAATGGACATCAGAATCAAGCCGTGGCTTACATCTTTGTCCTATGATTATATCCTCATATTTCATATTAACTCACTATTTTAGGTATCAGTATATCGTAAATCCTTAGGCGTGGCTGTCTGTGTGGAAGCAGAGCGACAGTGATTTAAATATTTAAGTTAATGTTTAAGTGTGTACATATGTGTGGTGTACATATCTAGTAAATATAGATAATGGTTGGGTAGATTCTTTGGATATCATTATCCAAAAATATGAAACTTATGGGATGTGGACCATTATATTTCTTGAACACCTCATATCAAGAGAAGGAAAATGATAACAACTCGTCAACTTGCATGAGCGACAAATTTGCTGTTTCTTTCTTGTTATTTATTAAACTTGTGCGCCTAAAGAAAAAGAAAGAATTCGTCATAAAACAATTAGTGTCACTTTCGTCCTTATGAGAACCAATTAAAGGGAACTTGGCTTAGCTTCTTTGCTTTTCTCATATCTATGTCGAAATGAAAGTTTTGCTACCTAATTTTTATTTTTAAGAGATGAGTTTTGACATCTTTATTCCGGTTTTAGACTCTAGAGAAAGACAGAGAACAATCACTAGGTCTCCTGCCTTTGTATTTAATTAAGAAGATTTCACCAATTACTTTCTTTCCTCTTTCCCAGCCCTTTTGATCCCAAAAGAATGTACAAAGAAATAAAAAAAGAAAAAAACTCATTAAATTAGTAAACACGGATATATATCATGAAACAGAAGCGACCCATAGTCCACCCACTGCCGGTGCAACTTAGAGGAGTTGCTTTTGGGCCTGTTACTTTTTTGTGATGTTTGTGAACACACAACAAAACATACAGGCATGTGTAGGCATGGGCAAAAGCTTACCCTTTTTTTTCTTCTAGCATTAAACCTATTTGGTGTTGTTTGGTAGGGAACAAATTAATTCTGGAATTAAAATAATAAGATTATAATACAGAAATTAAATAATAACGTGATTATTTAGTGAATATATTTTTATTGGTAGATGTTTGGTTCATTGGACTAAAAATGAAATATAAAGAGTATAATATAAACATATATTTGGTGTATACCGGATAAGTTGGGATAAATATTTATTTTTATTTTGACCTTGGATTGTTTAAAAAACTTTGGGGGAAGAGCCTTGAATAAGCGCATCTTTGTCATTTTAGTGCTTATATCGGGATTAACTAATTTCGTGATTATTATCTCACCCTCAATATGAGATAGAATAATACCACAATTTTGGGATTAATTAATCAATGATTGTTAATTCTATATTTACAAAATTCAACCAAACGCGAGATAAAATAATCACATAACATCTATTTCCGAGATTATTATATCTCTAATCCCACGTATCAAACAACCCCTTGCATTACATTTTTTAGACAGCTCTGTTTTACATATGTACTCTGGATAATCTTCAGATAAACGTAACTATCTCATGAGCGGCCCTTTTATGGAATCCTGTTCGAACGCTTTAAAAGAGATTTTAGATATTTGGAATCCTGTTCGAACATTTCCAATATTATCCTTTTTAGAAGATTCGGGCGAACCTCTTTCGCACCCTAAATCTGCCCCAGAATTCATATGTGAAATGCTAATGCTAGCGGATCATATATCACATGACAGTTATACGACTAGTAAGTACTACTAACGTCTGTAATGGACAGTTTCAGTCAGTCACATGCGTACCTAATCCGCTGAAAGGTCTGCCATACATGACAGAAACAAAAGGAAACACTTAGCTATATTGGTGGCCTGTGACCATTCTTGCAGTGAAAGATTATTAAAATATATCTAAAATAGACCTAGATTATAATATTGTATATGTAATAAAAAGTATACTAATTCATCTCATTTATATGATGGAGTTTTAATTTTCAAATTGTTTAAATATAAGTTGAAAAAAAATTAATACTGGTTTAAGAAATTAAAATCTACTATAATACTATCACAATATGAGATAATTGAGAAATATTGGTATCTTATCCTACTATTCATACCTAAAGTTGCCCATGATAATGAATTAATGATGTATTGGCACAATTTATCAAGTCATTTTCACGTAAGATTCTTTTTCTCCTTAGTGATAGCAACATAAATCAAATCCTTGTTTGTATTAATTTTCCAAAGCTGAATAAGGATATTTCGATAAGATAAGGGATAACGTTGATATTAGTATGAATATATACGTACACGTATACATATATTTATATTTGTATAGTCTAAAATTTACCTGGCCAATTTGTTCCCACAAGGAGGCGTTAAAAGAAGCAGCAGTAGTGATGACTTGAGGGAAGCTGGTGGCGCTAGGGAAGGCACCACCGAACTTAACGCCAGGGCCGGTGCTGGAGACGCCGTGAAGTGCCTCAGACCACCACTCATAGCCATTAACACCCAGCCTCTCCACCGGTGCAGCATTGTTCACCAGCAACCTGATCTTCTCCTGCAACGTTAATCGTTCGATTAAGTCCTGGACACGGACGTGTATTGGCAGAGACGCCTTGCAGAATGGCAGGTTTCGCGTCCCCGCATTGGCGGGGTCGCATGCAAACGGTGGCCGCGACTCGCCGGAATATGCAAAGGCATGGATGACAAGGACAACATTGAGAATAAAAAAAGTACTACTAGAATACTTGTGATTCATAATTATTAGGAGTAAGTACTATTATGTATGATATGTAATCAATGAAAATAATTGTAAGAATCTGCTGCTATTCGTATTGTTAACATAACAAAATAAGAGTTGCTTGGAGAAATTGAGGAGAGTTTGAAGGGTATATATAGAGGACGTTGCGTTTAAGATGGTGGCAATAGCGTATGAATATGAAAAATGAAAGATGGTATAGTTGGGGGGTAAGGAAGGAGTAATCTTTGAGCTCTCTTAACCATTAACCGATGAGTAAGTATGACACGCATTTGGCAGTCATAAAGACTTCCCTTTTTCAAATTTGTGGAATTCTTATTAAAAGGAATGGGTTTAACTTATATGCTTTTTTTTTTACAATATTAATGTCGTTTATATACATATATAATAACATGTTACTTATCATTGTTATCGGATACTATTATATACGTAATATATTTAATAGTGATTTACCTATAATTATCTTATAAATAGCTTAATTGCATAAATATCTTTACACAATACATCTATTTATCTATCTATCTATATCTATCTATCTATCTATCTATCTATCTATCTATCTATCTATACTATATTAAAAGCATGAAAACTCTTAACGAAATGTCGTTCGCTTTTTTACCCTTTAAAAATATGTTTCACATTAGACAAAATAGTCATTTAACTTAAGTTTTTTCCCCTAATATTTAGCACTTTAAAATCAACTAAAATTTTGCTTACTAAATTGTTCCTTATTTGACTATAGGAGTTTAAAAGCAAATTAATTAAAATTTTACCTTATATAAACTCTTTTACTTAATTAATACCCCTTTATCATTTTCTTTAATCACGAAATACATGTTGAGAACTATGTAAGTTTTCATTACTAAGTTCTTCCTTATTTAAACTATTTAAAATAACAAAAAAAGACATAGAAAAAGCAACCAAATTCCATGGAATTTTGTAGCATGAAATACTTAGGCAAACTGTAAATATAAAGCCTTTTGCTTTTTGGAAGAAACTTCTAATACTTAGGATTTAAAATCTTAAAAATTTACCTTCTATGATAATAATTTAATTAAATAATAATTCTATTATAATTTTAGTATTATAATTAAAAGTTATCTAAATGATAAAAGACAACATATCTTAACAACATCATTCGTGAACTAACATTCAATCAATACTCAAGTACCATATCACTAAAATATTATGAATAAATAACTTTTAATCAGTAAACAGTAAACGTTTTTAACACAAAAGAAATCTTAAAATGTGTATAGAGATAAAACTAATATTTTAAACACTATTGTAATTTTCTAAATAAATACACACAAATTGTACATAAAATGTTAATAGACTTTTATACTTTTTAAGTACTAATATTTCATTATGTACACAATAATAATAATAATAATAATAATAATAATAATAATAATAATAATAATAATAATAATAATAATAATAATAATAATAATAATAATAATAATAATAATAATAATAATAATAATAATAATAATAATAATAAAAATAAATATTGATATTCTACCTGGATTTTTATGACAATCATTTTAGGTTTTTTTCCTAAAAGTAAACTAATTAATTCGGTTAAATACTGCCCTTAAATTCGTAATACGATAACTAAACCTAACAATATGGAGTCTCATTTTATTTTTAGTATTTTTCAATTTGAGTTTCAATAAGAATAAGATGAAATTTAAATTACTATATTAGGTACTTGAGCAAATAGAATTTATTTTTTAAGGCCAAGATGAACATATTGTTGCATGATATTTGAATATAAATCAACATATTATTTTACTCTCTCTGAGTTACTAAAGCAAATATACAAATATATCAAATTTATGATATGGCATTAGAATACTTTTGTGTGACATACTTTTTGCCTTTATTATATTGTCTAAATAAGATAAATATCCATCATTTTTAAGAGCTTGTGTTTTTTGTAAAATTTTATTTTATAACAAAAAAAAAAAGTTTAATAATATTTATGTGATTTTAAATATTTTATATTCATTGATAGAATTCACGCGCAAAGCACGAAGATTTTTAACGAAATATCGTTCACCTTTTTTTCCAATTGCAAAAAACTTTCACAATGGATGAAATTATAACCTAAGTTACTTTCCTAATATTTAGGACATTAAAATTATTTTAAATTTTACATATTGAATCTTTCCTTATTACACTAGCTAGGTAAGACATCCTAATATTAAAAAATTTAAAATCGATTAATATATTTTAACTTATGTAAATTGTACTAATTGAAAAATAAATCCATTGTACAGTACTTATAAAATCATAATGAGAAAGATTTTATATGGTGCCTTCAATTGATTTCTTATTAACGTGAAATTTTGGGACATAAAACCACATATTAAACTAAAATTATTTAATACAATAACTTCTAAATTAAAAATGTTTCAACACAATAATTAAACATGCATTTAGTTTTTTTATTTTAATCGTACAAAATAATTGATCCATGTTCAATTTAGCATCCAAAATAATTTGATAGCATATTTAATCATACGAAATGGTAGAAGTCTAAATCTTTTTTATAAAAGCATGAAAAATATTGATTGACTTTTTATCATTTAAAAAAAATATTTTGAATAAAAATATAATTTAAATAGTTTATTAAAATTTAGGAATTTAAAATCAATTAAGATTTACTTATTATATCTTTTTTTATTTGAACTAGGTAGGAAATCTAAATATTTGGAATTTAAAATATATTTAGTAAAAAAATAAAATATTTAAATTAATATGTATATAAACGCTCAAAAAATTTAATATCTTTTCATAGTAATTTGTTTGTCTTATTAAATTTTTATGTTCGCGTTTCGATAAAGTTACGTAAATCATAAATTCTTGTGTTCCGAGCAACTATAACCAACTATATGGGTAATATTAATGTCACGATCCAAAATTCAATTAGTCATGATGGCACCTAACCCAACCCGCTAGGTAAGCCAATTAACAATAACACGATTCAAATGAGATTAAAGAGAAGTAAATGATGAAATAACCGAACTTTTATACAACAACCCAAGGACTAGTAGTACAAGTCATGAGCTACTAAAACTTAGATTTATAAAACTAAAATGAAATAACGACAACATCAGTTTGGAATGTACACGAACAGAATTCGAATCTAAAGCTACCAAAGACAAGTGATAGGCATAACTAGAATGCGGGTATATCTTCAATGCCAGCTCCCGCCATATACAACAGCATCAACTCCAAGATCTACACACAAGGTGCAGAAGTGTAATATGAATACAACCGACCCCATGTACCCACTAAGTATCGTAACTAATCTCGGCGGGATAATAGAAGCAAGAATTATAAATGATACTCGCTATCACCTGTACAACTCAGAATTTCAACAAGTATAAAACAAACATATGATCAAATCAAGAAATCTCAGGTAAAACCACCTCGGTGCTCACAATTCTTTATTTTAAATTGTTCTGCCTAGTCAACAATCCAGCATATAAAGAAGATATGCAAGCAAATCAGTTAAACAGTCAAGGAAATTGTAAATAAAGATGAAATGCAATAACCACATATCATTTTGTTTCGACGCACAACCCGATTTATATAACAATAAGCCAATAAGGCCTGCTATGGCGTGCAACCCGATTCAAATAACAATAACCAACTATCTCAAATCTCTCATCAACCAAAAATCTGTCGGTTTCTCGCAATCCGCGTGTACACCATCAAAAGATAAACATGAGAGGGTGACCCTAGGGGGATGGATCTATATCCACACGCTGCACGGACAACTCACGTACTGCACGGATAACTCATGTGCTAATAATATCAACTGCATGAACAACTCACGTGCTAATAGTGTAACAATCGCACAGACAACTCATGTGTTGCACGGATAACTCACGTGCTAATAATCACAATCCGCCTGGCGTGATCATAAGTTCAATATCACAATCCGTCCGGCGTGGTCACAAGCACAATATTTCAATCCACCCAGTGTAGTCACGGGCTACCAGTCCAAACCATATCACACATAAAGTAGATACGCAAGAATACATGTACATAATTAAAGAACATCAAATTTCATAATTCTGGACGGGTATAAGTGACATCCTAAGGTATATGCATGTGCAAGTGTGATATCATAGCTCAAAACAGGTGATTACATCACAAAATAGCAGCTATCAGGCTAAATCAGGAGATTAACCTCTATGCAACCTCAAACATGGATCAAATAGTTCACAACAAGGCTACGAATATGAGAAACATCACAGCTTAAAGTTTAACAGTCAATTCAAGGCATATCGTAGCCTAAGCACCACCCCGAACATGGATAAATACCCGTGTGCTCTCTCATAGCACGTAGCTATCACAAATAACTCAGGCAACTAATGCCTCAACCAAGTTTAGATAAGATACTTACCTCAAACATGCCAAAACAATTACTGAGCAAGCCAAACACCACTCTAAAAATGCTATCCCCGTGCGTATCAACCTCCGTAGCTCAAAACTAGCCAAAAGAAACTAAAAACATCAAATAATGGCAAGGAAAACCAACCCAAATGATAAAGGTCGAATCTTTAATCCATTACTCAAGTCAACCAAAAGGTCAAACCTGGGCCCGTACCCCGGAACCCGACAAAACTCACAAATTCTGACAACCCATTCAATAACGAGTCCAACCATATTAATTTCATTCAAATCAGACTCCGAATCGATGTTCAAAACGCAAATATTCAGTGTAGGAAAGTTTAGACAAAAACTCCCAATTTCTTTTTTGAAATCATCATTCAAATGCTAAAATCAAAGATGGAATCATGGAATATAATTAAAATCGAGTAGAAAATACTTACCCCAATCCATGTGGTGAAAATCGTCTCCAAAATCGCCCAAATCCGAGCTCCATAACTCAAAATATGATAAAATGACCAAAACTTTCGAAATAGAGTACTTTATAAGCACTGCCCATGTGAACCCTACGCGAACGCGGAACAACCATCATGTTCGCGATGAACAAAAATTACACTGCCTCAATTAACTCTACGCATTCGCAGCACAAGCCTCGCGAAAATGATGCACAAAGCTGACAGACCTACGCGAACATAGGAGCAACTCGCGAACATGAAGAGGAAACCATTGACTTGCCCATCTCAGCCCAATCACTACGCGAACGCGGTCATCCTGTCGCGAACGTGAAGAAGAAGAAAACCCAACTCCTAGAATCACTTAGCGACCGCGGCCTCATCTTCGCGATCGCAAAGAACAACTGAAACACCAACAATCAACAATGCAACATGAGGCAAAAAGATCCGAAACACATCTGAAACTTACCCGAGCCCCTCGGGACCCGGTCCGAACATACCAACAAGTCCCAAAATATAACACGGACCTACTCTAGGCCTCAAATCACACATAACAATATCAAAACCATGAATCGCACCTTAAATCATACTTAATGTACTTTCGAACTTTCAACTTCCAAAACTCGTGCCGAATCATATCAAGTCAACACAAAATGATCACAAATTTTGCACACAAGTTCCAAATGACATAACGAACCTATTCCAACTCCTGGAACAACAATTCGAACCCGATATCTTCAAGGTCAACTCTCGGTCAAACTTATGAACATTCCAAACTTTCAAATTTTCAACTTTCGCCAAATAGTGCCGAAACCTCCTAGAAACATCCAAATGCAAATCCGAGCATACGCCCAAGTGAAAAATCACTATCCAAACCTAACAGAACCATAAAAAAGATCCGAGGTAAAATATACAAAAGTCAAACTTGGTCAACTCTTCCAACTTAAAGCTTTCTAGTTGAGAATCATTCTTCCAAATCAATCCCGAATCATTTGAAAACCAAAACCGGCGATTCACACAAGTCATAATACGTCATATGAAGCTACTCAAGACTTCAAATAGCTGGACAGAATGCAAATTCTCAAAACGGCCGGTTGGGTCATTACATTCTCCCCCACTTAAACTACGTTCGTCCTCAAACGTGTCAAGAGTCGTTCCAAAGCCATCAAATCACTGTGTAAACTCACCATGCATATACCTGTGGGTAACCCATGTCACCCCAATCAATATAAGCCTGACAACATAACCTAACTGAAAATCCTTACTTAAACCTTAGCCTATAAGCCTTAGAATCAAATCTCCAACATTTAGAACTCATCATAAGACTCGATTCTCGCATCTATACACTGTGCGAGTCTGAACAAGCTGTATCAAGCCATAACTATAATGTAACGGCCCGGCTGGTCATTTTGAGTATTGTAGTCCCATTCCCTTATTTATTGCTTATTCTATGTTTGCTTGTTGTTATGTGACTTGCCGAGGTGGTTGGTTTGGTTTCAGAGATATTTCGAAATGAATTGGGATACTTAGTTCCAAGGTTGGAAGCGTAAGTTGAAAGAGTTGACCAGATGTTGACTTATGTGTAAATGACTCCGAAATAGAGTAGATGGTTTCGATAGCTCCTTATGGTGATTTTGGACTTAGAAGTATGTCTGGATATTGATTTGGAGGTCCGTAGGTCATTTTGGCTTGAATTGGAAAAAGTTGGAAAGTGAAGGTTTGGAAAGTTGAGACATTTGACCGAGAGTTGACTTTGTGGTTAGCGGGCTCAGATTTTGATTCCGGAAGTTGGAATAGGTCTGTTGTATCATTTGTGACTTGTATGCAAAATTTGAGGTCAATCGGAGTTGATTTTGGTGTGTTTCGGATTTGGTTTTAGAAGTTGGAAGTTCAATAGTTCATAAGGCTTGAATTGGGGTGCGATTTTTGTTTTCGATGTTGTTTGATATGATTTGAGGGTTCAACTAAGTTTGTATGATATTTTAGGATATATTGGTATGTTTGGATGAGGTCTAGGGGGCCTCGGGTGAGTTTCGGGTTGATTGCAGATTGAGTTTGGCCTTATAGAGCTGGAGAATTTCTGGTGTCTGGTTTCCTTATATGCGTTCGCAAGTGAGGTATCGCATTCACGAAGTGTATCTTGGTGGTAGGTAAAGTTTGTGCTTTGCGTTCACGAAGGTACAAGGAGTTTGTGCATCGCGATCGCGAGAGGGGTTTCGCGTTCGCGTAGAAGGATGAGGCAGGTGGGGCACCTGGCTTGTAAGCCTTCACGTTCGTGGAGATGGTTCACAATCGCGTAGGCATGGGTTCATTGGTTGACGCGTTCGCAAGGGAGTTCTCACATTTGCGTAAGAGGATTTTGGGTAGTTGAGTTTTTGTGCTTCGCGAACGCGAGGCACTTTGCGCGTTCGCGAAGAAGGACATCTGGACAGCAATATATTATTTCAAAATAGAGGATTTTGTCCCATTTTTCATCTTTTGAGCTAGAGACCTCGGTTTTGGGCGATTCTTGAAGGGATTTTCAAGGAGTTGATTGGGGTAAGTGATTCTAACTCGGATTTGATTAAAATACATGAATCTATCATTATTTTTACAATTTAATTAGTGTTTTGGGTCGGAAAATTTGTGAACATTTGTGGAAACTTCGTAAGCTATGTTGTGAGGATCTAAAAGGCGATTTGAGGTCGGAATTGGATGATTTTGGTATGGTTGGACTCGCTATTGAATTGGTGTTCGAATTTTGTACATTTTGTCAGATTTCGAGATGTGGGGCCGAGGTTGACTTTTTGACTTTGGTTAAAGAACGTAGCTTTATCGTTTAGAATCGATTCCTATAGCTTGTATTGATTGTATCAAATTGTTTGTAGCTAGATTCGAGTCGCTCAGAGACCGATTCGCAAGGCAAGGGCTTGTTGTAGTAGGGATGTTACACCCCATGTATTCGTACGTGAAAGTACGCCATAAATAAATTGATGGAAGTTCGGAAATGAGATGTTACATCCCGTATTTTTGTACGTTAAAGTTTCGTCATAAGTTAATCGACGTAAGTTCGGGAATGAGCTTATTTTGGGATTATAAGTATTACGCTATTTCAAACAAGTGATGAGTAAATTCGTGAAGGTGAGAGGGAAAGAAAATCAAAGAAAATGAATTTCGTCAAAATTTGACATTTTGAGATAAAATACGGTCCAAGCTACAATACCCCGTATTTATGGACTAGTGCCATACAAGGTACCACATGACCATGATAGTAAGATGTATACGGTATGTTAAAACTGGGTAGTATTTTAAATAAATTGAGATAATTCTTAATTATGTGAAAAATTAGTTAATTATTAGTTAATGAAAGATTAATAAGTTAATCAAGTGATTAGTGGATAATTAAAATATTTGGATAAGAATTACATCTCCCAACGTGGCAGCACATCAAAGCCAATTGATGACTCCTAAAAGTCACTTGATAAGGCTTAGTCATCACCTTTTGAAGGCTTAGTCATTTGAAGGCTTAGTCATCGATCTCTAATTCATTTTAAGAGAGATGGATATAAATTTGTAAGGAAACATGATTGCTTCAGTAAGTATGTTACAAAGTTGTGATCAAATTCACAAAGTGATCATACAGAATTTGCTACAAAAATTCATACTAGATTTCATAAGGTAATAGCAACAGGATTTTGCGGTTTTAAGGGAGTACGGTGTAATCTTTCTCAAGAATATCATATGGATTTTCTCCTACTCCGATCCGCCGTTACGTGTTATGTCGCAATTGACATATGTTAGAGGGATTGTCAAAAAAGTCGTCTCAAGTATGTTGAGGCTATCCCTTCTTTCTTTTTGGCATGATCCATACGATACAAATGAAACGGGCAAATGCACAACTTCCATAAATGACTCTATTCATAGAAATATTAGAGGTGCCTATGTTCTTGAAGTCCCATGTATCTTATTATCACATCTTCTGTTCATGGGTCTCAGAAAAATACGTAGTTGATAAAGTTTATCCGTAAGGTACATTGATCTTATTAACATATTTTTATGCATTTCATTCATTTATACATGTACATTGACCCATGACCAAATGGCATTATATACGCGTATATATATGTACTTATATGTATATGGATATGGGAGAAGGTTACGACATTATATATGTACCACCACCTGATCAGTTGGTATACGTTGATGATGTTGTCCACAGTGGCCGAAATGATATGATGGGATGCCCTCAGAGGCTTGATGATGTTATGTACATCTATACCTATGCATGATATGATATTTATACGCACGTGCATGACATTATAAATGTTTCAGAATTTACAAAGTTATTTAGACTTACAGGCGGAATTCTTTATTCCATGTTTCATCTATGTCTCTTATGTATTGATCTTCATGCCTTACATACTCGGTACATTATTTGTACTTACGTCCCTTTTGCCCGGGGACGCTGTGTTTCATTTCCACAGGTCTCGATAGACAGGTCGAGAGTCCTCCAAGTAGGTGATCAGCTCAGCGGAAGATGTTGGTGCACTCCATTTGCTGCGGAGTTGCTTGTTTGGTCAGTATGATTTAGATGTGCATTGTTTGATATGGTGGGGCTCTGTCCTGACCTTTATGACAATTATGTATTCTTAGAGGCTTGTAGACAGATGTCATATACGTAAAAGATTGTATGGCCTTGTTGGCCTATGTTCAATGTACGAGTGTAATTTTGGTCTTACAGGCCAGTATATCATATGTGTAAGTTTGCATTCCCTCATGATTTACTCCGGTTCATTTACCTATGATAGTATGATATGAAAAGATACGTTACGTTGATACTTGGTTGAGTAAGGGAGCGGGTGCCCGTCGCGGCCCATCAGTTTAGGTCATGACAAGGGATTTGCTCGGTTTGAAGTACGTAACACTTCTAAACTTGGTGCTGAGGGTATGAATCTCTGAAATACGTGTTATGTGGTTGGTGTTGAGGTGACACACATGCTAGGTGACGGGTGTGTGAGTGTGCACCATGGAAATTATGACTTGGTCGATTCTGTGGTACCGTGTAGTTATCAAACCTTATTGCTATTTATGTAATTCATACGTGTTAGAGTAATTGAGCTGCAATCCATGTTAGAAATCATGTTTAGGCTATATGTTTATTTCGTTGGGACCCGTTGAGGTTATTTCTGCTGTTGAATTATTTGCTTAAACTGTAATTTTATACTCAGTCATATTCATCATTTGCATATCATATCTCAGTCTCTGTTTTTATTTATTGCTACATCATGTTATCATAGTTTGGGCTGATTGGCATGAAATTTGTGAGCCCGAGAGACTGGAGAGATTGATAACTGAGTTGGGGCCTGAGGGTCGGATTGTGAGTGATATTTATGGGATCGGACTGCACGCCACAACAAGTTTTATTGATTCTTGATGGGATCGGGTTGCATACTGAAGCAGGTTTTATTGATTCATGATGGGATCGGGCTGCACGCCGCAACATGTTTTATTAGTGCTTGGGCAAGATCCGCCCCTCTGGAGTCTGACATACTAGCAATGAGCGCAGGTACCGTACAATGCTGAGTGATTGAGAGCGATGGGTAGGGAGTGTGAAACAGTGAAATTGAGTACTCTGAGAGTGTGAGTACATGAGTTTATCACTGTGATGCATTACATGTGACATGCACATTTGACATGTAGCCATAGAGATGTAACATTCCTTATATCAGTTATACTTGGTATATTTTATCAGTGTTGAGCTTAAACTATTAAACTTGAAAGCATGTCTATATTTCTGTACTGTGTACGAATTGATTACGGGATTTTATTGAGTTATTACTGTCATTTTCCCTATTTTATCTGTACTGTTATTATCTGGATTTGGACTGTACCTTTCTGAGCTTGTCACTGCTTTCAGCCCAAGGTTAGTCCTGTTACTTATTACTATATTAGGTCGGTTGTACTCATACTATACTTTGCACTTCGTGTGTAGATCCAGGTACATCTAGATCCGGTGGTTGCTAGACTCGGAGCAGTATCTACTAGGAGACATTTGAGGTAGCTGCTTTGACACTCGCATACCTCGACTCTCCTTCTTTTTAGTTTTATTCTGTACTATTCTATCTTCCAGACATTTGTATTAGAGATTTAGACTGTGTTGACACTTAGTAGCTCATGTACTCAGTGACACTTGGATTTTGTATTTGAGTCGCAGTTATTCTTATCGTTTATTTATGAGATTTTTCACTGTTAAACTTATTACATCATGTTTTCAATTTAAAATGCATAGTTAATTGTCATTGTCGGCTTGCCTAGTACTGTGATAGGCGCCATCATGACATGTTGAGATTTGGGTCGTGACAAGTTGGTATTAGAGCCTAGGTTACATTGGTCTCACGAGTCATGAGCAGATTTAGTAGAGTCTTGCGGATCGGTACAGTAACGTGTGTACTTATCTTCGAGAGGCTACCGAACCATTAGGAAACTTTACTTTCTTGTATTCTTGTCGTGCGAATTTGTTGATTCCGGAAACTAAACTTCTACTATTCTATTCTCTCACAAATGGTGAGGACACGTGCTACCGGATTGGGCGGACGGCCACCAGTACCACCAGCTAGGGACGCGAGAGGCTGGGGCCATGGTAGAGCTCGAGGTACAACTCATACATCAGATATAGCAGCACCTGTGGAGCCACCAGTTGCTCCAGCTCATGAGCAGATACCGGATGTGGTTGAGTCGGTGGGACCAGTTCAGGCACCAACTGTGCCCATTGTGATTCCAGGCTTTCAGGAGGCTTTGGCCAAGATATTGACACCAGGGGGTACTACCAAGACTTTCTTAGGCGGTTCTAGTTCAGGCCGCACCAGCCACTTCTCAGGCCGGGGGAGGTGCTCAGAATCCCGCCGCCCTTACTTCAGAGTAGGTGGTTCAGGGTGTTCAGGCATTGGGGGTACTACCAGCCCAGTCGGTTGCAGTTGCTCAGGCCTAGGTGGGGCCACCTATGAGTGACAAGGAGCAGAAAAGGCTAGAGCGGTTTGGGAGGCTCAGGCCTCCTGCATTCAGTGGGGCTGAGTTAGAGGATGCTCAGGGTTTCTTAGACAGGTGCCAGTGGATCCTTCACACAGTGGATATTCTGGAGACTAGTGGAGTCTCATTTAGTACTTTTCAGCTGTCGGGGGTATCCTTCAAATGGTGGGAGGCCTATGAGTTGAGCAGGCCGGCCGGCGCTGCACCACTTACATGGCATGAGTTCTCAGTTCTCTTCTTAGAGAAGTTTGTCACACAGACCCGTGGGTAGGAGTTACGTAGGTAGTTTGAGCAGCTACACTAGGAGGGTATGTCTGTGACCCAGTATGAGATGAGATTTTCAGAGTTGGTTCGTCACGCGATCTGGTTGGTTCCCACAGAGAGGGAGAGGATTGGGAGGTTCATTGATGGCCTCAACTATGGACTGCACTTCGCCATGACTTGAGAGATTGCATTAGGTGCTAGGTTCGACGTGGTGGTTGATATTGCTAGGCGGTTAGAGCAGGTCCGTAGTTAGGAGCATGAGGAGAGGGAGGCCAAGAGGCCACGTGGTTTGGGTGGTTTCAGCAGTGTTTCTTATGGAGGGCAGTCCCACCACAGTAGGGGTCGCCCTTATAGGCCCGCTCAGATGGCTAGTCCGGTTCATCGTGGTGCATCAGCTAGCCATGATTCATATAGTGCTCGTCCGAGTCAGTCCTCTCTCAGTGCCCTCCCAGCTCAAAGTTCATCTCGTGCTCCATCAGTTCAGGGTTCATATGTGCCAGGTACTTCTAGTAGTTATTCTGGTTCTCGGGGTCCGATTCATCACCTGCCGCCACTGTCGGAGCAGGGTTTCTTTGAGTGTAGAGATTTTGGTCATGTGAAGAGGCATTGTACCCGTATTTTGGGAGGTCCAGTCCAGCATAGGGGTCATGCTATGACTTCCACACTAGTTACTTCACCACCTGCTCATCCAGGTCGGGGTGGGGCTCAGGACATTAGAGGTTGCCCTAGATGGGGAGGCCGATCAGGTGGCGGTCATGTTCGATGCTATGCTTTCCCTGCCAGGCCAGAGGCTATTTCTTCAAACGTAATGATCACATGTATTGTCTCAGTGTGCCACAGGGATGCTTCCATATTATCTGAACTTGGTTCCACTTATTCATATGTATCATCATCTTTTGCTCGTTATTTGTATATGCCCCGTGAGTCCTTAGTTTTTCCTGTTCATGTATCTACGCCGGTGGGTGATTCTATTATTGTGGACCGTGTGTATCAGTCGTGTATGGTGACCATTAGAAGATTGGAGATGAGAGTTCATCTCTTATTGCCTAGTATGGTTGATTTTGACATGATTCTGAGGATGGATTGGTTGTCCCCATGTCATGCTATTCTAGATTGTCACGCTAAGACCGTGACGTTGGTGATGTTGGGGTTACCTATGATCGAGTGGAGAGGTTCTCTGGACTATGTTCCCAGTAGGGTGATTTCATATTTAAAGGCCCAACGGATGGTTGGGAAGGGGTGTTTGTCATATTTGGATTTTGTGAGGGATGTTGGTGCTGATACTCCTACCATTGATTTTGTTCCGGTAGTGCGAGACTTTTCGGATGTGTTTTTGCAGACCTGCCGGGTATGACGTCTGACAGGGACATTGATTTTGGTATTGACTTGGTGCCGGACACTCAGCCCATTTCTATTCCTTTGTATCATATGGCACCAATAGATTTGAAGGAATTGAAAGAGCAGCTTCAGGAGCTTCTTGATAAGGGGTTCATTAGGCCCAGTGTGCCTCCTTGGGGTGCTCCATTTCTGTTTGTGAAGAATAAGAATGGTGCTAAAAGGATGTGCATTGACTATAGACATTTGAACAAAGTTACAATTAAGAACAAGTATCCTTTGCCGCACATTGATGACTTATTTGACCAACTTCATGGAGCTAGAGTGTTCTCTAAGATTGATTTGCGGTCTGGGTATCACCAGTTGAAGATTCAGGACTCTGGTATTATGAAGACGGCATTCAGGACCCACTATGGTCATTACGAGTTCATTGTGATATCTTTTGTGCGGACCAATGCCCCAACAACATTCATGCATATAATGAACAGTATATTCCAGCCATATCTTGATTCGTTTATCATAGTATTTATTGATGATATCCTGGTGTACTCACGTAGCCAGGAGGAGTATGCACACCATCTCAGCATTGTACTACAGATGTTGAGGGAGGTGAAGCTTTATGCTAAGTTCTCCAAGTGTGAGTTTCGGCTCAGTTCAGTGGCGTTCTTGGGGCACATGGTGTCCAGCAAGGGGATCAAGGTGGATCCAAAAAAGATTGAGTCAGTTCAGAGTTGGCCCAGACCATCTTTAGCTACTGAGATTCGGAGTTTTCTTGGCTAGGACGGATATTATCGTTGCTTTGTGGAGGGTTTCTCGTCCATTGCAACGCCTTTTACTAGGTTGATACAAAAAGGTGCTCTATTCAGGTGGTCTGATGAGTGTGAGGAGAGCTTTCAGAAGCTCAAGAATGCCTTGATCATAGCTCCAGTTCTAGTTTTGCCTTCAGCATCAGATTCTTATACATTGTATTATGATGCTTCTCGGATTGGTATTGGGTGTGTCTTGATGCAGGAGGGTAGAATGATTGCTTATGATTCATGCAAGTTGAAACCTCATGAGAAGAACTACCCCGTCCATGATTTGGAGTTGGCAGCCATCGTTCATGCAGTGAAGATTTGGAGGCACTATCTTTATGGCGTGTCTTGTAAGGTATTTGCAGATCATCGGAGCCTACAACACTTGTTCAAGCAAAAGGATCTAAATTTGAGGCAGCGAAGATGGTTGAAGCTGTTAAAAGATTATGCTATACCATTTTGTATCATCCCGAGAAGGCCAATGTAGTAGCTGATGCCTTGAGTAGAAAGGCGGTGAGAATGGGTAGCCTTGCATATATTCCTGTTGGTGAGAGACCGCTTGCATCGGATGTTCAGGCCTTGGCCAATCAATTCATGAGGTTAGATATTTCGGAGCCTAGTCGGGTTCTAGCTTGCGTGGTTTCTCGGTCTTCTTTATATGATCGCATCCGAGAGTGTCAGTATGAATATCCCTATTTGCTTGTCCTTAAGGACACGGTTCAGCACAGTAATGCTAAGGAGGTTTCTATTGGAGATGATGGGGTGTTGAGGATGCAGGGTCGAATATGTGTGCCCAGTGTAGATAGGTTACGTGAGTTGATTCTTGAGGAGGCCCACAGTTTGCGATATTCCATTCATCCGGGTGCCGCAAAGATGTATCAGGACTTGAGGCAGCACTATTGGTGGAGAAAAATAAAGAGGGATATAGTGGAGTTGGTAGTTCGGTGCTTGAACTGTCAGCAGGTGAAGTACGAGCATCAGAGACCGGGTGGTTTGCTTCAAAGGCTTGAGATTCCAGAGTGGAAATGGTAGCATATCACCATGGACTTCGTAGTTGGGCTCCCATGGACATTGAAGATGTTTGATTCTATTTGGGTGATTGTGGATTGGTTGACTAAGTTTGCGCATTGCATTCTAGTTGGGACTACCTATTCTTCGGAGCGGTTGGCTGAGATCTATATCCGCGAGATTATTCGCCTTCACGGTGTGCCGGTGTGTATTATTTCAGATCGGGGCATGCGGTTAACATCACAGTTTTGGAGAGCAGTGCAGCGAGAGTTAGGCACACAGGTTGAATTGAGTACAACATTCCATCCTCAGATGGACGGACGGTCCGAGCACACCATTCAGATACTGGAAGATATGCTATGCGCTTGTGTTATGGATTTCGTGGGTTCTTGGGATCAGTTTCTACTACTTGCAAAGTTTGCCTATAACAACAGCTACCAATCGAGTATTCAGATGGCTCCATATGAGGCCTTATATGGGAGGCGGTGTTAGTCTTCGGTTGGTTAGTTTGAGCCAGGTGAGGCTAGGCTATTTGGTGCTGACTTGGTTTAGGATGCTTTGGAAATGGTTAAGTTGATTCAGGATTGGCTTCACACAGCACAATCTAGACAGAAGAGTTGAACTGATCGGAAGGTTCTTGATGTTGCCTACATGGTGGGAGAGAAGGTATTGCTCAGAGTTTTACCCATGAAGGGTGTTATGAGATTTGGGAAGAAGGGCAAGTTGTGCCCCCGGTATATTGGCCCTTTTGAGGTGCTTGAGAGGATTGGAGAGCTGGCTTACAAGATTGCATTGCCACGGCAAGTCCGGAGAAGGGATCTCGCCAATAACCGCTGAACTGGACAGCCTACTGTGGTGGGGGAGCTATGTCTACCTATCTATCAGGACCTGCAGCACGACATGCAGCGTCCACAAATAAAAAGGACGTCAGTACGAATAAAGTACTGAGTATGTGAGGCAAGAAAGCATAAGTAAGAACAGTAATGTAAACAGGGATAGAGAATATACAACCTGTGACATCTGGGTACCTCTGAGGGCTACTGACATGAAATACATGATACATACATATATATATACATAAACTTTTAAAACATACGCCTTTGTGGGCATCACCATCATCATATCGTACCCGGCCATAATAGGCTCGGTAAAACGTACCCGGCCATCATAGGGCTCGGTAGAATCGTACCCGGCCATGTGGAGCTCTGTAAAACCCAACTGATCAGTGGTTGCACAATAGGTGCCGTACCCGGCCAACTATAGCGTGGCTCGGTAGAGTAAAATAGATACATATATATGATGCATGCTGGACTCATTGGAATCACATTTTGAACCTTTCGGAGTGACGTAAGGTCGGTATCCTTTGTACACGTTATTAGGATTAAATCTTCATCAAGAATCTTATAAGAATCAGGAACTACCAACAACATTGATAATATAAGAATAAGAGAAGTAACATCAATATCAATCGTTTCATAAGAAGGGCAGCAATGTAAGTACTGCTAGCTTCTAAGAGTAGAGTATCTTTGGGAGTTCGTTCATTACATTATGTACAATAGGAGTCGTGCAAAAGAATGAAGGGGATAGCCTCACATACCTTGTATATACTGCCCAACCTCAAGCTATGCAAATGTCACGACTCCTTAGTCTACAATAAGAGAAATGACACTATCATTATCGTTTAAGCATCGTAACTATTATGTATCGACCGCAACCTATTTTATGATGAAACGGACAGCACCTCCCCTATTTATATGACTTCCCACAAGTCAATACAATCACCAAACAGCCCAAACAACATCATTAATAATCATATTGAGCCTCCCAAAATAGTCCACCAACCAATAACATTACTACCAAGCCTTTCGATATATATTTCACAAGTTCTAGCTTCAACGACTTAGCCGCAACTTGGATAATCTTAAATATATATAGAGTAAGAGGTTACTTACCTTTAAACAGAAAGATCAACTCCAGTTTGACCTTAATTTTCCACGAAATATCCCTCCAATTCTTCCACAAGAACAAGGAAGCGAAACTAGCAATTAATTCAGGTTTTTCGACACTAGAATTAGTTTAGAAGACTTGAAATCACCTAGGGTTGATATTAAAAACTTGAAGGAGTATTTACAGAACATAAAACACTTAAAAAAACCTCCCACACGAGCTGGAATAACACAAAAATCAGCAACAACAAGAAGAACAAGAAACTTACTAGCGCCACGGGATTCCCGACATTTGATTTGTGTTGTTTGTCCTTTGTTTGAGTCTTGGATCATGAGAGAACCTTGATAGACTGTTTTTAGGGTTCTAAGGTCTGAATATATTGAAAAATAATGACTTAAAACGGGGTTGAGGTATCTTATATATATATATCCATATGTCTTAAACCGCCTATGTGGGCCCCATAGAGAGCTGCTTGGCGCACTCTTGCAAAAACGCGAATATCTCTCTATTCTGAGATCGTATCGATGAACGGTTTAATGTGTTGAAAAGTAGACTCATAGATCTTCAATTTGATAGGTAGATCACCCCATAATTCCAAGTACATTAGGAGAGAAAATGTAGTAATATTTGACCTAAAGTTTAAGTAAAATTATAAATGTAAGTTGCGACAACTTTTATCGACTTTTGTTTCATAACTCGCTTGACTTCAAGACTTATGAAACGGATATTATATGATTCAAATACATTAAAACATGACCTCTTGGGACAATTAATCACCTCTAGTGTTACCCGAAAATACGGGTTACAACATCCTTGATTCGTTTAACTTCTAATACTTGTTACCCACTCTTATACACCCTTGTATCGTTTAAGACCAATAGGATTAACTTCTTATCATCTCAAAGATAATATCTCCTTGGATTTACGTCGACTAACTTACAGCATGATCTAAGGTACGTGAATTTGGGTCATAACATATCCTCAACTTTTCGAGACCCCAGGTATGATTCTAGACCCGTTCGAGGACGAACATTTGTTTAAGAGGGGGAGAATGTAATGATCCAGTCGGTCATTTTGAGTATTATAGCCCTGTTCCCCCATTTATTTCTTATTCTATGTTCGCTTGTTATTATGTGACTTTCCGGGGTGGTTGGTTTGGTTCCGGGATGTTTTAGAATAAATTGGGACACTTAGTCCCAAGGTTGGAAGCCTAAGTTGAAAGAGTAGACAGAATGTTGACTTATGTGTAAATGACTCCAGAATAGAGTTTCGATGGTTCCGATAGCCCCGTATGGTAATTTTGGACTCAGGAGTGTATCCGGATATTGATTTGGAGGTCCGTAGGTTGTTTTGGCTTGAATTGGCAAAAGTTGGAAAGTGAAGGTTTGGAAAGTTGAGAAGTTTGACCGAGAGTTGACTTTGTGGTTACCGGGCTCATATTTCAGTTCCGGAAGTTGTAATAGGTCTGTTGTGTCATTTGTGACTTGTGTGCAAAATTTGAGGTCAATAGGAATTGATTTGGTGTGTTTTGGCATTGGTTTTAAAAGTTGGAAGTTCAATAGTTCATTAAGCTTGAATTGGGTTACGATTTGTGTTTTCGATGCTGTTTGATGTGATTTGAGGGTTCGACTAAGTTTGTAAGATTTCTTAGGTTGTGTTGGTATGTTTGGATGGGGTCCTGAGGGCCTCAGGTAAGTTTTGGGTTGATTGCGGATTGAGTTTGGCCTTGTAGAGCTGCAGAATTTCTGGTGTCTGGTTTCCTTATACGCGTTTGCGAGAGAGGTCTCGTGTTCGTGAAGTGTATCTAGGTGGCACGTGAAGTTTGTTCTTCACGTTCGCGAAGAGGGCTGCGCGTTTGCAAAGGTATATGGAGTTTGTGCATCACGATTGCGAGAGGGGGTTCACGGTCGCGTAGAAGGATGAGGCAGGCGGGCACCAGGCTTGTAAGCCTTCGCGTTCGTGGGGGATGGTTCGCGATCTCGTAGGCATAGGTTCATTGGTCGTCGTGTTCGCAAGGGATTTCTCGCGTTCGTATAAGAGGATTTTGGGCAGTTAAGTTTTTGTGCTAAGAAGGATATCTGGGCAGCAGTATATTATTTCAAAATCGAGGGTTTTGTCCCATTTTTTATCTTTTGAGCTAGAGACCTCGGTTTTGGGCGATTCTTGAAGAGATTTTCAAAGAGTTCATTGGGTTAGTGATTCAAACTCGCATTTGGTTAAAATACATGAATCTATCATTGTTTTTACCATTTAATTAGTATTTTGGGTTGGAAAATTTGTGAAAATTTGTGGAAACTTCATAAGCTATGTTTTGAGGATTTGAAAGGCGTTTTGCGGTCGGAATTGGATGATTTTGATATGCTTGGACTCGTTATTGAATGAGTATTCAGATTTTATAAATTTTGTCGGATTCCGAGATCTGGGCCCGGGGTTGACCTTTTGGGTTAACTTTTGACTTTGGTTAAAGAACTTAGCTTTATCCATGTAATCCATACGTGTTAAAGTAATTGAGCTGCAATCTATGTTAGAAATCATGTTTAGGCTATATGCTTATTACGTTGGGACCCGCTGAGGTCATTTCTGCTGTTGAATTATTTGCTTAAACTACAATTTTATACTCAGTCACATTCATCATTTGCATATCATATCTCAGTCTCTGTTGTCATTTATTGTTACATGATGTTATCGTTTTTTGGGCTGATTGGCATGAGATTTGTGAGCCCAAGAGACTGGAGAGATTGATGACTGAGTTGGGGCCTGAGGGCCGGATTATGAGTGATATTTATTGGTTCGGGTTGTACGTCGTAGCATGTTTTATTTATTCATGATAGGATCAGGCTACACGTCGCAGCAAGTTTTATTGATTCATGATGTGATCGGGTGTACGCCATAGTAGGTTTTATAAGCGCTTGGGCAGGATCCGCCCCTCTAGAGTTTGACATACTAGCGGTGAGTGGAGGTACCATATAATGCTGAGTGATTGAGAGTGATGAGTAGAGAGTGTGAGACAGTGAGATTGAATACTCTGAGAGTGTGAGTACATGAGTTCATCACTGTGATGCATTACATGTGACATGCACATTTGACATGTAGACATAGAGATGTAATATTCCTCATATAAGTTATACTTGGCATATTTTATCAGTGTTGAGCTTAAACTATTAAACTTGAAAGCATGTCTACATTTCTATACTGTGTACGAATTGATTATGGGATTTCATTGAGTTATTACTGTCATTTTCCCTATTTTATCTGTACTCTTATTATCTGGATTTTAAATGTACCTTTCTGAGATCGTCACTACTTTCAGCCCAAGGTTAGTCCGGTTACTCATTGAGTACATTGGATCGGATGTACTCATACTATACCCTGCACTTCGTGTGCAGATCCAGGTACATCTAGACCCGGTGGTTGCTAGACTCGGAGCAGTATCTGCTAGGAGACATTTGAGGTAGCTGCTTTGACGCCAGCAGACGTCAACTCTCCTTCTTTTCAGTTTTATTTTTTACTGTTTTATCTTCCAGTCAGTTGTATTGGAGATTTAGACTGTATTGACACTTAGTAGCTCATGTACTCGGTAACACCCGGATTTTAGAGATTTTGTATTTGAGTCGCAGTTATTCTTATCAGTTATTTATGAGATTTTTCATTGTTAAACTTATTACATCATGTTTTCAATTTAAAATGTGTAGTTATTTATTCACAAAGTCGGGAGGACCATGCCGATCATCTCATTACAAATTTGCAGACTCTGTATCAGCACCTGTTATATGCGAAGTTTTCAAAATGTGAATTTTGGCTTGAATTTGTTATGTTCTTGGGTCATGTTGTCTCTAGAGAAGGAATTGAGGTTAACCCCCAGAAAATTTATGCCGTGATGAATTGGCCTAGACCTACCACTCTAACAGAGATTTGCAGTTTCTTGGGCTTAGCTGGATATTGCAAAAAGTTTGTGCAGGGGTTCTCTACTCTTGCTTCTCCGTTGACTAAATTGACGCAGAAGGCGGTTAAATTCCAATGGTCAGATGCTTGTGAAAGGAGCTTCCAAGAGTTGAAATCAAGATTTACTACGACACCGGTGTTGACTCTACCAAAGGGTACAAATGGATTTGTGATATATTCTGATGCTTTAAGGATCGGACTTGGGTGAGTATTAATGCAACATGGCAAGGGGATAGCGTATGCTTCTAGGCAACTCAAGAATCATGAAAAGAACTATCTAACACACGACTTAGAGCTTGCAGCGGTGGTATTTGCATTGAAGATTTGGCGTCATTATATGTATGGGGTCCATGTGGATATATTCATGGACCATAAGAGCCTTCAATATATTTTCAAATAGAAGGAATTGAATCTGAGGCAGAGAAGATGGCTTGAGTTACTCAAAGATTATGACATCGACATCCTATATTATTTGGGGAAGGCTAATGTTGTAGCTGATGCTCTTAGCCGGAAAGCTATGGACAGTTTGGCTCACTTGGAGGCATATCAAAGGCCGTTGGCCAAGGAGGTTCATTGGTTGGCTAGTTTTGGAGTTTGTCTTACGGACTCTAGTGAGGCAGGGGTGATTGTGCAAAATAAGAGGGGATTGGTACAATTGAAGGAGGGGATTCAAAAACATAAGACCATGGACTTTTCTCTTGGCATGGATGATGGTACACTAAAGTTCCAAGGGCGACTATGTGTTCCAAATGTGGATGATATCCGGGAAAGAATCATGACCGAGGCTCACACTGCTAGGTATTCCGTGCACCCGGGCTCTACAAAGATGTATCATGATCATAGGGAAGTCTATTGGTGGAACAATATTAAGAGGAATGTAGCAGACTATGTGGCGAGATGTCAAAATTGTCAGCAAGTGAAGGCCGAACACCAAAGGCCCAGTGGGTTGGCACAGAACATAGAAATTCCAGTATGGAAGCGGGAAATGATTAACATGGACTTTGTGGTAGGGCTACCTCGCACTCCTTGCAAATTCGACTCGATTTGGGTGATTGTGGATCGACTCACGAAATTAGCACACTTCTTGTCGGTTAAGGCTACCGACACAGCAGAACAGTATGCCCAGTTGTACATCAAAGAAATAGTCAGGTTGCATGGCACTCAAGTTTTTATTATATCAGATCGATGGGCACAGTTCACGGCTAAATTTTGGAAGAAATTTTAGCAAGGTTTGGGTACTCAGGTGAATCTTAGTACAACCTTCCATCCACAGACCGACGGGCAGGTAGAGCGGACTATTTAGACACTTGAGGATATGTTACACGCCTGTGTTCTTGACTTCAAAGGTAGTTGGGATGATTATTTACCGCTCATAGAATTTGCCTACAACAACAGTTATCATGCCAGCATTCAGATGGTGTTATTCGAGGCTTTATATGATAGGAGATGTAGATCTCCCATTGGGTGGTTCGAGATTGGGGAAGCAGAATTGATAGGGCCAGACCTCATGCATCAAGCTATGGAAAAAGTTAAGATCATTAAGGAGCGGTTGAAAACTGCTCAGAGTCGTCAAAAGTCCTATTCGGATGTGCGTCGCAGGGATTTGGAATTTAAAGAAGATGATTGGGTGTTCCTGAAGGTTTTCCCTATGAAGGGTGTAATGCGATTTGCTAAAAAAGGGAAGTTGAGTTCGAGGCATGTCGGAACGTATAGGATCATTCAGAGGATTGGCCAGGTAGCTTACAGGATAGAACTACATCCAGAGATGTCTTTGGTGCACCCGGTGTTTCATATATCTATGTTGAAGAAGGTGGTTGGAGATCTGTCGCTTATTGTTCCAGTTGAGACCATTGAGGTTAATGAAGAATTGACTTATGAAGAAATTCTAGTTGCCATCTTTGATAGGCAAGTCCAAAAGTTGAGGAACAAAGAGAGTGGGACAGAGTTGCCGAGTTCCGGAGGACCGTTTCGCGACCCATTTTGTGGACCGCAGAAGCATTATGCGGTCTCATATGCAACCGCAGATTTGTGACGGGGCTCCTTTTATCTAATTTTTTTACCCGACCCTATTTCGATATATTAGAGTAATGGACCACTTCTGAAGCAAAAACATATATTCTAGAGTGAGGGAGTGCCAAAGAGTGATAGGGGGAGTTCATAAGGCCATAATCCATCAATTCTTGCTCAAAGTCGAAGAAATTGTAATAAGAATTCACTAGGTCTTCATCCAAGAGGTAAGTTTTTACTCCATAGCCCTCAATTCGTGATTTTAACTGAAAACAGGTAATAAGCCAAGTAAATTCTGGGGTGTGGGAGTTGTTTATTTTACATGCATGTACCATCTAGGGTAGTGGGAAGATTGTTGAGCTCTTTTGTGTAAGCTTTGGGTATTGGGATGATAGAATCCACCATAGGAGGACCTTGGAACCTATTACACACCTAGTGTTTGATAAAATGCTCAAGTGAGCTAGAATTATGAACTTCTTCCTAATTTGTGTTCAATTTTACAATATCTCTAAATAGATCGAAGTGGCTAGAATCTCCAGAACATTTTAGTAAATTAAAAGGGCTTGAGGCAATGTATGTTGGCTAAACTTTTCTCTTAGAATTGAATTCCCATGTTGATCTTATAAGTCCCGAGTTGTCCATTATGAGCTGACTTTTCTGAATAAGTTTGACGTCAGATGATATATATATATGAATATGTTCAAATGTGTTCCGGAATGTTCTTATTGTATTGTGCTATTCTTCGGGAGAATATTTGAAGTGCGTATGTATTAAAATGTTGTGACTTCAAGTCAAGTCCAAATGAAAGTGATCACATCAAATTGTATAAGAGATCATATGTGCCTAAGACACTAATTTTCTCAAGTATGTGTTTAAAGTCTTAATTTGAAAGGCCTTGTTGCTAATTATCCATGATAATGATTGAAAATGAAAAAGTGAGCTTGAATTATGAAGTACGGCCAATGTGCCAAGAATGATATTGCGTTATGACCAATGATGTCAATAAAATGAATGACATGTAAAAGAATATGAATTGAGTGGTAAATACTTTTAATAACAAATGCTTTGGGAGTATCGATTAGCCACCGAGGAAGGGTAGGTCAGAACAACCTAATCCCGAAACTACACGTGCCGGTGTAGGAGTGATTGAGGGGCAAATCCCCGTGTTAATGTGATGAGACTGTTTCCCCTTATATGGGATGGGATTGGTGTGTTGAGATGTTTTTCCCTTAAATGGGATGAGATTATTTCTAGCTAGATGTGATGTAATGTCGACCCACACGACATTGTGGTGAAACGGCTTCGCCGATCGGGCTGAGATCGGACGCCATGCCACACACATGGTGGTATTGTGAGTGTAAGTCTCGGGGTGAGATGCCTTAGCCGGTGGGGCTGAGATCGGACTCCGTGCTAAAATATGGTGGTATATCGGTGCTAAAGATCTCCCAACTTAAATTACCGAAACCTACTTGAAATTTACGTTTCGCCTAATGTGACACTTTGATACCGTTTGAGTCTCTTATTGATATCATGTTTTATTCTCTATTTTCTGTTGCTCGTTCTATTGAGAGGGTGTTTAGTTTTACATACTAGTACTATTCCATATGTACTAACGTCTCTTTTGCCGGGGGCGCTGCATCTTTAATGGATGTAGGTGGTTCCATAGCAGGTGGTATTGATAAGTGAAAGCACCACACCATCTCCTCAATTGATTGGTGAGCCCCACTTTATTTCGGGGTCCTGTATCTTCTATCCTTTGTACATAGCATTTTTAGGTATAGTCGGGGCCTTGTTGCCGGCACTGTCATAGCACTCTATGTTCCTGTTAGAGGCTCCGTAGACATAGTGTGGGTTGTGTCTATTTTGGAAAATTTGAAACTAAAAATGTTGTAATCGTATCATCTCTCCCACTTTAACTATGATTGTACAATGTACTGTTTTGAACATTTGTTAAGGATGTAACTAATGGAAATGAAATGGTGTTGTTCACATGACTTCTTACTGACTAATTAATGAAATGCATTCGTCTCCTTATTTGTGGGTGAGTTGGGTAGACGACACTGTGCAGGCTTGCTCGACCGGGGTAACTCTGTTGAGCGCCGGTCGCGCTCCCCAAGGTCGGGGCACATAACCCAAGATATAATCGCATGATATACAACATAACCCAATTTCTCAAAGCAATAACTTCCGACCACAATAGCTGCCCAATAGCAAATCCGGTACCGGTAACAAACCTCATATCAAATAAATCCAAAACCTTCGTACACCGCCAATGATGGAATAAACACGCAGAAACTCATAACCACTCATCAGATCAACAAGTCATGGAGCTCTCTCTCTCGGCAAGATCCATTACCAAATTATAAGCTAACTTTCTATATTATCCTTCAAAACATACCGTAATCAAATCCGATAGCACTCATTCCAGGTCCAATGACCCCGTCTCATCAAATACAATCTGCTCTAATGACACGTCGCACCAATACTACCTAGAGCCATAAACCGTGCGATCCGCGCACCAATACGCAATAACTCAAATATACCCAAATACGGAAAATAACTCAAATGAAAGAACTGTCCCGCATGCTCGACAAATACCACCACAAGCGCAATGCTAGGAAACCATCACCCAAAGGAGAACCAAAACACACAAAATCAACACAAAAGATCATATCCCAACATAACTCCTCCACGATGCGTGACCCAATCCAAACACCAGTCCACATGAAATACCTCGAGTCATAATGTTGAAAATCAACAACCATATATAAATCAACATCAAATACACGAAATGCATGACCATAGGCATGGATAAATGAATAACACTATATACCACAACCCAGAAAAGTAATAACCAAGGTGCAATCAACTATTCAACACTCAAAGAACCATCTCGCTCAAATTTCGCCACAAGACCTAGACAGAACGCACCATGTGTGTAAATATTCAATAGCCTCACAACCCATTGCAACATCTAAGAGCAATATATGGAATCCAACTGACACGAATAAGATCGACTCTAACCGATGACACATCCTTCACAATAGCTGTGCTGAGTGAACAAATCCGACCCGATGTAGAATATACATCCTCATTTGGCTTACCAATGGCCCCCCCAAATCAACTCCGGTAATCCAAAAATAGATAAATAACCCTCCAAAAGTCCACAATTACCTAACCATAACACATGCTATTAGTTGTCTAACTTTGGATATACCTTCACAGTCCGCAACAAAGGAACAATCTGCCTCTCAAAACACTCCTAGTCTCTAAATTCCTAGAACACAGGACAAGGGCGGTCTTGCTTGGCGTGAAGGCTGCTGGTTCGGGGGTAGAGTATCATACTAAAGGTCCTCGGACTTCCAGGCGGCTTTTCTTTTGGGCAGTTGAATCACCATATCTGTTTCTACCTCTACCACTTGAATGACTAACACCTCCCTTATACGCAATCTTCTCACGAGAAATACTTCTATTATTCTTCCGTGCCACATAGAAAAATCTGAACATCAGCAGTTGATCAACCAGGCGAGTACGACAATACCAATGAAGCATCTGTAAGCCAAAATACATCGCGTCTTCTAAAATACGCACCCTTCTCAGGTAATTCCAAGTAGTAATAACATTCATCTAAACATCTGAGACCGTCCACGATTTCTAAAATTCATGACCTTCCCTCTAAAACTGAATTGCCACCTTGTACATGCAAATCTCAATCTCACACGACTCACCACATCTATCATGCCATCATATGAAAACACGAGAACCCCATTATCAACTCTGAGTCACATACTCGATCAGTCAAAAATCTTCTACTTGATCCCATCATACATAGTAATATCGGGCATCTTGAACTTTTTTGGTATTGGTAATGGTGCTGCACTTGGCTTCCATGAGTGTTGTGAATACTTATCAATATCCACTCCTTTAATCACGGGTGGTACTCCCGGTATCTACTCTATCCGCTCGTTTTGTTCCTTGAGCTGTTTATACAAGGCCAGTACTAGATTTTCTAAATTATAGTTATTTGGCATACCTGGCCCTCCGGCTCCAGAATAATTTGGTATTTCCCGACTTCCAGTATTTTCAAGCCCTGAATGAGGATTTTCTACAGTTGTGTTTGCTAGTGGTGGAGCCTGAACAACACTTGGCAGCCTACTTGCGAAAGCACGCAAGGCTTCACCAATCTGTTGAGTAATAAATTGCTTCAAGTTATATTGCTCATTTGACTGTTCGTCAATTTGTTTTCCAGCATTACTATTAGCAGATATAACAGGTGAATTTTCTCGCGAACGTGGTGGAGTATGTGTTGGTGTGCATTGTGGAGGAGTTCCTCCTTATTTTCTTCCTTGTTCTCTATCACCCACTTGAATAATTTTATTAGTAGTAGACATAATTTATTGCTAAAGACAAAATATGGAATGTGAAAATATTACTAGATTTCCCAGTAACGAAACTAATTTGTTTTATCAAAAAATAATTTTTGTGGTCAAAGCAAATTATAGAATAATTGGGGTTTTTAATAATCAATTTTATTTCACTTTTCCTAATATAGATGAATAAGAAATATTAAAAATGAAATATTGAGAGAATAACGAAAAAGAAATCTTATTGATATTTGTAGCTTCCTTCCAAGAGGAGAGAACTATATTCTTCAATTGGCAGAGAATAAAATATAAATGACTGATAGTATAATTTCGTGAATTTCTTCATGATCGTACAAAACATGGTAAGAGCGATTTATAAAAGGTTACAAATATGTAACTGTTTTTCCCTACTTAATTCTTGTCCATTACTAATATTTATTACATCGATTGCTTGTTACTTGGGTAATTTGTAACGGTTATGGTAATAATAGTCAATTGCGCAAAATTACAGATTATGTCAGTTTTTTCATATTCGTGGCTATTAATGGAGCTTCCTTCCTTGCAGTCTTTAATTATCCATCCCGCGCTTGTCTCGTTTTTCCCAGTTGTCATGTGTGGTATCCTTGTAAGCAATCTTGTGGGTGTTTTACTCATGCTTCTCCTAACCTTCATTGTTCTTTATTGCTATGACTCTTGATCACACCCAACTATGCTTTATAAAAAGGACTAAGCGGTCGATGCAAACATAATCCGGTTTACAAGTTCAGAGTCGAATCCCACAGGGAATTAACGTACTAATCACAACTTTTAGTTTAGTAAGAATCCAAATAATCAACTTCCAACAAGATTGAATAATAACTTGAGTGTTTACTAACAATTAACAAGGTAATTAAAAAGATGTAAATTTTGATTACTAACAAAGCAACTGTTGTAGACAAGATTAGGAAGATCTAGAGTTACGACTTCCCCTCTTATCGGAATCCTCCCTGCTACGTCTGCTACAAATTCGCCTAGATACTCTCTACCGATCGTGAGCACTTTACGTGTCGTAATTCTCTTCCGAGTAAATATAACAATTTACTAAACGTATTCTTTCGAATTACGCTAGCTAGCACTAGTTTACCACTCACTACAATCGCACCAAGGTTTCGTTATTCCTAAACCCACCTTTAAACCCTCTGTATTGATCTCTCATATACGTTAGGAGTAATGTTGTTCAACAACTACCTAAACGTGTACCCTTTCCCGAGTAATACACTAATAGGCATAGCCGATTGAGGGCCCTTCAATCAACCACAATAATCCCGTAGTTGAACAAGTAGAGAAAATTTCACCGGCAAATTTATATTAAACACAACAAAGATTCATCCTCCAAGAGGTTCCGTCAAACCCTAGAATAAAGAGTTTAGCTACTCATAATTGTATGCATAACTACAATACTAGAATTCATAACCAATAATGGAAATAGGAAGAAGGAAGTGAAAAACGCGTAGAAGAATTCTCCGCCTTGCTCCTAGTGTGTTCTTGCCTCCTTAGGTCGAATCCTAGGTCTCCACGGCAGCTCCGTGCTCTACTTAGGTCTTTTCCATGTATATATACCAAGTAGGGTCGGGCCCAAATAATTATACCTTCTCCTATTCGAAAAAGGATACTTTTCCCGAACAGGACGTGTGCGGCCGCGCACTTGGCCGCGCACTTTTCACACTTTCTGCCCCATATGCGCGGCAAGTGCGTGGCCGCGCACTTTCCACGCACTTTGCACCCTATTCTGTTGGGAATTTGAAACAACGTAAAACACGAAAGTTGTAGAACTTTAAATTATCTTTCCAAAAATATATTGTGGAGCCCAAACGGAGTTATGAGAAGAATGTTATGTGTATTTTACTAGACAATACGCAATATGCTTGCTCGATTCTTCGTTTCGTTGCCCTATCATCCGTTGATCTCCGAACACGATCCCAACTTAATTCCTTGGGCTTTTACTCAGACTTCAAAGATCGAAATCACTTGAATTCATTCCATAACATCTACATAGTTCGGAATCACTCCTACAAGGTATAAAATACACAATTAGTGCAAAACACTAGCGACTAAAGCTCCAATTCAATTAAAGTGTAGTAAATTAGAGTGTAATAAGCAACTAAAATACGTAATTATAACCTATCATCAACACCCCACACTTAAACCATTGCTCGTCCTCGAGCAATCAAACTACACTTTATATAGACACGACCTTTTTAAACAATTCTCCTAACTCATCACACCAACAATATTTAAAATAGACTAAGCACAAAAGCGTCACATCTTCACCTCAAAATTTGACTCACAAGTACCACGCATTATTCACAACTCACCCACTTACTCTAACATAGAGGTCACTGATATTACCTTTCCTTCATGAATCAAGTGCCCTCACACAACAAAAGAGAGTAGTTCACACAATAAAATTTAAGAACACTTAGGAACTCAAGATAGAAAGTATTCACTCACTCTCAGAAATAACATTCATATGCCATAAAAGATGCACCATAGGCTTGCCCGTAGTGTACTACTCTACTAATCGAGCTCATTCAGTCTCGGATCAAGTAGGATTTTATTTGGTTGTAATGTAGGCTGCGGGACGGGTAGGATACATTTAGATATAAGAGTGACTACACCTCCCTAAGCACTTTAATACATGCACTTTAACATTTAAAACCCCACACTTATGTGAAACCATAACTCCACCTTCACATCAATATATATTAACTCCATACTTATTTAAGCACAATTACATCAAGAGTCACCACTTATCAAGGAATATTTGTTTTCACAGCAATACAACTATTTTTTCCTTTTCTTTCTTTTTCAATTCAAGTGGCTCTTACTTTTTCAAAACAATGCACCTTTCTCCTTATTTCATTAGTTCCACTCAAAAGCCAAATCAATCACCCCACACTTTAACTTTTACACAGTTCATAATAATTCAAGTGCTCATGAGAGGTTAGAAGGTTCAAATAGATGGTTAATTCAAACAAATGGGTAAGGCTTGTAATGTGGTTGCCAAAGAAATAGGATTACAAGCTCAAAGGGGTTAACTACGTTACATAACAATTAGGCGGGTAAAATATACATATCTGTCTCAACAAAGAAATGCCTATATCACTTCCAAGACTGAATAAAACTACTATTTCGCTTTGCAAACACATGGGGCAAGTTCTAGGCATCAAATGCAATGCAGAATAACACCCAAACCTCACACACACATGGCACATAACTCACTCAGGATTGGATTCATCAAGACACTCTAGTCAAAGCAGTTAAGCAAAGTTAAGATCATACAATTTAAGGTACTTCTACAAGAGTCAAAAACTGAGCCTAAGCGTCACAGCCAAAGTACTCAGTATTCTCAAGGCATAACAAAGTCAAGAGATATTGCTTCAATTCAAAATACAGTACAATGTATCATATTCCTAAAAAGAATAAAACTAGCTACACCCAGTTCAAACAAAACCCTTGAAAAAGAACCGCGACACAAAGAAAAACTAAGGGGTAATTGCTACACTTCCTAACAAAATAAAATCTTTTTGTCTTTTTTTCTTTAGACTTAAATCCCTCAAGAAAATTGTCTAATAGATCCATCGTCGGAAAAAGTCCAATCTTTGTTTTTTAAAAAAAAGCATTATTCAATTAAACTAACACAGCTAAAGTAGCATAGAAAGTCACCCAGATAATCTCATTACCTCACACTTATAATTGTGCATTATCCCCAATGCACATCATAACTAATAAGAGGGTAAAAGAAACTCCCTGGTAGGCCAAAGGCCGAAGCACTAGCAGCTCATGGGGTACTCAGACTTCTCCCAGGCCTGGTCCTTCGTGCGGGTAGCTCACACTTAGTTCCAACCATCTAGTTTGATTTTGCATCCTTCCAATAGCTTTGCTTTCCATACTACTATAAAATCAAAAATCGACACTACAAACATAATACAATAAAAAAAGCAGTAAAGCTGGGTTGTCTCCCAACAAGCGCTTGATTTAACGTCACAGCACGACGCGAATCACTTTTTGTCTCCACTTTGAACTTATGAATTGGATCCCAAGTTTTGATTCTGCTCTATGATCATGCTCCTGAGGTGGTGGAACGAATCTGACTGGCCCAATAAAACAATGTAGTATTCTGCACTTCTTGGCCTTTAGATGAGATGTGTATTCCCGACTTTCTGGCAAGAAGAATTCCAGAATGTAGGCATCTTGTTCCTTAATCCTTGACTCCTCAAGTGGCTCGGATGGATCTATTTCTATATCATCATCCAAACACAATGTGGAAAAATACTTGGAGTGTGAACCAATGCGCTCAACTACATGAACATTGGGACTGTCTACATCTTCAACACTAATGACACTAGAGTCAACTAAATATGTATCATCAATGTCCTTGGTTGACTCTAGTATCTCTTCTACAACATCGGCATCCTCAAATTATAGTTGATTAGTTTGGTCATATTCTACTCTCAACTCCTCCATTATAATGGCAATTTCTGCAGCCAATTTATGCTCTTCTTGGCTACTATCCACAATGTAAACTTGTTACGCTTTACAAGGTTCAATTCGTTTATTCGCTTGAGCCTCCGAGTTGTGAATAGTTGCCTCTTGTATTTGTATCTGCAGTGGTTTCTTATCATATTGTTCTATGAAACACTTTAACATATCTTTGATCTCCTTCAAGTCAGCTTCCCTGGGTTCTTTGTTCCTATTAGCTTCACCAGAAAAAGTAGAACCATCATAGTAAGGGGTTGGGGGAAGATAAGACATATAATCACAACCATGAAAGTGACCATCTTGACCACCACACATATCACACACATTCCAGACATAAGATTGAGTTGGTGCACATAACTCGCTCTCGGGAATATTTTACTAATTTTGCAATGGGTGGTTTCCTCCACAATATGCATAAGGAGGATCAAAAATAGAATTACCAACATCAAAACTCTCATAATTTCAAGATGCCATATCTCTCATATCAAAAATAATTTTTTTTTTTAAAATAATCAAATACAAGAAAACAAAAATAAAAGTTCAAACTTACAACCTAGAAATATGTACACGCCCAACTATGCTTTATCAAAAGGACTAAGCGATCGTTGTAAATATAATCCGATTTACAAGTCCGGAGTCGAATTCCACAGGAAATTAACGTACTAATCTCAACTTTTAGTTCAGCAAGAATCCAGATAATCAACTTCCAACAAGATTGAATAATAACTTGAGTGTTTACTAACAAATAACAAGGTAATTAAAAAGCTGTAAATTTTTATTACTAACAAAGCAACTATTGTAGACAAGATTAGGAAGATCTAGAGTTACAACTTTTCCTCTTATCGTAATCCTCCCTGCTACGTCTGCTACAAATTCGCCTAGATACTCTCTACCGATCGTGAGCACTTTAGGTGTCGTAATTCTCTTCCAAGTAAATACAACAATTTACTAAATATATTCTTCTGAATTACGTTAGCTAGCACTAGTTTACCGCTCACTACAATCGCACCAAGGTTTCGTTATTTCTAAACCCACTTTAAACCCTCCGTATTGATCCCTCATATACGTTAGGAGTGATGTTGTCCAACAACTATCTAAACGTGTACCCTTTTCCGAGTAATATACACTAAATAGGCATAGCCGATTGAGGGCCCTTAAATCAACCACAATAATCCCGTAGAAGAACAAGTAGAGAAAATTTCAATGGCAAATTTATATTAAACACAACAAAGATTCATCCTCCAAGAGGTTTCATCAAACCCTAGAATAAAGAGTTTAGCTACTCATAATTGTATGCAATACTACAATATTAGAATTCATAACCAATAATGGAAATAGGAAGAAGGAAGTAAAAACTCGTAGAAGAATTCTTCGCCTTGCTCCTAGTGTGTTCTTGCCTCCTTAGGTCGAATCCCAGGTCTAAAGTATGTCAAAAGTACTCAAAATACCGTTTTTCCATGTATATATACCAAGTAGGGTCGGGCCCAAACAATTATACCTTTTTCTACGCAAAAAAGGACACTTTTTCCGGATAGGACGTGCGCGGCCGCGCACTTGGCCGCGCACTTTTCACACTTTCCGTCCCATATGCGCGGTCAGTGCGCGACTGCGAACTTACCACGCACTTTTCATCCTGTTATGTTGAGAATTTGGAAAAACGTAAAACATGAAAGTTGTAGCCCTTTGAAATAGCTAGACAATGAGTAATATGCTTGCTCGATTCTTCGTTTCGTTGCCCTTTCATCCGTTGATCCGCGAACACGATCCCGGCTTAATCTTTTGGGCTTTTACTCAGACTTCAAAACTTCAAATCACTTGAATTCATTCCATAACATCTACATAGTTCGGAATCACTCCTACGAGGCATAAAACACATAATTAGTGCAAAACACTAGCGATTAAAGCTCAACTCAATTAATGTGCAGTAAATTAGAGTGTAATAAGCGACTAAAATACGTAATTATAGCCTATCATCAACTCTCATGGCACCCTGTCAGCACATCATTAGTGCACGTGGCGAATATATTTTTCCACCAATACATCAATCATCACTCCTAGGGAAGTGATTACTTTAAATAACTTAAGGTAATCACTTATGATAGAAATATTAATTAATCCATAGAAAATAACTCTAATAGTTTAGAATTTGCAAAGCTGATCCATCAATTATTTTATTTTATTTTATTTTATCTTTTTATTTTTTTTAGCTTGAACTTTAATATAAATTAAAAGGGAAAAGACGGTTACTGCAAGAAGGCACAGAAGTAGGAATGACTTGAAGAGAGAAAAAATAATAAAGTTTGTAGTTGGTATATAGTCCTTCCATTTCATTTATTACAATACTAATTAAATATAAGTTTAACAAAGGAAGAAAATTTTGATATATAAACTAATGATGTATAACATATCTAAAATGTCATTAATATATTATAATTCACGATATTTCATGGCAATTTTCAGAGGATCAAGTCATTGAGGATACTTAGAGAAGGTCAAGTTTTGAGATTTTGTCTAAGGAACAAAAATATTAGTTACTTACTCCTTGTCAAATTTAATCTAATGGAAAAAATCAAGAACACACTTTATGTTAGAATATGTACATTGTCGTTAATCCATTTTTAGGAGTTATAGGACGAATGTCTTCATTTTCAAATCACTAAAGATTAAAGGCTCAATTTTTTTAATTGTGTTAATTGCAAATCTATGAGTAATCGTGAAAAATATATATCACTTATTCGATTCCAAGTTATTTCCTCAAATTAAGAAGTGTGAAGATCATAAATGTACTGAAATATTCTTGTGAGTAATGTATCAAAATAAAACTCATATATCAAAATAACAAAAGGTATTTTGAAATTGGGACACTTTGAGTAATTTTTTCCCGTTCTTTAATTTGTTGTTATGTGACTTGTAGGGGTGGTTGGCTCGGTTTCGGGTGAGTTTCGGAGTGAATTGGGACACTTAGTCCCAAAGTTGGAAGCTTAAGTTGAAAGAGTTGACCGGAGTTTGACTTTTATGTAGATGACTCTGGAATAAAGTTTTAATAATTTCAATACTCCGTATGGTAATTTTGGACTTAGGAGCATGTCCGAATATTGATTTGGAGGTCCGTAGGTCGGTTTGGCTTGAATTGGCAAAGTTGAAAAGTTGAAGGTTTGGAAGGTTGAGAAGTTTTATCGATAGTTGACTTTATTGATATTGAGTCCAGATTTCGATTCCGGAAGTTGGAATATGTCCGTTGTGTCATTTATGACTTGTGTGCAAAATTTGAACTCATTTGGAGTTGGTTTGATATGATTCGACATTAGTTGTAGAAGTTGAATGTTGATTCAATAGGTTTGAAATGGGGTGCGATTCGTAGATTTGATGTTGTTTGATGTGATTTTAGGCCTCGAGTAGGTTCATTATGTGTTTTGGGACTTGATGGTTTGTTTGGACGGGGTCCCGGCACCACGGGTGTAGATTTGATGCCTGCTGAGTTCTGGTGCAATCGCACCTGCGATGGTATGGTCTCAGGCGCAGCACCGCAGAAGAGGCATCTGAGTCGCAGAGGCGAATTTGGGCTTGGTGAACTCTGTTCGCAGGTGCGGAGAATCATGCGCATGTGTGCGCTCGTATATGCGGATTTTCCTCTGCAGAAGCAAAGTTTAGTTAGTTGCCTCAGGACCGCAGGTGCTGTCAGGCGTCCGCAGAAGCGAACTCGCAGAAGTGAACTTTTTTCGCATAAGCGGAAGCGCCGGTGTACGTTTTGTCCGCAGGTGTAGAAATCCCAGAGTTTAGTTGAGGCCGCACTTGCGATGGAGTTTTCTGCAAGTGCGGAGTTGCAGAAGCGACCTGGTGTCCGCAGAGGCGGATAACTGGGTAGAAAAGGGCTAGAGTCGAGGGTTTATTTCATTCTCCACACTTTGAGTTAGAGAGCTCGGTTTCGAGGAGATTTTTCAAGGATTGGATCGGGGTAAGTATTTTTGACTCGAATTTGCTTATTATTGATGAATCTATCATTGCTTTTATCATTTAATTAGTGTTTTGATTTGGAAAAAATGGGGATTTTTGTGAAAAAAATTCTAAACTATAAATTGAGGGTTTGAAGGTTGATTTGAGGTCAAATTGGATAATTTTAGTTGTCACGATCCAAAAATTTAACTCGTCGTGATGGCACCTAACCCAATCCGCTAGGTAAGCCAATTAACTACAATCTAATTTAATTAGATTTATCGAGGAAAATAATTAATAAAATAGCTGAACCTTTATACCTTATCCAAGGACTGGTAGTACAAATCATGAGCTTCTAAGATTTAGAATATTACAAACCTGGCATGAAATAAAATACATCATCTGTTGAAATAAATGCGAACAGATTAAAAATTTCCAAAGCTACCAAAGACAAGAGGCAGCTATAACCGGATCGCAGATACATCTTCAATGTCAGCTCCCACTATACACAGCAACATCAGCATCCAAAATCTGCACGCAAGGTGCAGAAGTATAGTATGAGTACAACCGACCACATGTACCCAGTAATTATATTGTCTAACCTCGTCGAAGTAGTGACGAGGATTTTTAGTTAAACGATACTCACTTTTATAACCTGTACAATAGACTTGTAATGGAAGTAGTTATAGAGCATAACAGTTAAGGGTACAATAAAACAACTGTGCGAGGCAGTAAATGATTACTAGGAGAAATTACAGTAGTAAATTCATAATTTTTCTGGTATGAGAAATATATTCAAGATATCACATCGACTGGCACGGTAACACCTTTATGCATTTATCTCCTTCAATTCATAACTCTCCTAGTGTGAGAAATATATTCAAGATATCAAATCGACTGGCATGGTAACACCTTCGTGCATTTATCTCATTCTCACCCAATGTATGTTTATAAATCAAATCAATTGGCATGATAACACCCTTCGTGCACTTATCTCTTTCTCACCGAGCATACATATAATAATACTAACTAGGTAGGAAAAATGCCAATAACAATAATAATAAAGTAGAAAATACACATGTAGCAATAACGAACAAGACAGTACATGTGGATAACGATAACAGACTAGGTGGAAGGCATAGAAATTATGACAACAATTAGGAAAGAAGAATATAAATTTCACTAACTAGCATGGTAGAAGGCTTAAATGCAAATATAACAAAGAAGAAGAAAATCATTATATTGCAAGTTAAAAAGATAAAAGGCATGGATAGCACAATAACAATTGGGGTAGAGGACACAGACAGAACGACTACAAATCACATTGAAAACATAGGTGCACAATAGCAGCTCAAGATAAAGGCATGAATGTATACACAACGAAAAGATATCATAATATAATGTATGTCTCTCGTCCTCGCCTTCACGGAAACACCCTTCGTGCCATGAACATATATAATATAAAACATGATAATGTAACTGAAATTGTACGGCATCACTCTTCGTGCTTTTACTCTCATCCTTACATGATAATGTGCATGATGGCATAATAATATAATTGAAATGACACGACATCATCCTTCATGATTTTACTCTCATCCTCACATGATAATGTAAATAAAATGGCACGGTATTATCCTTCGTGCATAATAATATATATGAATGGCACGGTATCACCTTCGTGCTTTTAGTCTCATCCTCACATGATAATGTAAATGAAATGATACGGTATTATCCTTCGTGCATAATAATATATATGAATGGCACGGCATCACCCTTTGTGCTTTACACTCTTCCTTACCAAGTACATGTATATCATTAACAAGCAAGGTAGGAAGCATAAATAATATCAAGAAGAGTGTTTAAGCGTATGTTCCAATTGAGCATCAATCACAACTTTCAATCCAATAACAATTCAATAAACCGCAAGTACTTTATTATTCAAGTATTTCAACAAGTCTAAAAAATGATCTTCAACTCAAATATAGAATTCAAAATCTCAAGAATAACGGTCGTAGCGATGTATTTGTGATTAAGTATAATAACGACCGGATTTAGCATATCAATAATTTCATAAAAAGTCTGTCAATATTTTAATCAAATTATAATGATCCAAATCATGGTTTCTAGCATTTGATTTCATATCCATAGAAATCTAGAAGTCAAAGAAGACATGAAACAAGAATATCACATAATTCTACAAAGCACAATTAATCGTATAATTTACCCCCGAGCATGTTTAACCCTGGCACATGCATATATGCTCGTCACCTCATATATATATCACCCCCGCATGTAGCAAACAATGACAATTAGTAGAAAAATTCCCTCAACAAAGTTAGGCAAAACACTTACCTCAAACAAGCCGTATCCAATGCCGAGCAAGCTAAACAATACACCAAAAATTCTATTCCACGCATATCAACCTCCGAACGCATTCCTATCTCCTCAATTCCAAGCCAAATGATCCGAAACTAGTCAAACAACGTGCAAATTAATTAAAATACGCTCCAATGCTTACAATTTAATAATTTATAAAAATTTTCAACTCCAGTCGAAAAGTCAACCAAAAGTCAATGGTGGGGTCCACGTCTCGGAATCCGACAAAAAATACAAAATTCGAACCCCCATTCAATCACGAGTCCAACCATACCAAAATTACTCAAATCTGAACACAACTCGGCCTTCAAATCCTCAATTAAAGTCTATAAAATTTTCTACCATTATCAAACCAAAACACTAATTTATTGATAAAAACAACAATAGATGCATGTAATTTAACATAAACCGAGTTAGAATCACTTATCCTAATCCATATGGTGAAAATCGCCTCAAAAATCGCTTCAATCCGAGCTCATAGTTCCAAATGTGTTAAAAATGGCCAAAACCCCCGTTTTAGAATCTGTCCAGGCAAGTCACATTTGAGACATGAGACTTATAAATCGCATTTGATACTTGCGATTTGCCTTTGTCCCAGAAAAATAGCAATCTTTTCCGACACGAAAATGGGCATAACTCTCTCATATGATGTCCGAATTCGACGATTCTTTTTGCTATGACCCCGTAATTTCAATACAGATTTGCTTAATGTGGTACCACTTATGCTTGAAGAAGCGACGCTGAAACCTATCAAATAAATTTTGGTTAACCTCAAATATTGCACACAAGTCATAAATGACATAACGAAACTACTCAATATTTCAAATATCTGAACAGAAGTTCAATTGCTCAAATGACCGATCGGGTCGTTACATTAGTATGGTTGGACTCGTTATTGAATGGGTGTTCGGATTTTATAAGTTTAGCCAGGTTCCGAGGTGCGGCCCGGGGTTGAATTTTTGAGTTGATTTTTTGAGTTTCTTTAAAGATTGCAACTTTATTATCCGCTATAGTTTCCTATAGTTTGTATTTATGGTATTAAGTTATTTTGGTTAGATTCGAGTCGTCCAGAGTTGGATATTCACGGGAAAGGCTTACTAGCGAGTTGATTTAGCTTGTTTGAGGTAAGTATCTTGCCTAACACTGTGTGAGAGAAACTACCCCTTAGGATTTAAGTTGATTGTGCTATTTGTGTTATGTGAAAGCCGTGTATGCAATGTGATGGGTGGGTACACGAGCTATATATGATAATTAACCAGTTTAGGTATTTAGACTCTTTCCATGCCTTTAATTGAATTTACATATCATGTTATATCTTTCATTGTTAATCTACCCTTACATGTGTTAATCTACCCTTACATGCTTTATTGACATTGTTGACACTTCTTCAACGTCTTACTTGTTATTTTGCTCTTATATGTTGTACTTGTTATTTTTAATTGTTGAATTATCTTACTTGAAGTTGTTATTTCATGGAATATCTTCTTGTTGTGTTATTGGTGTTGAAGTTTTAAAAGCCGTTATCACATTGAGGCGAAGTTGTTAATTGTTGAGATATCTTTGTTGTTGAGCTATTTACTTTTATTTCGTTATTGTTGAGATTCTTGTACACATTGTTGTTAGGGAGAATGTAACACCCCGAAAAATTTCGAAGTTCTTAAGTATAAAGCCCGGTAAAATATGCAAAGAAAATAATATTTCATGGTGCCGGACTAGCCTTACGTGTTTGAGGATTATCGCGGCTCCGACTTTTTGCGTTGAACAATGCACTGGAAAGTAAAGGAAACTTTTGCCGGAAAAGTGTGTTTATGCGGTCCATCATGCGACCGCATAATCACTCTGCGGGCCGCATAATGGCCGCAGAAGTGAGCAGGAGATGGCTATTCTGGAAGCAGCTATGCGGTCGACTATGCGACCGCATAGTAACCGCGTACACAGGCAGTTCTTTTGGCTATTTTGTAACCAATTATGCGACCGATATGCGGTCGCATATGCGACCGCAGAACCTGTTCCGGGGCTTCATTTTTGGGTTTTTCAAACCCGACCCTATTTCGTAAAATATACTCTTTGGGTCATTTTTGAGCTATTATTTGACATTTTAGAGTGAGAGAGGGTTCCCTAGAGTGAGAAGGTGTTCTCCAATAATTGTTCTTCAATTCGTGCCCAAGTTTTGGAAGATTGAGAAGGGAAACTCACTAGGTCTTCATCCTAGAGGTAAGATTCTACACTCTAACCCTCAATTTTAAATTTTATGTAGGAATGGATAATAAGCAAGATAATTTCTGGGCAAGAGGGTTGGTTATTTTACATGCAAGTATTTTCAAGGGGTGTAAAAATATTGTTGAGCTAAAAATGGTAAAGGTTGGGTTGTGGGATGATGGAATCCTCCATAAAAGGATCTTGAAACCTTAATGCATATCTAGTGTTTGATAAAATACTCAAATGAGCTAGAACCATGATCATCTTCCTAATTTTGATTTAATTCATTATATTTCTAAAATAGATTGAAGTTGCTAAGAATTTCGGAACATTTAGAGTGTAAGGAAGCTCAAGTGAGGTATGTTGGCTAAACTCTTCTTTAAGAGTTGGAATTCTCATTATCTTTGTGAGTTCCGAGATGTTGATTATAAATCGAGTATTTTGATAAGTTTTGTGATGAAGATATATTTTCAATTCGTATTTCAAATGCTCTTATCATATTGCATTATAAATTGAGGATGTGTCCCAAACTATGGATTACATATCCACATGTTATAATTTCTAGTCGTGATTTATGTGAAAGGTATTATGCCAAGTTGTGTAGAGATTGTGATTATGATACACCTCCACCGGCATACATTGGGGTGAGGCGGCATGACCACTTTGTGTGGGGATTATGGTATAGATATTGTGATTGTGATACACCTCCACCCGCATATATATTGGGGTGAGGCGGTATGACCGCTTTGTGTAGGGATTATGATATTGTGGGACTCCACCTCCACCCGCTTACATTGGGGTGAGGCGGTATAACCGCTTTGTGTATAGTTTTGGTATTATTGTGGCACCACCACCCGCATACATTGGGGTAAGGCGGCATAGCCGCTTTGTCTAAGTTATTAGTACTATGGTTATATATATCCACCCGCATACATTGGGGTAAGGCGGCATGACCACTTTGTGTGGGGATTATGGTATAGAGATTATGATTGTGATACACCTCCACCGGCATATATATTGGGGTGAGGCGGCATGACTGCTTTGTGTAGGGATTATGATATTGGGGGACTGCACCTCCACCCGCTTACATTGGGGTGAGGCAGTACGACCGCTTTGTGTATAGTTTTGGTATTGTTGTGGCACCACCACCCGCATACATTAGGGTGAGACGGCATAGCCGCTTTGTGTAAGTTCTTAGTACTGTGGTTATATATATCCACCTGCATACATTGGGGTGAGGCGGCAGGGCCGCTTGATTAGAGTTGTGGTATTGTACGTACACCTCCACCTGCATACATCGAGTGAGGTGGCGGGGCCGCTTTGTGTGAAGATGGTTACATAGGATCTCATCTTAAATCCTATAAATGTTGTTGATAGCTTTTAATAAGCTTGCTATGGTTGAGACAGTTATCTATATTATTCTATTGCCGCACTAGTTCATCATAATTATCTTGTATTTCTAAATTCTTAAATTGGTGTTTAGTTTTCATACTAGTACTATTTGACAGTACTAACGTCTCTTTTGACGGGGGCGCTGCATCTTTAAATGGATGTAGGTGGTTCCACAGCAGGAGACATTGATCAGTGATAGCAGCACACCTTCTTTCCAGCAGACTTGATGAGCCCCACTTCATCCCGGGGTCATGTATCTTTTGATCTTTATGTATTATGGTTAAGGTATAGTCGGGGCCTTATTGCCGGCATTATCATTGTACTCTTCTTTATCTATAGAGGCTCCGTAGACATAGTGAGGGTTGTGTATTGGTGCTGGGGAAAGACAAACTATGTTATGTTGTGGATGTATTACTTGTCCATTTGAGACTTTAAAAATGATGAAATAATTGGAAATGAATTAGTAATTGCAGACATGACCACTTTATTGTTTAATTAAGGAAAACATATATTCTCTTTATTCATGAAGGAGTTTGGGTAGAAGGAATCTAACAGGCTTGCTTGGTCGGGTTCACTCAGTTGAGCGCCGGTCGCGCTCCTCGGTTTTGGGACATGACAAACTTGGTATCATAGCCTAAGGTTTTAGAGTGTCCTAGGGTGTCTCGGAGCCGTGTCTAGTAGAGTCCTTATTATCGGTGTGTTGTCTACCACATCTATAATTAGGATGCTACATAGGCATTTAGGAATAATACCTTTCTTTCATGTTCTTGATCGTGCGATAAAGCTGGTTGTAAGCTTGTTCTTCCTTTAACTCTTGCATTGCTCTAATTTTTAGTACATGGTACCTAGGAAGAAGGCAAGAACTGGCCAAAGAGCCAATGTCACCCTAGGAGTGACATTCGACCCTATAATTGATGATGCGAGTGAGCACCCGAGGAGTGAGGATATTCCTCCAGTTACTACACTGCCTAACTCTACTATAACTGATCAGACCGCGCCTGTCCCTACACCTACTGAGGGTACAACGGTCCCTCCAACTGATATTCCAGTTCCACCTCCCGCTCCAGCTTCCGATTCTGGTGTGTCTAATATTGATATTAGGGGAGCGTCATCAGGACCTTCCCATTCATTCGCCAAGTCTTCGATGGGTGCACAATCATCTGGACCCAGTCAGGGCAATATGGGACCCCACCAGCAGGGTTGGCCCGACAGAAGGTTTCAGCAGTGGAGGCTTCCATGCCCTAAGTGTGGGAGGATGCAGTTTGGGTCCTGCTTCATGGACCTACCAGTATGCTATGGGTGTGGTGTGAGTGGTCACATTCAGAGAGATTGCCGCTCATCCTGCCGAAATATGGGCAGAGGTGCGGCACAACCAGTTAATTCTATAGCTACTACATCCACAACACCTCCAGCTCGAGGTACCCCAGCGCCCGCGGGGCGTGGTGCAGCTAGGGGTGGTGCACAGAATTCGGGAGGACCCAGCAGATTTTATGCTATGCGGAGACGTCGGGAATCAGAGGCTTCTCCAGATATTTTCACAGGTATATTAATTGTCCAATCTCATGATGTATATGCTCTTATTGATCCCGGTTCCACTTTATCATATGTCACTCCTTATGTTGCTATGGAATTTTGGATAGAACCAGAACTGCTTCATGAGCCGTTTTCTGTATCTACTCCGGTTGGTGAGTCTATTTTGGCCGCGCGGGTTTATTGGGATTGTGTTGTCACGTTGCATGGTCGGGGCACCATGGCCGATCTTATTGAATTGAGAATGGTTGATTTTGATGTGATAATGGGGATGGATTGGCTTCACTCTTGTTTCGCCAAGCTTGATTGCCGAACCAGAACTGTTAGGTTCAAATTTCCAAATGAGCCAGTTATTGAGTGGAAGGGTGATGATGTAGTGCCGAAGGGTAGGTTTATTTCTTACCTTAAGGCCATGAAAATGATCAACAAGGGATGTATTTACCATTTGATAAGGGTTATAGATACCGATGCTGAGGCACCTAAACTAGAGTCCGTGCCTTTTGTGAATGAATTTTTGGGAATATTTTCGGATGAACTCCCTAGGATCCCACCAGACAGGGAGATTGATTTTGGGATTTATGTGATGCCATACACGCATCCTATATCTATTCCACCTTACAGAATGGCACCGACAGAATTGAAAGAGCTAAAGGAGCAATTGAGGGATTTGTTAGAAAAGGGTTTTATCCGGCCAAGTGTGTCGCCTTGGGGCACACCGGTCCTTTTTGTAAGAAAGAAAGATGGGTCACTGAGAATGTGAATTGACTATCGGCAGCTTAATAAGGTCACAATCAAGAATAAGTACCTACTTCTAAGGATAGATGACTTGTTTGATCAATTGCAAGGTGCTAGGTATTTCTCCAAAATTGATTTAAGATCCGGGTATCACCAATTGAAGATCAGGGAGCGGGATATTCTGAAAACAGCTTTTAGGACACGGTATGGGCATTTTGAATTTCTGGTGATGTCGTTTGGGCTAACAAATGCCCAAGCAGCCTTCATGGATCTTATGAATCGAGTTTTTAAGCCATTCCTCGACTCCTTTGTGATAGTGTTCATTGACGATATTCTTGTATATTCACGAAGTCAGGAGGACCATGCCGATCATCTCAGGGTAGTTCTGCAAACCCTGCATCAGCACCAGTTATATGGAAAGATTTTAAAGTGTGAATTTTGGCTTGAATCAGTCATATTCTTGGGTCATGTAGTTTCTAGTGAGGGAATTAAGGTTGATCCTCAGAAAATTTCAGTTGTGAAGAATTGGCCGAGGCCTATAACTCCAACAGAGATTCGCAGTTTCTTAGGCTTAGCTGGGTATTATAGAAAGTTTGTGGAGGGGTTTTCTACTCTTGCCTCTCCATTGACTAAATTGATGCAGAAGGCAATTAAGTTCCAATGGTCAGATGCTTGTGAAGGAGTTTCCAGGAATTGAAAGCAAGATTGACTACGGCGCCGGTGTTGACTCTACCAGAGGGTATAGATGGATTTGTGGTATATTGTGATGCTTCAAGAATCGGGCTTGGGTGTGTATTAATGCAACATGGGAAGGTGATAGCTTATGCTTCTAGGCAACTAAAGAATCATGAAAAGAACTATCCAACACATGATTTAGAACTTGCGGCAGTGGTATTTGCATTGAAAATTTGGCGTCATTATTTATATGGGGTCCATGTGGATATATTCACGGACCATAAGAGACTTAAATATATTTTCAAACAGAAGGAATTGAATCTGAGGCAGAAAAGATGGCTGGAATTACTCAAGGATTATGATATTGATATTTTATACCATCTGTAGAAGGCTAATGTTGTGGCGGATGCTCTTAGCCAAAAATCTATGGGTAGCTTAGCACACTTGGAGGAATATCATAGGCCATTGGCCAAAGAAGTTCACTGATTGGCTAGTTTGGGAGTTCATCTTGCGGACTCTAGTGAAGGAGGGGTAATTGTGCAAAATAGGGCTGAATCATCACTTGTAGTGGAAGTCAAAGAAAAACAATACAACGATCCATTGTTGGTGCAATTGAAAGAAGGGATTCATAAACATAAGGCCATGGCCTTTTCTCTTGGCATGGATGATGGTACACTAAGGTACCAAGGGCGACTATGTGTTCCAAATATGGATGGTCTCGGTGAAAGAATTTTGACTGAAGCTAACTAGGTATTCCATGCACCTAGGTTCTACAAAAATGTATCATGATCTTAAGAAAGTCTATTGGTGGAATGATATGAAGAGCAATGTGGTAGACTTTGTGGCAAGATGTCCGAATTATCAGCAAGTGAAGGCCGAACACCAAAGGCCCGGTGGGTTGGCATAGAACATAGAAATTCCAATGTGGAAATGGGAAATGATTAATATGGACTTTGTGGTAGGATTACCGCACACTCCACACAAGTGTGACTCAATTTGGGTGATTGTGGATCGACTCACGAAGTCAGCACACTTTTTGCCGGTTAAGTCTACCAACACAATGGAGCAGTATGCTCAGTTGTATATCAAAGAAATAGTCAGGTTACATGGCACCCCAGTTTCCATTATTTCTGACCGGGGAGCACAATTCACTACTAATTTTTGGAAGAAATTTCAGCAAGGTTTGGGTACTCAGGTGAAACCCAGTACAGCCTTTCACCCGCAGACTGACGGGCAGGCAGAGCGGACTATTCAAATGCTTGAGAATATATTGCGTGCTTGTGTGCTAGACTTCAAAGGTAGCTGGGATGATTATTTACCACTTATAGAATTTGCGTACAATAATAGCTATCATGCTAGCATTCAGATGGCACCGTTCGAGGCTTTATATGGTAGGAGATGTAGATCTCCCATTGGGTGGTTCGAAATTGGGGAAGCAGATTTGATAGGGCCAGACCTTGTTCATTAGGCTATGGAAAAAGTTAAAATCATTAAGGAGCAGTTAAAGACTGCTCAGAGTCATCAGAAATCCTATTCGGATGTTCGTCGTAGGGATTTGGAGTTCAAAGAAGATGATTGGGTATTCTTAAAAGTTTTCCCCATGAAAGGGGTAATGTGATTTGGCAAGAAAGGAAAATTGAGTCCGAGGTATGTCAGACCATACAAAATCATTCAGAGGATCGGTGAGGTAGCATACAAGTTTAAGCTACCAACTGAGATGTCATTAGTACACCCGGTGTTTCATATGTCTATGTTAAAGAAAGTAGTTGGAGATCCGACACTCATTGTTTCGGTTGAGACTATTGAGGTAAATGAGAAATTGACTTATGAAGAAATTCCAGTTGCCTTTCTTGTTACGAAAGTCTGAAAGTTGAGAAATAAAGAAATTACATCCGTAAAAGTGCTATGGAAAAACCAACAGGTTGAAGAGGCTACTTGGGAGGCCGAGGAAGAAATGAAGAAAAAGTATCCTTATTTGTTTGAATGACCATGTATTTATAAAGTTGTGATCTATGAAAAATTCTAAGAGTTGCTTTCTATAAATTATGTATGATTTGTACATTTGATGTTAAGGGTGTTCCGTGCTGGTAATATAATTATTTGTGAGGCCACAGTTGGTGTTGTTTTGTATTATGTTACGTCGTTGGCATACGTATATGTTGTTAGGATGTGTTTCTGGGGCTTTCTGACAGGTAGATAGGCCTAGTTACAAGGGAAACTCTGGCGAAATTTTTCGAATCTTGGGAGTTAGTCAAATTTGGGGCTGCTCGAATGTGGTATGAAACAAACAGAGTTGCATAAGATGCTAATGACGGATTTTTACCCTCATTCGAGGACGAATGATCCTAAGCGGGGGAGAATGTAACACCCCAAAAAATTAAGTACTTAAGTGAAAAGCCCGATAAAATATACAAAGAAAATAATATTTCATGGTGCCGAACAATGCACTGGAAAGTAAAGAAAAATTTTGCCGGAAAAGTGTGTTTATGCGGTCCATTATGCGACCGCATAATCACTCTGCAGGCCGCATAATGACCGCAGAAGTGAGCAGGAGAGGGCTATACTGGAAGCAGCTATGCGGTTGACTATGCGACCGCATAACTGTTATGCGGTGCATTATGCGACCGCATAACAGTTATGCGAACCGCATAGTGACTGCATACATAGGCAGTTCTTTTGGCTATTTTGTAACCAATTATGCGACCGATATGCGGTCCGCATAACCATTATGCAGTCGCATATGCGACCACAGAACATGTTCCGGAACTTCATTTTTGAGTTTTTAAAACCCGACCCTATTTCGTTAACTACACTCTTTGGGTCATTTTTGAGCTATTATCTGATATTTTAGAGTGAGAGAGAGTGCCCTAGAGTGAGAAGGTGTTCTCCAATAATTGTTCTTCAATTCTTGCCCAAGTTTTGGAAGATTGAGAAGGGACACTCACTAGGTCTTCATCCTAGAGATAAGATTCTACACCCTAACCCTCAATTTCGAATTTTGTGTAGGAATAGATAATAAGCAAGATAATTTCTAGGCAAGAGGGTTGGTTATTTTACATGCATGTATTTTCAAGGGGTGTAGAAAGATTGTTGAGCTAAAAATGGTAAAGGTTGGGTTGTGGGATGATGGAATCCTCCATAAAGGATCTTGAAACCTTAATGCACATCTAGTGTTTGATAAAATGCTCAAATGAGCTAGAACCATGATAATCTTCCTAATTTTGATTTAATTTGTTATATTTCTAAAATAGATTGAAGTTGCTAAGAATTTCGGAACATTTAGAGTGTAAGGAAGCTCAAGTGAGGTATGTTGGCTAAACTCCTCTTTAAGAGTTGGAATTCTCATTATTCTTGTGAGTTCCGAGATGTTGATTATAAATCGAGTATTTCGATAAGTTTTGTGATGAAGATATATGTTCAATTCGTATTTCAAATGCTCTTATCATATTACATTATAAATTAAAAATGTGTCCCAAACTATGGATTACGTATCCACATGTTATAATATCTAGTCGTGATTTATGTGAAAGATATTATGCCAAGTTGTGTAGCGATTGTGATTGTGATACACCTCCACCCGCATACATTGGGGTGAGGCGGCATGACCGCTTTGTGTGGGAATTATGGTATAGAGATTGTGATTGTGATACACCTCCACCTGCACATATATTGGGGTGAGGCGGCATGACCGCTTTGTGTAGGGATTATGGTATTGTGGGACTGCACCTCCACCCGCTTACATTGGGGTGAGGCGGTACGACCGCTTTGTGTATAGTTTTGGTATTGTTGTGGCACCACCACCCGCATACATTGGGGTGAGGCGGTATAGCCACTTTGTGTAAGTTCTTAGTACTGCGGTTATATATAACCACCCGCATACATTGGGGTGAGGCGGCATGACCGCTTTGTGTGGGGATTATGGTATAGAGATTTTGATTGTGATACACCTCCACCCGCATATATATTGGGGTGAGGCGGCAAGACCTCTTTGTGTAGGGATTATGATATTGTGGGACTGCACCTCCACCCGCTTACATTGGGGTGAGGAGGTATGACCGCTTTGTGTATAGTTTTAGTATTATTGTGGCACCACCACTCGCATACATTGGGGTAAGGAGGCATAGCCGCTTTGTGTAAGTTCTTAGTACTGTGGTTATATATATCCACCCGCATACATTGGGGTGAGGCGGCAGGGCCGCTTGATTAGAGTTATGGTATTGTACGTACACCTCCACCTGCATACATCGGGTGAGACGGCGGGTCCACTTTGTGTGAAGATGGTTACATAGGATCTCATCTTAAATCCTATAAATGTGGTTGATAGCTTTTAATAACCTTGCTATGGTTGAGACAGTTATCTATATTATTCTATTACTGCACTGGTTCATCATAATTATCTTATATTTCTAAATTCTTAAATTGGTGTTTAGTTTTCATACTAATACTATTCGACGGTACTAACGTCCCTTTTGCCGGGGGCGCTACATCTTTAAATGGATGTAGGTGGTTCCACAGCAGGAGACATTGATCAGTGATAGTAGTACACCTTCTTTCCAGCTGACCTGGTGAGCCCCACTTCATCCCGGGGTCATGTATCTTTTGATCTTTATGTATTATGGTTGAGATATAGCCGGGACCTTATTGCCGGAATTATCATTGTACTCTTCTTTATCTATAGAGGCTCCGTAGATAGTGTGGGTTGTGTATTGGTGCTGGGAAAAGACAAACTATGTGATGTTGTAGATGTATTACTTGTCCATTTGAGACTTTAAAAATGATGAAACAATTGGAAATGAATTGATAATTGCAGACATGACCACTTTATTGTTTAATTAGGGAAAAACATATATTCTTTTTATTCATGAAGGAGTTTGGGTAGAAGGAATCTAACATGCTTGCTTGGTCGGGTTCACTCGGTTGAGCGCCGGTCGCGCTCCTCGGTTTTGGGGCGTGACAGAGCCATAGGCTATTTGTTGTAGAAACATTGATATTGTTGATTCTTTTGATTAGTTGTGGCATATATGCACTTGTGTTGTGAGTTGTGATTATGTTGTGATAGTGATACGCATGTGGTGGTATAAGGCTAGGGGTTAATACGCATGCGGTGTGATAAAGTGGGCTTGATATGCGTGTTACTAATAGGGGAACTACTTGAAGCCATGCAGTGTGATATGGTGGGCTAAAATGCGGGTAGCTATTTCGAAAAAAATATTTTTAAAACTAAATGTAAGGCTCCCGCGGTGATATAAGGAAAAATTGTAATTGGGATTGAGAAATGTGATTATGAGGCGGTACCTCAGTTGTGATTCTTGTTGTTGTCTCTCATTTACCTCATTTGTATTTGTTCGTATTGTTTCCTTGATGTTCTTATTATGTGTTACTTCCTTGTTGCCTTTATTCCTTTAAATTTAGTTGTAGCTTACCTTGCTGTATTGCTTTATTATCACTATTTCCTCGTTTTCATCATTTGACTATACTATACTTGTTTAGTTTTCTTATCCTAGTAGGTATCTTGACCTGGCCTTGTCACTACTCTACCGAGGTTAGACTTGATACTTACTGGGTATTGTTGTGGTGTACTCATACTACGTTTTTGCATATTTTTGTGCAGATCCAGGTACCTCGACTCAGGCTGGGCATCAGTGAGTTAATCATACAGTTCGGAGACTTCAAGTTATGCCTGCCCAGCGGTCGCAGGTTTCAGAGTCACCTTCTTTCCTTATTTTGCTACTGTTTACTCTTTATCTAGACAGTGTTGTACTAGTGATTTTACAGTATGTTCCTGTAGAGGTTATGACTCAGTTCTACCGATTTTGGGAATTTTCTTTACAGATGTTTTGTTTCGGATTTATTATGAGTTTATCGAATTCTCTTATTATCTTAACTTTTAAATTCCGTTAACTATTCATGAATGTTAGGCTTACCTAATCTTAGAGATTAGGTGCCATCACGACATTCTCCGGTGGAAAACTGGGATCGTGACAAAGTACTTCGGTGTAGCGAAGGTTCCTTCTATTATTGAGTTACGTTAATATGATTAAGATTCATCACTTTCAGACCTTTATATTGTTTAATAAACATAGTTATAAATATCAAAGAAAAGAAATTAAGAATAAAAACTGACCTGAAAAAAGAAGGAACAAAAAACAGGGCCCGTTATAATCTTTAGCAATCTCTTTTCTAATATTTGAAAAAGTTAAGTAATATATGAAAAGTAGCTTAATTTCATTTTTTAAATAAAACATTTATTTTAGAATATGAACAAATTAATTTATTTATTGATTCCGTACAAGATAATTAGAAAGAAATTATACTCCAGTTAAAACCATACAATTAATTTAACTAAATTTATCATCACGTTCAAATGATATTGAATTTACTTATTGTGTCAACGTAATAAAATTTATTTTAATTATTATACTAATATTTTCATTTATAACGTCAAATGCTATTTTTAAATAACTTTTTCTTTTTAAATATTTTTTATTGATTGACACATTGCACTGTATACACGTGCAAAACACGTATGCTAAAATTAGTAAACAGAAAGATATCAACATACACCCACATAGAGAGAGAGGATATTTTAGTTAGAAATATATATTTTACATAAAATATATCGACGAGTGCATGTATGTACAAGTCAAAAGTTCAATTATTTTGATTGTTTTACAACGTAGTTAGGACTGTAGATAGAGATAAGGTAGTATCTTACATAGTAGGACTCCTTCACGTGTACAAGTACACATGTTCCAGACCTTATGAAATGCCACGATCTAAAATCACACTATATGCGTCGTGATGGCACTTAGTTTCTAAAACTAGATAAGCCGATTTCAATTATATTTTGAAGCCATATTTTTTTTTTTTGAATTAAATAAGTAACCAAAACTAATAGCAGAATAAATCTGAATATACAACTTCCCAAGACTGGTAGTACTGAGTCACGAACGCTAAATGAATACATGGAATGATCACGAGGACCGAATATGCAATACTGTTTGATTACAAATTAACAGTACAATAAAATGAAAAGATCCCAAGGGACTGCGACGACCAAGCAGCTCTGCCTTGAATCCTTACGATCCCGCTTTAACTCTGCTCAAGTTCGATATCTCCAATACCTGGCTCTGCACAAAAATGTGCAGAAGTGTAGTTTGAGTACACCACGGTCGGTACCCAGTAAGTATCAAGACTAACCTCAATGGAGTAGAGACGAGGTACAGTCAAGACACTCACTAGTCTAATAAGCTGTGCAATATAATATACAAAATAATAAAAAATAAATAATATTAAGACAACATAAAACAACCAATGATATGCATAGTAAGACAATAAAATTACCATTTAATATCGCTCAACAATTAATAAATACAATTACACCCAGTTAAATCAAGTTCTTCAATTAAATATCTTTCACATATAATTCTTATGAATAAAACTTTTTTTCAAATATATTTTTATCGGATAAATATCTTTCAAATATAATTCTTTCATATAATTCTTCTTGAATAAAAATCCCTACAAATAAATATTTTGAATATAATTCTTTCGATTAAAGAGTCACCATGTGACACCTCATTTTAAAATTATAAAAATACGGGTCTCAACCCATTTTCATATATTTCGTAAACACGGGTCTCAGCCCATTTTTCATATTTCCACGGCACCTCGTGCCCATAATTAAATCATCATATTTTTCCGGCATCTCGTGCCCTCATTTCATATCACAACTGCACGAACAATTCACGTATTAAATCATCATATTTGCCCGGCACCTCGTGCCCTCATTTCATATCACAACTGCACGGACAATTCACGTGCCAAATATCATTATCATTTCATCACAGTACCTCGTGCCCACATTTTATATCACAACTGCACGGACAATTCACGTGCCAATATCCTCATTTCATATCACAATTCGCGGCACCTCGTGCCCACATTTTATTTAACATAAATCAGATTGTTATCAATTTACCAACAACAAGACAAATTGCACAAGATATAAAAATAAACATAAGAAAATCACAACGTCACATGAAAATCATCAACACCACAACCCCACATCATCACATATCGTGCCTGACAATAGCCACCTTTATCGCTCATATTGCCACCCTTATCGCTCCTATAGCCACCCTTATCGCTCCACCCACATAATATCAATAGCCACCCTTATCGCTCCTATTGCCACCCTTATCGCTCCTATATCCACCCTTATCGCTACGCCCAGATAATATTCCAACAAACACAACAACAGTAAAATGCCACCCTTATACCCACATAATATCAACGGTGAAATGCCACCCTTATCTTCCTAAAATAATAACTCACAAAACACAATAATTTACATGGAAAATTATCACGGCAACATAATAAAATTAATTCATATCACAATTTGCCCAATGACCATAACCAAATTCCAAAGATACAACCAAGTCAATTAATTTCACAACAAATAGCCAAAAGCTCCACACAATGTGTACAACAATAGAGATAGAAATTACTGAACATAAAGCAAAGCCTTCATTAAATTTAAATTTTTAATAATTATATAAACACCTCTTCTTAAGCTCATTTAATTAATTATTTGCAGAGGAAAAATCCATAATGAAATTAAATTCCAATAATTATCAAACCTACAAATTCACGGAATTACATAAATAATCAAGTAACAATCAAATCAAATTGTCATATAACAACAGATTCAACAACAACAAGGATTTATGCACGACAAATAGATGATTAAATATATACCAACAATTACCCAATTTACCACACAATATGCTCAAGATTTTAACTCAATAAAATTTACACATATAAGCCGATTACGTACTCGTCACCTCGCGTACATGGCTTTTCACATTTCACAAATGACACATAAGACTCGATGTCTAAGGGGTAATTCCTCCACTCGAGGTTAAGCAAGACACTTATTTTTTTTGAAGTTATGCCGATATTCCAAAATCGCCTTCTTGCTTGAATTGGCTTCTGGACCGCTCAAATCTATTCAAATCAGTTGTATAACTTCATTAAAATTCATCGGAAATAATTCTGGATAATAAAACGTCGATTTAAAAATTTATTCCACAAAGTCAACAAAAGTTAATGCGGGGCCCTCCCCTTGGAACCCGACAAACTTTTCATGAAATCTGAACACCCATTCAGATACGAGTTCAACCATACAAATTTTATCGAATTCCAATAACAATTCGACCTCCAAATCTTAAATTTGTGGTTTATGAAGTTTCTATAATTTTTCCCAAATTTCCATCTCAAAGTACTAATTAAATAATGAAATCAGTGATATATTCATGTTTATTAACCATATCCGAGTTAGAATCACTTACCCCGATGAATTTCTTGAAAAATTTACGAAATATCGTCTCAAACCGAGCTCCCAACGTCCAAAAATAAAATAATAACCTAAACCTCGGATATATATTACATCCTCTGAACTTCCAATGTGCGGTCCACGAAATTCCAAGCGCGGCTGCGCCTCCCAGCTCATGCGGTCGCACAAATATGGTGCGGCCGCATCCTTTTAGTGATAGCACTGCCAGGCCTTAGTATTTTGGACATAACTTTCTCTACAGATGTCCAAATGATAACTTCTTTACCTTTATGGAAACTAAACACGAAGGGATACAACTTTTGTTTTTGAATCATCTCAAAATCCCTTGTAGATCAAAAGATATAGGCTTCCGAAGTCGGACAAGCGAATCTGAGAATTCTTGAGCGCGGCCGCACACAAAACTGTGCAGTCCGCGAACTCCACTGCGAACTGGAGCGCAGTCCGCACCAAAATTGTGCGGTCCGTGAAATTCCCCTGAGGTCCGCACTTCGTGAAATTCCCCTGAGGTCCGCACTTCCCTTTTTGCCTCAGCACTTCCAAAACTCATTCGGAACCTCCCAGACACAAACCATATATGAATTTTAATCATAAAACACACTACGGACCTGCTCGCGCACTCAAAACACTGAAAAGAGGTCGTCTTGACCCGATATTGACCATGGTCAAACTTCCAAATTTCTTAACTTTACTAATCTCTCAACCAATGATCCAAAAATACACCCAAGCCCCTCGGGACCTCAACCAAATATACACATCCCAAAATACAATACGAACTTAGTAGAGCCTTTAAATCTCGTCAAAAAATGTCAAAATTATGAATCATGCCTCGAATCGAATTATGAGTTTTCGAATCTCCCAACTTCTATGTTTTGCACCGAAACGTATCAAATCAATCCGGAATGACTTTAAATTTTTCACACAAGTCATAAATGACATAATGTAGGTATTCAAATTTCTAGAATCGGATTCCAACCCCAATATCAAAAAGTCAACTCTCCGATCAACTCTTTTCTTTTAAGCTTCTTAAATAAGAATTGTTCTTTTAATTAAATTCCGAATCTTCCGAAATTCAAACTCGACCACACCCGCGGGTCATAATACTTATTACAAAGTTGCTCGAGACCTTAAGTCACTAAACGAGACGTTAATTCTTAAAACGACAAATCGAGTCGTTACATGAAATCAGTAAAGAAATACTTGAAACCTCCATTACTATTCTTATTATTGTTTTCTTTAAATTATCAAGAGCATAGGCTCATTTAACTAAAATACAATCCTCAAGACTCTCCTTCTTAAAATCAACCATGGCCGCTTTCTAGCTCGAACCTAGCACTTTCACCCTCCTCACTTTATCAATTCATTATCATTTGTCCTATTATACTAAAACCATTAAATCATCTTGTTTGGAGAAAACCTTCAAGTCATGCAAACCTTGAAAGTTACTACCACTATTAAGGAAAAAGCCCCAGCTGAGTCAATAGAAAATGAGAAGGTTCATAAATCCAAGTTCACAAATTTGGAAAAACATGACATTCTAGTTAGGAATTGGCTCTCTGAAACAATGACAAAAGAGTAAACATTCTTCATTATAGGGTGTTCCACTACAAAATAGATGTGGTATTATCTTGAGGATACATGCCTACAAGCAAGTAAATACAAGAAATTTCAATTGAAGCAACAGTTTCAAGCTGTAAAATTAGGAACTAAAATCATAGATGAATACATCAAGGAGTTTAAAAGAATTTGAAATAGTCGCATAGCTATACACAAATCGTTGGATGAAGATAGCAAGACAATAAACTTTGATAGAGGTCTTGGCAGCAAATATAAGACCCGTCGTACTGTGATGTTAGGAAAACCACCATACCCTACCTTCAACGAAGTTATGAAAATTGGCAATTTGATGGATTGGATAGTTCATTTTGGGGATTTGAGGGTCAATTTGGACGCGAATTTTGAATCTAATCACATATTTGGACTCGTCGGGTTATGGATAGTCGGGATCCACCCCAAGTTTTTACCATGTGGGCACAGGTTGACTTTTGTTGGCTTTTTAGAATTTGATTAAAGATTAAAATTTTATTATTTGGCATTAATTTATATAGCATTATTTGACTCATTTGAGTAATATTTGAAAAGATCAGAGTCGTTTGGAAGTGAATTTGAAAGGAAAAGTAGTTTTTTAAGGTTGAAGGTATTACCAGGAAATAGTAAGTCTATTATATATCCTTGTAAGAGGAAATTCTCTCCATAGGTGATCTATTTGGTATTTGTTTGATTTAGGTGTTAGATATATGCGAGGTGACGAGCGTATATGTGCAACTAGGTTATGACCTTAGCTAGATAGATTTGGGCTTATGATATGCCTTGTTTAGATTTTAAGAATTGTTTATTCACGTTGTCTTTGATTCTGTGACTACGTGATGTATCTTAATCATGATGAGAAGCCATGCTAGGGTTATGACTTGTTGATTTGGACATGATTGGCTTCTTTTACCGTGTTGGGCTTTCTAATTTAGCCGTAGTCATATAATTGCCTTACTTGATTTATGATTTGTTGGCTATTGGCTTACTTTGCTTTTGTTGCTGTCATGATAAAACTTAAGAATGTTTAATAAGCATATTCAACTGTTATGAAAGTTGAAATACATTATTAGCCATAGTCATCTCTTATTCAAACAAATATTTATTATTATTATGTCATGGAGCTTCGTTATTATATCATATCATATGCATATTCGTGAGTTGGAGAGTTGGATATTTAAAAATTTTGAGAATTTTGGCAAAAAGGACATTATGAGTAGATATTATTATTGATGATATTTTGATTGTATCGAATTTCATGCCATAACGATATTGTGAGTGGATCGAGTTGCATGCTGCAACGATAATATGATTGGATGGGGTTGCACGCTGCAACAATATTATTAGTGGATCGGGTTGTATGGAGCAATGATGCTTGTATATGGATCCATCTCTCTGGAGTCAGGTTATTATCCATGTTACTTTGGGCCTTATGAGCTTAGGCACCCTGATTAGTGCTTAGTTTGGACACTTGGCCAGTGTCAAGTATATAGAATTATGCAGTGACGTATTGGTATTGGATCATGAGAATGCATTCATAGCCTACACTCATGCAGTGGATCCTATATACATAAATGTTAACTGACTCATACCCTGATTATGAAAATAATTGATATATCTGGTATTGTGTTCTATCTCTTGTCTGAAAATCATGTCTAAATTCTAGATTTTCTGTGTTTCTACTGGTGGACTTGATTCATGATATCATGCCTTATTCCATATTCTAGTTATGTTTTCACATGTTTATTGGACTTTTAGTAAGTGTCATTGTCGACCCTTCGTCACTACTTCTTCGAGGCTAGACTTGATACTTACTGAGTATTGTGGTTTTGTACTCCTACGACACATCTGTACATTGTTGTGCAGGCTATGAGGCTGGTATTAGTGGTACCCATCGAGCTGAGTAGTAGCATATCAGGAGACTTTGTGGTGAGCTGCTTTTCTTGATCCGATCCGCAGCACATAGAGTCCCCCTTTCCTACTTATCTAGTTTAGTCTATTTATTTCCTTTCTGTATAGAAGTTGTTGTTCAGTTGAGACTATTTACTCTTGTTAGATGCTCGTGACGATATTGTGACACCAGGTCTTGGGAGAGTTTGAGAGATAGTTGTGTTCGCATTTTGGACCCTATCTAGGATTCATGTATTTATGATATTGATATTTGAGACTTATTTTGCTTTGTTATTTACATTGTGACTCAGTTAATGGCTTAATAATTGTATTCTATTGTTATTGTTGAGCATTGAATTTCCTAGCAAGCAGGTTAGGTGCTATCATGACCATTGGTGGGATTTTGGTCGTGACAAGTGGGTATCAGAGCTCTATGTTCCATGGGTCATTCAAATCACGAGAAGGCAAAGTAGAGTCTTGTGGATTGGTACAGAGACATCGATATCTATCCGCGAGCGGCTATAGGGCTTTAGGAACTTTCCCTTTTTTGATTCCTTATCGTGTGTTAATTAATGCCTGAGTCTAAATTTCTCTCTTTTACTCTCTCATAGATAGTGAGAACGCACACTTCAACAACAACGGGTGATGGAGAGGCAGTACCACCAGTTGTAGTCGTGAGTGGCAGAGCCTATGGTAGGGCCAAGGCTTCCACCAGGGGCCACACAGTGGCGGCGGCAGAGCATCGACCAGAGCCTATTAGTGCACTAGGGCAGTGTCTATGGATCCACCTGTGGATCAGGTGGATGTTGATGATCAGGTTGAGGCTCCAACGCCAGCTCAACATCTAGAGGGTTTTGTTGTTACACTAGTATTTCAGGAGTCCATGGCAAGATGGTCATTTTTATTGGTGCATTGAATCGGCTGGATTAATTCAAGTGGCTCTAGCCACATCTTAGGCTGGAGCAGGAGTTCAGACCTCTAGCACTCGTACTCTGGAGTAGGAAACAATAATGTTTTAGATGACGAGAGTATTTCTAAGTTGTGGCGAGCAGCCTGTAGTAGCAGCTAGACCTTTGGTTATGCCTGTTATTTCTTTTGATGAGAAGAAGAGGTTGGGGAGGTTTCAGAGGTTACACCCTCATCACTTTTATGGTGATGCTTCAAAGGATGCTCAGAATTTTCTAGATAGATGTCATCAAACACTTAGAAACTTGGGCTTGGTAGAGTCCAATGGGGTGGAGTTCACTATATTTCAGTCGAGAAGGGCTGCCCGGAGATGGTGGAAGACCTACAAGTTGGGCGGGAGAACAAGTTCACCTCCTTTCTTGGACTCAGTTCTCTTAGTTGTTTCTTGAGAGGTTCATCGCGCACAGCAGGAGGGATTAGTTGAGAGGCCAATTTGAGCATCTTCAGCAGGATCGCATGACTATGACTGAGTATGAGGCGATATTCATATAGTTCTTTCATCATGTAGCTTTCTTGATACCCACCGAGGTGGAGAAGGTGAGGTGATTCATTGAGGGTTTGAATTCTAGCATCATGATTACTATGGCTCGGAGTCAGAGATTGAGACTACTTTCCACTAGGTTGTGGGGATAGTTCGTAGATCGATCATATTCATAGTCTGGGGAGAGATACTTCAGTGGTACCTCATCTGGAGGTAGAGGCCAGTTTGGTAGAGGCCATCAGGGTAGGCCAACTGATTTTACATAGCATATAGCATGTGGAGCAGCGAGTTGATCATCCTTCAGCACTCCAGGTCTATGATCTTTCAGCCAGTAAGTTCGTACCGTGCTCCATTTATTCAAGGTCTTCCAGTGGGTATTCAGGTCATCAGGGCCAGATTTAGATTTAGCAGTCTTAGATAGGTAGGGCTTGTTATGAGTGTTGAGAATTTTGTCATATGAGGAGGCATTGTCCTAGCCTTATTAGGGGAATGACTCCACAGATTTCTCAGCTAGTGGTTCCTACACGTGTTGCTACATCCCCTTCCTAGTCATCAAGAGGGGAGGACATGTGGTTAGAGGTCGCCCTAGAGGAGGGGCCAGTTAGGTAGAGGCTGACTAGTGGGTGTCAGGCTCGTGCTATGCTTTCCTGGGTAGACCCAAGGTGATGGACTCAATTGTAGTGATACAAATATGATTTTGGTTCTTCATAAAGATAATTCTGTATTGTTTGAATAAGGTCTACCTATCCATATGTGTTATCATATTTTGCTCACTATTTGGATATGCCCCATGGTTCTCGTTATATGCATCTTAATTTATCCACACCTGTTGGTGATTCTATTGTAGTGGATCATGTATATTGGTCTTGTGTGTGGTTACAATTGGGGGATATGAGACTAGGGTTGATCATCTGTTGTTGAATATTATAGATTTTAATGAGATTTTGGGAATAGATTGGGTATCTCCGTATCATGATATTGTTGATTGTCATGCTAAGACTATGTTGTTGGCTATGTCGGGGTTAACTAGGTTGGAAAGGAAAGGTTCTCTTGGTCATACCCCTATTAGGGTAATTTATTTTCTGAAGGCTCAGCAGATGGTTGAGAAAGGGTGTTTCGCATACCTGGCCTTTGTTAGAGATATTAGTGCTGAAATTCCTACTGTTGATTCAGTCTTAGTAGAAAGGGAGTTTCCAGATGTGTTTCCTGTAAGCCTATCGGGCATGACACCTGACAGGGATATTGATTTGGTGCCTGGCACTTAGACCATATCTATTCCACCGTATAGCATGGCTCCAGATGAATTAAAGGAATTGAAGGAGCAGTTGTAGGAGTTTTTGGATAAAAGATTTTTCAGGCCGCATGTTTCTCCTTGGGGTGCATCGGTGTTGTTTGTAAAGAAGAAACATGGTTTTATGAGGATGTTCAATTATTACACGCATTTGAATAAGGTCACTGTCAAGAACAAATATCCTTTTTCTCGTATTGATGATTTGTTTGACTAGCTTAAGGGTGCCAGGGTATTTTCAATAATTGATTTAAAATCAGGTTATCATCAGTTGAAGATTAGGGCTTCTGACATCCCTAAGATAGCCTTTAGGACTTGTTATGGATATTATGAGTTCTTGGTGATGTCTTTTGATTTGACTAATACTCTAGAAGCTTTCATGCATTTGATGCACACTGTGTTCCAGCCACTTTTGGATTCTTTTGTCATTGTGTTCACTAATTACATCTTGGTATATTCTCGTAGTTAGGAGGAACATGAGCAACATTTGAGGATTGTGCTTCATATTCTACGGGAGAAGAAGTTGTATGCTAAGTTTCCAAGTGTGAGTTTTGGTTGGACTCGGTAGCATTTTTAGGACACATGATGTCTGGTGATGTATCAAGGTTGATCCGAAGAATATTGAGGCGGTTTAGGGTTGGCCTAGACCTTCTACATCTACGGAGATTAGGAGTTTCGTTAGTTTGGCTGGCTACTATCGTCGATCTGTAGAGGGGTTTTCATCTATTGCAGCCCTATTGATCAAGTTGACTTAGAAATGCGTTTCCCTTAGATGGTATGATGAGTGTGAACAGATCTTTCAGAAGCTCAAGACTGCTTTGACTAAAACTCTAGTGTTGATGTTTCCCAAAGTTTCAAGGTCATATACAGTATTGTGATGCTTCACATGCTGGACTTGGCACGGTGTTAATGCATGATAGTAGGGTGACTTCTTATGCGTCGTGACAGTTGAAGCACCATGAGAAAATTATTCGGTTCATGACTTGGAGTTAGCGGCTATTATGCGTGCACTCAAGATTTGGAGGCATTACCAGTATGGTGTATCATGTGAGATTTACACTGATCATAGAAGTCTTCAACACTTGTTCAAGAAAAGGAATTTGAATTTTAGGAAGCAAAGGTGGTTGGAGTTGTTGAAGAATTATGATATCACTATATTATATCATTCGATTAAGGAAAATATGGTAGAAGATTCTTTGAGTACGAAGGCAAAAAGTATGGGGAGTTAGCCATTTATTCTAGTTGTAGAGAGGCCTTTGGCTATAGATGATTAGGATTTGGATAATAGATTTGTGAGATTGGATATTTCCGAGCCTGGTAGAGTTCTTGCTTGTGTTGTTGTGCAATTGTCGTTGTTTGAGTACATTAAGGTTCATCCTTATGATGATCCCCATTTGCTCGTCCTTAGGGACACATTGCTTCGAAGTAGTGCTAAGGAGGTGGTCATTAGAGATGATGGTGTATTGCGACTTCAGGGTCGATGTGTTCCTAACATTGATGGTTTGAGGGAGTTGAATCTTGAGGAGACTCATAGCTAGGGGTATTATATTCATCCAGGTTCTACAAAGATGTACTGTGGCGGAGGATGAAGAAAGACATTGTTGGGCATGTTTCACTGTGTTTGAATTGTCAGCAGGTCAAGTATGAGCATTAGAGACCCGTTGGTTTGCTTCAGGCGTTAGATATACCAGAGTGGAAGTGGGAGCACATTACAATGGACTTTGTTGTATGATTACCATGGACCTTGAAGAAGTTTGATGTTGTTTGGATCATTGTGAATTATAGACCAAGTATGTGTATTTTATTCCGGTGATGACTTCTTACACTTCAAAGTGGTTGGCTTAAGTCTACATCAGACAGATTGTCCGTTTGCATGGTGTGCCTGTTTCTATCATTTAGGATTGGGGCACTCAATTCATATTGCACTTTTGGAGAGCTGTTCAGTGAGAGTTGGAAACACAGGTAGAGCTTAACACTGCATCTCACCCACAGACGGATGGACATTCTGAGCGGACTATTCAGATCCTTGAGGATATGTTAAGATCCCGTGTTATTGATTTTGGAGGCGATTGGGATTGGTTACTACTATTGGAGGAGTTTTTTTACAACAACAACTACCAGTCCAGTGCCTACATGGCTCCATATAAGGATTTATATGGTAGGTAGTGTCGTTCTTCAGTTGGTTGGTTTGATCCTGGTGATGCTAGGTTGTTAGGCACAGATTTGGTTCGTGATGCTTTGGAGATGGTGAAGTTTATTCATAGGAAGCTTCATACAACGCGGTACAGGCAGAAGACTAATGCTGATGGGAGGGTTTGTGATGTCGTTTGCATGGTTGGTGAAATGGTTCTTCTTAGAGTTTCCCCTGTGAAGGGCATGATGAGATTTTGGAAGAAGAGCAAGTTGAGTCCTAGGTTTATTGGCCCATTTGAGGTTCTAGAGAGAGTTGGTAAGATGGCATACAAGCTTGCTTTACCACCCAGCTAGTCGGGAGTTCATCCAGTATTTTGTATTTCCATGCTTTGGAAGTATTAAAAGGCAAGTCACATATGTTGCATTTCAGTTCAGTGCAGTTGGATAAAAATCTAGTTTATGAAGAAGAGCCTAGGGCCATTTTGGATAGACCGGTTTGGAAGTTGAGGTCAAGTAGTCGAGGCCAACTTGGGAGATCGATCATGATATGCAGAGCAGATACCATAGGAAGTACATTTGCCTATACCATGCTCTCATAAAGCTAATCATACTGACAAAAGTGTTCTGAAGCACTGGGGTAGAACTAAACCCCTCTGGAACCCAAGATGGTCCTAACAACTTATCCTGGACTAGAATTTGCTCACTATCTGGAGCTATTTGGGGCTCGTCTGATGCTACTCTAGCATGAGCATGAGTAGTTGTAGGTGCCTCTACACATGCTCTAGGATGGGTCCTCACTCTACCCCTGCCTCATCCTTTACCCCTAGTAGTGGCTACAACTTGGGACTTTGGTTCTTACTCTGCTGCAGCTGAAGCATGTATCCTCACCATCTATGAGAGAATAGAGAATAAAGATTTAAACTTTTGGATAGAACAAAGTTGCACGATAGATAAAGAAAGATACTGAAGTTTCCAAATTATCCTATAGCCTCTCGAAGATAAGTCTAGAGGTCTCTATATCGATACCCAAGACTCTACCAAACATACCCATGACTCATGAGACCTTTGCAACCTAGGGCTCTGAAACCAACTTGTCATGACCTAAAATCCTAGCTGAGGGGTCGTGATGGCCTAACCCCACTTTCTAGGCAAGCAAACACGTACAGTAAATAAAGAAGCAAAACTAAACATTTAACAGCATAATTTATAAATAAAGAGTGAAAGCTCCTAACTCAAAATAATAAATCTAAAACAAACACAACTATCTATACAACTTCCAAAGACTAGTGTCATAGAGTGCAAGAGCTCTAAGGAGTACTAAATACAAAGTCTGAAATGACTACATGTTACACCCACACCTGAAAATTTAAGATTTGTGAGTTTGGTTTTAGCCTGGCCAATTGGCCAGCAATGCGTGTGAAGGCGATGGGGATTACGCATTTTAGCAAGCTTGCGTCAGCTGTTCCACCTGGTGCTATACCGAGGTGGGATGACCCATTTAGCATGTGGAATGACAGAATTTCCTAGGCTTGAAATGGTATAAAAGATATAACCCATTGTAATTGTCCCTTTAGAATTTCCCAAATAGTTTAAGAAGGGGTTGAAGGTGAATTTAGGAGAATCTAGTGGGAAGGAGTTTTGGATCATCACTGTTATATCTATCATCTTGTTGTACTGATTGTAGAGATTCGTTGGAGGCAAAATTTATCATCATAGGAATATAGCTAATTCTTCGACAAGGTATGTAGGGCTACTTTCTTTCTTGTAGTGAGTTAGTGTAACTCTCTCCTTCCTTCTAAATTTTCCCTACACTATAAGGTTTGGTAGTTCTAAGCCCCTCTTAATAACGTTGTTCTGTCCTTGTACATTCTTGTTGGTAGCATTTATTACAAAGTCTAAGATGATCAAGTTAACGTCCTGAGATCAAAACGTATAATGAATTCTGAGTCTAAACTTAATGTCCCTTGAAATTGATTCTGCATTGCAATTATAGGTATATGTGTTGTCACGACCCAAATCAATGGGCCGCGACGAGCACCCGGTACCTTACTCAACCGAGTACTAACATAACATATCTTTTCATATCATACTATCATAGATAACTGAGCCAGAAAGGCTGCCGTGAGATAAGTAGAATATAACATGTAATACCAACTTATACATAAGACATATGGGCCAATAAGACCAAAATAACCACTCGTACACTGAACATAGGCCGAGAAGGCCATACAATCTTTTACGTACATGTCATCTGTCTACAAACCTCTAAGAATACATAATTGTCATAAAGGTCGGGACAGAGTCCCACCATACTAAACAATACATGTCTAAATCAAATTGACCAAACAAGCAACTCCGGAGCAAATAGACTGCACAAACATCTTCCGTTGAGCTGATAGCCTACATGGAGGGCTCTCGACCTGTCTATCGGGACCTGTGGACATGAAACGCATTGTCCCCAGGCAAAAGGGATGTCAGTATAAATAATGTACCGAGTATATAAGGAATGAAAATCAGTAAAACAATAGACATGAGAGAAACAAGGAGTAAAAGACTCAATATATACGTCTACATAGCACTTTGAATCATTTTATTTTTTATAATGTCATGCATATGCATACAAATGTCATACCATGAATAGGTATATGCGTTCATAACATCATCAAGCCTCTGAGGGCATCCCATCAAATCATCTCGACCATTGTGGGCAAATTCATCAACGTATACCAGCTGATCAGGTGGTGGTGCGTATATAACGTCTTAACCTTTTTCCATATCCCATATACATATAATATATATATATATATATATATATATACGCATATATAACGCCATATGGTCATGGGTCAATGTACATGTATAAATGAATGAAATGCATATGAAATACATCTATAAAATCTCTCGGAACGTCATAGGACCATTATACCTTTGATTAATGTCATAAAATAAATTTATCAACTTACGTATTTTCTGAGACCCATGAACAGATGATAGAATAATAAGACACATGGGGAATCAAGAATATAGACACCCCTAGTATTTCTATGAATAGAGTCATTAATGAAAGTTGCGTATTTTGCTCAATTCATTTGTATCATTTGGATCATGCCAAAAGAAAGAAGGGATAGCCTTAACATACCCGAGCCGATTCTCTTGACAATCCCTTTAACATACATCAATTGCGACAACATGTAACGGCGGATCGAAGTAAGGAAAAATCCATATGATATTCTTGAGAAAGATTGCACTGTACTCCCTTATAATTACAAAATCTCACATTGCTTGGAATTGTTGAAGATCTTACGTGCTTATGTGATATATGCAGATGCATATATGAATTACTCACGTTACCTACCATCTTACTTACAAAGTCTTGCTTACAAAATCTTACTTACCCATCTTACTTACAAAATCTTAATGTTTGAGATGATGTGGGCACCACTTTATGTGGATGACTTAGCCAACCATTGTTCTATTTATGCCACATAGTTTTCAAACCAAAGAGTCATTTATCTCCCAATTTGATTTGCTGCCACGTTGAGCCCTTTAGGCTTATCCAACAATTATCCACTTAATTCCTTAATTATATGGTTAAGCTCCCATTAAACCAACAATTAACCAATTACCCACATAATTAAGAATTATCTTAAATTTCTTAAAATACTACTCAATTTTAATACACTTTATACACCTCACTATCATGGCCATGTGATACCTTGTATGGTATTAGTCCATAAATACCGGATATTTTAGTTCGGACCGTATTTTATCCAAAAATGTCAAACTTCGATGAAATTTATATTCTTCAATTTTCTTACCCTTTCTCCTTCACGAATTTACTCATCACGTGTTTGAAATAACATAATGCTTATAATTTCAAAATAACCTCATTACCGAATTCACGTCGATTAACTTACGACGAAATTTTAACGTACAAAAATGCGGGATGTAATATCTCGTTCCCTAGCTTTCATCAATTCATTTATGGCATACTTTCACGTACAAAAATATGGGGTGTAACATCATTCCCCCCTTTGGAACATTCGTCCTCGAATGTTGACTGATGCACTTATCGTTATCAAAATCTATATCTTCCGAATACTTTAGTACTCTCCTTGCCATCTAGGCAACTGTTCTGTGAATAATTCCAAAGGCAAGGGCATCACCTCCCTTTAGGCCTCTTTCTCACACCACGACTTGTGGTCGGAATCCTTCCAATCTCGTAACTGTTGCTACCTTTTGTCATGCAGCCTGTACGTTTCCGACCTTGTAAATGCGCCTATGCAACTCTTTCCTTCAGCTTTTATCCAATCTCTAGGCCTCACTTTGTGAACATATACAGAACTTGACAAGATGTCCCTCTGGACATCTATAGGTATACTGAAGTCCTTCGCTCGGTACTTTGTCAAACTTATGACTATTGCTATATCTTGTTTCATAGCCCCAGTTATCCATCCGTGTGACTTTACTGCATCTAGATAGTTCATAATATACCGTAACTCTTACTTCGATTTATCGTTACTGAGACCTGCTACAAAACTCCAGGTTATTCTCGTTGCTTATCCCATATGTATAAATCTAAGTCCTTTAATGCTTCTTCATTACTGTTCATCTTAAGACTGATGGCCCAATCTCATCTCATACTTTGTGACTTTTGTCCATCCATTGATGATTCACCTCAATATTGATCCACAATCTACCACTAGTAACTTGAAACCTCTTACCTTGCCACTAGGGCTTACGTTGCATCAAGGAATATTTGAAGTGACTTTCCTGATCCACCCGGGGGCGATACGATACTATACTTCCATAATCGTATTTCATAGCATCCCAATATGATTTACCTTACGTGGGTATTTTAATCCTGTACAATTCATGAAATCCCCCTTTTTTTTCTTCTTCAAATCATTACTTAATCGAAGACCCAAACGTCATCCTTTATTTGTCACAATTATACCCTCATTCTATTATCAGGGCAACATTCCATCTCTTCTAAATGCTACTAGTCTTAGACTCATTTGAGTTTATTCAGGTTATGCTAAGCTATCTATAACTTTAGAAAAACCATCAACTCTCTTATTTTCATGGGCTTAATCCTGAGGACTCATCCATTCTCGTCACCTTCTCACTAGCCTTTTCTTATCCTTACTCCTATCTTCCTAAAACCTTGTCGCGCTACAATACTTTAGCTTGTGACCTATATTATTCACAACCTTCATTCGACTTGCTTGTATCATAAACTTCCTTGTGTTATTCTATAACATCAAGCGAGACATCACATCGTCTTTAACTCTTCTTTACTTTCTTAACTAGACCTCTCAGTACCTAGAATCCATAGGCTGGAAGGTATGCCACTGACGATGCGACTATTATTCCTGGATACTGAATCCCTGCGCTTCTAGTCCTTTGTCCGAAGTATGGGCTATTCACAACCTTCTGCATTTGAGTATCTCGTGCGTTGTTCACCTTTACCTTACTTACCTTAAAATATCGCCTCACGTCTTCTATTCCTTTCATAACCTCCCTTTCACATAGGTATAATTCGCCTCCATAACTTGAGGCTCTATTATAATACTTGCACCTCTGGTGCATACATAATCCGGTGGGAGCGTCATACTGACTTCTTATGAGGCTGGTACTCTTCTAACTGGCTTTATCGTAGATCCGTCATAGAATATGGCTTTTGTGCTATCTCTCTTGCACCTCTGATACTACGAGTGATTATGCTATGTTTTGAATCATAACTTCTATAATTTTCTAGGTCCAATAATCAGACTCCTGCTTTACTTGGTTGATTTAACTCTTTAGTTTCATCTTCCTTCTGATCAGCCTTTATGTAGGCTTAAGCTATCTTCCGATCTGCGGCTCCTGGTATGAGTTATTACTTTAGCCTTTCATAGACGCTATGGAATATCCGTGATACCATCATTTAACAATTCAATTCCTTGTCTATGACCTGGACTCAATTCTTTCTTTTAACTTATACCAGAGTATTCTATGACTGTATGATTGTCAACATATATGCTGCATGGATAATACTCCAAAATCTTGAGTGCATTTATAACGTAAGTCACTCTGGATCATTGATCGAATATTTCCTTTTGTTTCTTTTCAACTTTCTTTAAACGTAAGATATCACCTTTCCTGGTCTTTCTGCCCCCTTGTTGCATGCATACTTAGCTTATCTTTGTTGCCACGCATGCCAGAGTTTTCGTGCAACTCATATGATCTCGAATCCTACTTTTTATTTCGTTTCCCGCTCATTAGCCATGCTAGGTGCCACTTCCTTATGGAGGGCATACAATGTTGTTGTGATACTGTTGTTACAAGACCATTTCCTCTTTTGGTCACTATGCTTAGGTTCAAGCCTTCTTCCTTATTTCCTCAGCTAGTCTTTCGTTGTAGTACTTAGGGAAGACCGTCTGACTCTTGTAAAGCTGCGAGCTTATTACATCGTATACTTGACGAAATTTTTGATGTTCTTCCTTGTACTGGTAGGGTTGCTCATGAACTGAAGTTTTGACTGTCTTCCTAGTGACATTCTCTTTTATTTACCTTTAACTACCCCAATTCCTATCTGAATATATCTCAAGGATCACGATGTCATATCTATGAGACTGAATTCGCATGTTGGGGTTCACTATGTTTATCTTGCACGATCTGTTATCTAGCAATAACTAGACTCTTCCTGAATCAATTACTAACTACTCATTGGCCCATTCTCATATCAATATTCCGTGTAATCTTTCTTGGATTATTTCCTTTGTCTTAACTTACCACTTACATTGGTTCCATATCTATCAATAACATTCAGGGCAGGAACCCTTACCCCCTCTCCTTGACGTCGTATTTGCATAATGTTTTGGAATTGTAGCATATCTGTAGGATTTGAATAAGTGTAATCTCATTCCTTTCTCATTTTTATCGCATTCTTCCTTTACCATTCCATAATTACTAGAACCACTTAATTTTGACTTAATGCCACATCACACCATATTCCCCCCTTTAGGGGAGTACTTAAAATTTAGTTTACGATGATCTACGTATAAATGTTTTACCTCTTCATCTTTGACGTCTTTTCACATCATCGATGGCCCTTACTCCCTCGCGGTAATCCTTCTGTACCAAGGATAACAAATTTCCTTACTCGCGAGGGTGACACTTAGTGTAACTGGCACACACAGTCCCTTACGCTTAACTTTGCTCACATTGCTTGCTTTAGGGAAGCGTCTTCCTGAATGACCTTTAAGGGTAATTCTTATGCCGCCCATTCTATTATTGCCGGAACGCAATCCCTGAATCTCCTATGATGCCGACTATTATCAAATCACTCAGTCCCTAATTCATGTTTAGTTTATCTTGTTCACCAGTCCATACTGATTTCTGTTACTCTGGGTCTAACTTTTCCTTCTGGTAGTCGCGTTGGAGTCACAGACTTATTTCTCGAAATGAGGATATGACTTTATGGCCTATACTCTTTTGTTGTCTCAAAGCTTGTCACCTCTCATCATTTCCTTCACTTTACTATAGACTCTGTAATACAGTCATCTTTTTGATCTAGTTATCATCCATGTATCACATCTTACTCATAATGCTTCATTAACTCTCTTCTTATTTCCCGCTAACATTTATGTCTATCACTTTATTCTGAAAACTCGAACAAGAAATTCTTTTGCTTTTAGCTCCCCTTTCTCCATCTACTGGCTCTTTGGGTTGCCTAACTTCCTTTCCCTACTAGGGACGGGAGCCACACTAAGGTAATATTTATCCTTTCCAGGATTCCAGTGCTTATCTTTGTAATACTCATAACTGTACTATTTTAGAAAGCACTATCTGGGTGTCTCACAAGGAGATCTATTAGCACATTTGCAATACCCTTCAGAAATGTCAACTAACGCAAACAATCCATCCACCATTTTGTGTTACTCTAACCCCATTCAGATCCTGATATCCCGTCCTTTTCTTAAACTACACCTGTTAGCCCCCATAGGGTATAGCTGAGATTGGTATGGCCAATTGTACATACATCTGTTATTGTTGAAGGTAACTCAAAAGGCTTATATTTCTCCGCTTGAATTGTAAATACAAATAACCTTCATTAACTGGGCGCCTTGTACCCTTCTTCACCTTGCTTCTTTTACTTGTTGAAACTTGTATCTATCTTCTGAATCTCTTGTTGCCTTTCACCCTAGGGGTGGATAGATATTCTTGCCTTAAGTCTCCTTATCAAGAATCTTACACGTCTTAGTAGACACATGATCCACTGAAGACCTTACATTTACCCATCATAGGAATGATGCAAGCTCGAGTTTCTCTAACTCAACACTTCCACAGCTATATCTCTTACCAATCGTCTTTCTGGATGTAGGCATCGTTGTATTATGAATAAGGTAGAGTTTAGGAAATTGAGTTCTTACAACTGAGCTCTACCACACAATCTAGAGTAAGAAGAAAGAGTGACAGTCCTAAATGCCCTGTAGCCTCCTGCTTATAAGTGTGGTGCATAACACACCCATAAACAAGACTCTACTAGACATGGCTTGTAGACTCCCTAGGACAGAACTGCTTTGATACCACTTTTGTCACGACCCAAACCGATGGGCCGCGACGGGCACCCGGTACCTTACTCAATCGAGTACCAACATAATGTATATTTTCATATCATACTATCATAGATAACTGAGCCTGAAAGGCTACCGTGAGATAAGTAGAATACAACATGTAATACCAACTTATACATAAGACCTACGGGCCTATAAGACCAAAATAACTACTCGTACACTGAACATAGGCCGACAAGGCCATACAATCTTTTACGTACATGACATCTATCTACAAGCCTCTAAGAATACATAATTGTCATAAAGGTCGGGACAGAGTCCCACCATACTAAACAATACATGTCTAAATCATATTGACCAAACAAGCAACTCCCGAGCAAATAGACCGCACAAACATCTTCAATTGAGCTGATAGCCTACATGGAGGGCTCTCGACCTGTCTATCGGGACCTGCGGACATGAAACGCATTATCTCCAGGCAAAAGGGATGTCAGTATAAATAATGTACCGAGTATATAAGGAATGAAAATTAGTAAATAATAGACATGAGAGAAACATGGAGTAAAAGACTCAACATGTACGTCTGCATAGCTCTGTGAATCATTTTATTTTTTATAATGTCATGCATATGCGTATAAATGTCATACCAATCATAGGTATATGTGTTCATAACATCATCAAGCTTCTGAGGGCATCCCATCATATAATCTCGGCCAATGTGGGCAAAATCATCAACGTATACCAACTAATCAGGTGGTGGTGTGTATATAACGCCGTAACCTTTTTCCATACCCCATATACATATAATATACATATATACGTGTATATAACGCCATCTGGTCATGGGTCAATGTACATGTATAAATGAATGAAATGCGTATGAAATGCGTTAATAAGATTTCTCGAAATGTCATAGGACTATTATACCTTTGATTAATGTCATAAAATAAATTTATCAACTTATGTATTTTCTGAGACCCATGAACAGATGATGGAATAATAAGACACATGGGGAATCAAGAATATAGACACCTCTAGTATTTCTATGAATAGAGTCATTTTTGAAAGTTGTATATTTTGCTCGTTTTATTTGTATCATTTGGATCATGCCAAAATAAAGAAGGGATAGCCGTAACATACCTGAGCCGATTCTCTTGACAATTCTTTTAACATACGTCAATTGCGACAACACGTAACGGCGGATCGAAGTAGGGAAAAATTCGTATGATATTCTTGAGAAAGATTGCACCGTACTCCCTTATAATTACAAAATCTCACATTGCTTGGAATTGTTGAATATCTTACGTGCTTACGTGATATATGCAGATGCATATATGAATTACTCATGTTACCTATCATCTTACTTATAAAGTCATACTTACAGAATCTTACTTATCCATCTTACTTACAAAATCATAATGTTTGAGATGATGTGGGCCCCACTTTATGTGGATGACTTAGCCAACCATTGTTCTAATTATGCCACATTGTTTGCTAACCAAAGAGTCATTTATCTCCCAATTTGATTTGCTGCCACGTTGAGCCCTTTAGGCTTATCCAACAATTATCCACTTAATTCCTTAATTACATAGTAAATCTCCCTATTAAACTAATAATTAACCAATTACCCACATAATTAGAATTATCTTAAATTACTTAAAATACTACTCACTTTTAACACACTTTATACACCTCACTATCATGGCCATGTGGTACCTTATATGGTATTAGTCCATAAATACCGGGTATTTTAGCTCGGGCCGTATTTTATCCCAAAATATCAAACTTCGACAAAATTTATTTTCTTCGATTTGCTTACCCTTTCTCCTTCACGAATTTACTCATCACGTGTTTGAAATAGCATAATGCTTATAATTTCAAAATAACCTCATTACCGAATTTACGTCGATTAACCTACGATAAAATTTTAACGTACAAAAATGCGGGATGTAATATCTCGTTCCCGAGCTTTCATCAATTCACTTATGGCATACTTTGATGTACGAAAATATGGGGTGTAACATGTGTTACACCCCATATTTTCGTACGTGAGAGTACGTCGTAAGTCAACTAATGTAAGTTCAGGAATGAGATTATATTTGAAAGTACATAAAGTAAGTTAATCATGTTACTGTTGAGGTTACAAATGTTTAAGATCATGGATAACAAGTAACAAGAGGGTTGGCAGGGTTAGAGGTTAAATGAATCGAAGAAAATAAGTTTCGTCAAAAGTCGACAAGTTGGGATTGTTATGAACTTTGGGGTGACACTAGGGTTCTTAACATGATAAGGAGGTTTTGTTATGAGTTAATTTAGTCGTATGATAGTCGTGTGTTACATTTTCAAGTCAAGCGAGTTGTGGAGCAAAAGATGGCGAAGGTCATCACAAGTTTCATTCATAATGTACTGAAAATTATGTCAAATGTAGCAGAGCCTTTCTCCTAATACTAGTAATTACAGGATGAAACATATATAAAATTGAATATCTACAATTTTAGTTTCTAACACATTAAACCGTTCGTCAATATGACATCGGAGTAGAGAGATATTCCCGTTTTTGCGAGATTGCGCAAGCAGCTCCCAATGGGACCTACTTAGGCGGTGGACGACCCTTGAACATTATAAAGGGTTTAAACGGCTCATTTTTAGTCATTTTGACAAAGACAGTTCCCATACTCTCTCAACACCTCTCTAATAGTCCTCCATGGTGCCAAGTCGAATCCAAGGTGCTTTTTCCTAGACCTAACCTCAAAATTTAGTCTAAGTGAAGAAAAGGGTTTTTATGGTGTTGTGATGCCAGTAAGGGTGCTTGTAAGCTAAGGGAAGATTTAGTTAGAGTTGATTCTGATTATTTAAGGTATGTATAACTCCCTATTACTTGGGCTTAAGCTTATCTATGTGTTGGTTAAGTTATTTGGATGAAGAATTACAAGATAGGAACAAGTTGTCTCTTATTGGACTATTTTGGAGTTGTGTATATTACTTCATATGGATGGAAATTATGGAAAATAAGTTGTCTATGATATTGTTAGTATGATTATGTTGGTTTACATGTCAATCTTGTTGAGGAAATTGGTAACTAGAAAAGAAATGGCTATAAATCACTTGGAAGTTGTCCATAGTGATATTATCTTGTGTTAGGCTATTTTGGGTAACTTTGAAATTTAGTACATGGTTGGAAATACTTTAAAGGATATTGGCTATTATATTGGATATATTACAAAGTTCAATAATTAATGATAAAGAGGTTGAAGGGAGCTAAAGGGATTCAATCCGAGCTTGCCACTGGTCATGATGTGTTGATGACTTGTTAATGAAATATTTTGTACGATATTGTTGATGTTGTTCTTATTGTATTTCTCTGGTTGTTTTTGTTGGTATATGGTATTGGAGGAGGCTCTTATTATAGGGGAGATTCTGCCCAAATTTACATAAACGAGCTACTAGTTTAAGTTGCGAACTTAGCCTTTAATCAGCACTGATTTTGAATCTCCTTATGCTATGGTAGATTGAGTTGAGTTGTTTGAAGAATCGCTTGGAAGGTATCAAGGACTCAATGAAGTTAAGGTATGTTAAGGCTATCCCTTCTTTTCTTTTGTCTTGATTCACATGATATAACGAAATGAGCAAACACACAAGTTTCACAAATGGCTCTATTCTTAGAAGTACTAGGGTTGCCTATGTTTTTGATTCCCCATATGTCCTATTATTATATTGTCTGTTCATGGGTCTCAAAAAATACATAAGTGATAAAGTTTACTAAGTTCAAGAATGAATGATAATGAGGTTGAAGGGAGCTAAAGGGATTCAATCCGAGCTTGCCGCTGGTCATGATATGTTGATGACTTGTTAATGAAATATTTTGTACGATATTGTTGATGTTGTTCTTATTGTAATGCTCTGGTTGTTATTATTGGTATATGGTATTGGAGGAGGCCTTTATTACAGGGGAGATGCTGCCCAAATTTACATTAACGAGCTACTAGTTTAAGTTGCGAAGTTAGCCTTTGCTCAGTAGTGATTTTGAATCTCCTTATGCAATGGTAGATTAAGTTGAGTTATTTGAAGAATTTCTTGGAAGGTATTAAGGACTAAACAGAGTTAAGGTATGTTAAGGTTATCCCTACTTTCCTTTTGGCATGACACATATGATATAACTAAACGAGCAAACACGCAACTTTCACAAATTGCTCTATTCTTAGAAGTACTAGGGTTTCCTATGTTCTTGATTCCCTATTTGTCCTATTATTATATCGTCTATTCATGGGTCTCAGAAAATACATAAGTGATAAAGTTTATTTCGTGATATTAACCGAAGGCATATTGATCTTATGACATCCCGAGAGATCTTATTGACTTACTTCTTATGCATTTCATTCATTTATATATGTATATTGACCCATGATCAGATGGCATTATATACTCGTATATTATATGTATATGAGGTATGGGAAAAGGTTATGTCGTTATATACGCACCACCACCTGATCAGTTGGCATACGTTGATGATTTCGCCCACAGAGGCCGAGATGATATGATGTCCCTTTTGCCTGCAGACACTGCGTTTCATGCCCGAGGTCCTGATAGACAGGTTGACAGTCTTCCTAGTCGGCTATCAGCTCAGCAGAAAGTGTTGGTGCACTCTACTTGCTCCAGAATTGCCTATTTGGTCAGTATGATTTGGATATGTATTGATTGGTATGGCGGGGCCCTATCCCAACCTTTATGATGTTTATGTACTCTTAGAGGCTTGTATACATATGTCATGTATATGCATACTCTTATGGCCTTTCCGGCCTATGTTTTGAGTGTACAATTGATCATGTCGGCCTTATAGGCCCGTAAGTCACATGTATAAGTTTCTATATCATGTTGGGTCATCTTATGTCTAGTATTCCCTTATGTTTTATTCTGGTTATCTCATGACGGCCCTTCTGGACCACTTACCCATGATGGTATGATAAGAAAGATATGTTATGTTGGTACTCGGTTGAGTAAGGCACCGGGTACCCGTCGCAGCCTGCGGTTTGGGTCGTGACAAAAGTGGTATCAGAGCAGTTCTGTCCTAGGGAGTCTACAAGTCGTGTCTAGTAGAGTCGTATTTATGGGTGTGTTGTGCACCTCACTAATAAGCAGGAGGCTAAAGGGAATTTAGGATTGTCACTCTTTCTTTTTACTCTGAGATCGTGTGGTAGAGCTCAGTTGTAAGAATTCAAACTCCTTTATTCTATTTTATTCGTAATATAACGATACCTACATCCAGAAAAATAGTTGGTAAGAGATTGAATGTGGCTGTGGAAGAGTTGAGTAAGAGGAACTCGATTTTGCATCATACTTATGATGAGTAAATATGAGGTCTTCAGTAGATCCTGTGCGTACTAAGACGTGTAAGCTTCTTGATAAGGAACCCTAAGGCATGAATATCTATCCACCCATATGTATAAAGAAATAAGAGAATTAGAAGGTAGATAACAAGTTTTAACATGTAAAAGAAGCAAGGTGAAGAAAGGTACGCGGTACCCAGTTAGTGAAGATTACCAGTATTTACAATTCAGTCAGAGAAATATAAGCATTTTGAGTTACCGTCAATAGTAACAGAGATATATACAATTGGCCACACCCATCTCAGTTATGCCCTTTGGGAGCTAACATATATAGCTTAAGAGAAGAATGGGATATCAGGATCCATCAGGGGTAAGAGTAACCCAAAATGGTGAATGGATTGTGTCACGCCCTAAAACCGAGGAGCACGATCGGCGCTCAACCGAGTGAACCCGACTGAGAAGGCATGTTAGATTTCATTCTACCCAAATTCTTTCGTGAATAAAGAGGAGATGTACTCCGTTAATCAAATACTGAAGAGATTTCATTAACTGCTTCCATTTCATTCCCATTAATATCATCATTCAATATTTCCAAAATAGTACGAGTTTATAGATTTAATGAAAAACATGGTGCCAAATACCAACAGTTCTAATCCAATTCCCAACATTAAATACCACCCACAACCTGTCTACGGAGCCTCTAAGTACAACTGAAGAGTAATATGGAAATGCTGGCAACAAGGCCCCAGCTATACCTCAACCACAAAGTACATGAGAAACAAAAGATACATGACCCCAAAATAAAGTGAGACTCACCAAATCAGCTGAAAGGAGTGTACTGCTATCACTGATCAATGCCACCTGCTGTAGAACCACCTGCATCCATTAAATATGCAGCGCCCCCGGCAAAAAAGGACGTTAGTACTGTCGAATAGCACTAGTATGTATAGCTAGAAATCCTCTTTCAAAATAGAATGCCCATATGATTTATACGTGGAACACATAATATAATGTAATTGAAACAACGTGTACAAACAAGGACAACAAAAGGGGCACCTATTGTCTGCATTAATAATGTGTCTCATTAGAACATCCTCAGTGTTCACATATCATATTATACACTTATGCATTTCATAGACCGTCCATAGTGTTTATTCATACCGTACATCTATACCTCTTATACACAATGCACCTATGCATTTCATAGACCGTCCTCAGGATTTCATATCACAATGGATTTCATAACACAATGTACTTATGCGTTCATAGACCGTCCACAGGATTTCATAACACAATGTACCTATGCGTTCATAGACCGTCCACAAGATTTCATATCACAACGTACCTATGCGTTCATAGACCGTCCACAGGATTTCATAACACAACGTACCTATGCGTTTCATAGACCGTCCACAGGATTTCATAACACAATATACCTATGCGTTCATAGACCGTCCACAGGATTTCATAACACAATGTACCTATGCATTTCATAGACCGTCCATAGGGTTTCATAACACAATATACCTACCTGTTTCATAGACCGTCCATAGGGTTTCATAACACATTGGAAACAAAAGTACAAATACGTACATCTCATAACCTTTCACACCACATATCACCTAATCCGTACTTTCAACCACTTACAACATTATTATTTCATTGGCTCTCTTGGCCATACATATGATTCTTTATTCATGGCGCAATGGCCGTATTTCATATTCCACACTTTTATTTCTTCTCTTTCATAGATCATCATCATAATTATCAACAAGTAGAATATTACGAAAATCACAACTTTAAATTCATTAGTAATGAAGGCTTTAAACACAATCGATTTCTTTCCAATAAATGGAGTAACATGATTGGAAATCAAAGTACAAGTTAAAATCATACACAATTTCCACTCACGAATATGTAAGAACGCAAAACACATTAAAAATAGTTGAGTCAAAGCTCATATGGGCATCACTTGAGTTCATAAACTTTTAGCCGATTATATTGTCAAAGTCAATTTTGGAATAGTTGAGTCAAAGCTCATTTCATAATTTTTCTCAGATTATTTCATTTCATTGGCACCATTGGTCACAAGTATAACTTTCACTATTGGCACGTTAGCCACACTTTATATTCCCAATTTACTGATTTCACTTCCAACCATCTTTATAGGTTATCAACAATAAGACATTCCCAATCAAGACTTTAGGTACACATATAAGCAATTAAGAGTCTTAAGAATATTGAGATTTTCTCACACAATTTGGCATACTATCTTTCATTTAAAATACGATTCAAGCCACCACATTTTAATTTGCAACCCATACTTTGAAACTCACTGAAACATTATGAAATTCAATTCCAAGAGAGAAGGTTTAGCCAACATACCTCAATTGAGCTTTCCTTAAATGACTACAATGTTCCGGAAATTCTAGCAATCCCAATCTATTTGAGACATAAAAAATTTAACCATAATTAGGAAGATATTCATGGTCTCATCTCATTTGAGCATTTTATCAAACACTAAGTGTGGATTAAGGCTCAAGGTCCTTTTATGGAGTATTCCATCATCCCACAACCCAATCTTTACCATTTTTAGCTCAACAATCTTTCTGCACCCTTTGATAACACATGCATGTAAAATAAACAACCCTCTTACCCAGAAATTATCTTGCTTATTACCCATTTCTAGACAAAATTTGAAATTAAGGGTTAGGGTGTAGATTCTTACCTCTAGGATGAAGACCTAGTGAGTTTCCCTCCTTAATCTTCCAAAACTTGAGCAAGAATTGAAGAATCAATTATTGAGGAACACCTTCTCACTCTAGGACACTCTCTCTCACTCTAAAATGTCAGATTATACCTCAAAAATGACCCAAAGAGTGTATTTAACGAAATAGGGTCGGGTTTTATAAACTCAAAAATGAAGCTCCGGAACAAGTTCTGCGGTCGCATATGCGACCGCATAATAGATATGCGGACCGCATATCGGTCGCATAATTGGTGTCCAAAATGACCAAAAATCTGCCTCAGTCTGCGGTCCGTATAACTGTTTTGCGGTCGCATAGTACACCGCATAACAGTTATGCGGTCGCATAGTCGACCGCATAATCGCTTCCAACTGACCCATTTAACTGCCTCAATATGTGGCCATTATGCGGTCCGCAGAGTGATTCTGCGGTCGCATAATGGACAGCAGAAATGCACTTTTTTGCCAAAAATCTTCCTTTACTTTCCCGTGCATTGTTCAACCCAAAAGGTCTTCAAACACGTAATCCTTGTCCGACACCATGAAACATTATTTTCTTTGCAAATTTTACCGGGCTTTACACTTATGTTCTTCAAAATTTTTCGGGGTGTTACAGATTGTTATCATTAGCTAACATTTTCGAAGGATAGTGCAAACGTGGTAATAGATCTTCTTGTGAGACACCCAGATGGTGTGCTCTAGAATAGTAGTCATATATGAATACTAGAATGTTCAAAAATTTTAGGAGATAGGCAGTGAAATCCTAGAAGGGATAAATATTTACCTTAGTATGACTCCCACCCCTAGTAAAAAATAAGAGAATTTTAGGCGACTCAAAGAGCCAGTGAGATGAAGGAAGGGGAACTAAAAGTGAAAGAATGTTTGTTGAATTTTTCAGAATAAAGTGATAGATAAAAATATTAGTAGGAGAATAAGAAGAGAGTAAATGAAGCATTATGAGTGAGATGTGATAAATAAGTGATAACGGTAAATCAAAATATGACACGATGATAGAGTCTATAGTCAAGTGAAGGGAAAGACAAGAGGAGATAGGCCTTGAGACAATAAAAGAGTATAGGCCAAAGGTCATATCCCTATTTCGAGAAATGAGTTGGTGACTCCAACGTGATTACCAGAAGGCTAAGTAAGACCCCCTATAGTAATAGAAATTAGTATGGTCTAGTAAACAAGATAAAACCGAACATGAATTAGGGATCGGAGGATTTGATAATAGTATACATTGTGATAATTTCAGAGATCGCGTTCCGGCAATAATAGAATGGACAACAAAAGAATAACCTTTAAAGGTAATTCAGGAATACGCTTCCCTAAAGCAAGAGCTGTGAGCAGAGTTATTCTTAAGGGACTAAGTGTGCTAATTACACTAGGTGTCACCTTCGTATGTAAGAAATTCAGTTATCCCTGGTACAGAAGGGTTACCGCAAGGTAAGTAAGAGTTCGTGAAGATGTGAAAAGACGCCAAAGATGAAGAGGTAAAATATTTATAGGTAAATCTTCATAGCATTAAATGTTAGTACTACCCTAAAAGGGAAGACGATGTGATATGGTATTAAGTCGGAGTTATGTGGTTCAGGTAACTATGGAATAGTAAAGGAAGAATGTGGTAGAAAGGTGAAAGGGATGAGATTGCATTTATTGGGATCCTACAGATATGTTATGACTCAGAATGTTATTTAAGGACAATGCCAAGAATAGGCAGTAAGGGTTCCCTGCAAGGATATTAATTAGTAAATTAGTGCTAATGGACACTTGATACATTAGGATCTTGTGCGGGAGGTAAGTTAAGACAAAAGACATAACCCAAGAGAGGTTACAAAAAATATAGATATGAGCATGGACTGACGAGTAGTTAGTAGTTTATTCAGGAAGAGTCTAGTTATGGCTAGACAAGAGGATACGGATAAATCTATAGATCGTGCAATATAAACATAGTAAACCCCAACATAGGGAATTCAGTCTCGCAGATATGACAATGTGATGCTTGAGAAATATTAAGATAGGAGTTTGGGTAGGTAATGGTGCCGTATAGGTGTTATGGAAATAAAAGAGAGTTCCACTGGGGAGACATTCAAAATTTCAGTTTAGAAGTAACCATACGAGCACAGGAGCGTGGAGGTAAGTAACTAAGGATAATTATAGGCGAGTAAGAACATAAAAAATACCTTCGGGTATACGATGTAATAAGCTCGTAGCTTTACAGGAGTCAAAGGGTCTCTCTTAAGTACTACAAACAAAGACTAGCTTAGGGAATAAGGAAGAAGGTTTCAACTTAAGCATAGTGACATAAAGAAGAAATGCTCTTGTAACAACAGTCTCACAACAACATTGTATGCAATCCATAGGAAAGTGGCACCTATCGTGGCTAATGAACGGGAAGAAAAAAAACCAAAAGGTGATATTTGAGATCATATGAGTAACAAAAAATTCTAGTATTCATGGGTAATGATATAAGCCATGTATTCATGTAACAAGTGGCAGAACGACCAGGAAAAGTAATTGCTTATGTTTAAAGGCAACTGAGAAGGCATAAAAGGAAATCTATGGTTCTAACAAGTTAAAGGAAGGTTGCGAGTAGTATGAATAGATATGTGTAGGTTGCAAGCTAAAGTATGGTAGAGTGACAAGGTTTTAGGTAGATAGGAGTAAGGATAAGAAAAGGTGAGTGAGAAGATGACGAGCATAGGTAAGTCCTCGGAATTAAACCCATCAAAACAAGAGAGCTGGTGGCTTCGGTAAGTTATAGAAAGCTCGGTACAGTCTGAATGAACTCAGAGGAGCCTAAGACTAGGAGCAATTAGAAGAGATGAAATGCTGTCCTGGTCGTAGAATAATGGTGTAATGGTGATAGATAAGAGGATAACATTTAGACCTTTGATTGAGTAATGATTTTGAGAAAAGGGATTTCATGAACTGCACGGGATTAGAACCCATATGATGAATCACATTGGGATTCTATAAAATACGGTTATTGAAGTATAGTATCATCCCTAGGTGGATCATGCAAATCACTTCAAATGTTCCCCGATGAGACGTGAGCCTTAGTGACAATGTGTTACGTAAGAGGTTTCGAGTTATCAGTGGTAGATTATTAGATCAACATTAAGGCGAATCAATAATGGATGGATAAATATTACAAAGTATGAGATGAGATTAAGCCGTCATTATTAAGATGAACAGTAATGAGCAAGCATTAAAGGACTTAGATTTATACATATAGGATAAGCAATGAGAGAGTAACCTGGAGTTGGGTAGCAGACCTCGGTAATCACAAACCGAAGTAAGTGTTATGGTATAGTATGACCTACCTTGATGCAGTAAAGGCACAAGGATATATAATTGAGGCTATAAATCAAATATAACAATAGTTGTAAGTTCGACAAAGTACCGAGCGAAGAACTTCAGTACACCAATAGATGCCTAGAGGGACAACTTGTCAAAGTTCTATATATATTCACAAGGTGAGGCCTAGAGATTGGCTAAAATTGGAAGAAAAGGGAGAGAAGAGTCGCATCAGCACACAAACAAGGACGAAATCATATAGGCTGCATGACAAAAGATAGCAACAGTTACGAGATCGGAAGAGTTCCGACCACAGGTCGTGCTGTGAGAAAGAGGCCTAAAAGGAGGAATGCTGTCATGCCCCGACCTTGGGGAGCGCGACCGTCACTCAACCACGATACCCGGTCAAGCAAGCCTTTACAATACCTTCTACCCAACTCGCCCATGAATAAAGAGAAGATACATTTATATCATTAATTAAACATTAAGTGGATTCCGTAAACAGTGCCAATTCTATTACCATTAGTCGCTTCATTTTATAGTCTCAAAATACAAACACAATCATAATTAAAGTTCAAATACAACAAGGCTAGTTTGACTTTCCCAACACCCATACACAACCCACACTGTATCTACAGAGCCTCTACAGATACAAAATACTATGATAACACTAGCAATAAGGCCCCGGCTATAACTCAAAATATAATACACGTGGGACAAAAGATACACGACCCGAATGAAGTGGGGCTTAATAAATCTGCTGAGAAGAGGGTGTACTGCTATCAATGATCAATGCCACCTGTTGCGAAACCACCTGCATCCATTAAAGATGCAGCGCCCTCGGCAAAATGGACGTTAGTACATATGGAATAGTACTATTATAAATGACTAAACACCCTCTCAATAGAACGAATGATAACATAAGGAAGGACAATCATAAAAACAATGTGAGCCTCAAACAATACCAAAACATCAAATTAGGATCAAGACAAGTTTTCAAGTAAGTTTTCACATTTTAAGTTTGGGAGAACTTAGCACCGATATACCACCGTGATCTTGAGCACGGAATCCGATCACAGCCCGATCGGCTAGGCCGTCTCACCCAAAGACATCAACCGCAATCACAATCATTATCTTAGTCCCGATCATTGTCTTAATCGTAATCTCAAACACAATCACCACCATGTGTGCTGGCGTCCGATCACGATTCGACCGGCTAGGCTGTCTCACCACAATGCCGTGTGGATCGACATCACCCTTTTCTAGAAATCATCTCATCCCAATAAAGAGGAATATTTTCATCACATCAATCTCATCCCCATAAACGGGTACAATCACACTTTGCTCCTACATCGACACGTGTAGTTTTGGGGTTAGGTTATTTCGTCCTACCCTTCCTCAATGACTAACGATACTCCTAGGGTGGTTATTTATTTAAAGGATTGATAACTAACTTCATTATATTTTATATACCATTCATTTCATTGGCACCAATGTTTATAGCACAATGTCACTCTTGGAACGTTGGCCGTATTTCATACTTCATACTTATCTGTTTCACTTTCAAACATTATCACGGATCATCAACAACAGAGAATTTCCATTAAAGACTTTAAGTCCACATATTAAGAAAATAAGAATGTTAAACACATTGAGATTTCTTACACAATTTGGCATAATAGCCTTCATTTGAATCACGACTTAAAGATATAACATTTGGATATGCAACCCATGCTTCGAGCATATTTTCAAATAGAATATAATATAACAAGAACATTGGAACACATATTGAACATATATCTTTCAACACAAGGCTTATTCGGAATAATCAATTCATAATGAACAACTCGGGACTTACAAGGATATTGTGGGGTTTAATTCTAAGAGATGAGTTTAGCCAACATACCTCGTTTCGAGCCTTTTAAATTACTACAATGTTCCGGAATTCTTAGCCTATTCTATCTATTTAGAAATATAGCAAAATTTAACACAAATTAGGAGAGAGTTTATGGTTCCAGCTCATTTGAGCATTTTATCAAACACTAGGCGGGTATTATTATTTCAAGGTCCTCCTATGGTGGATTCCTCCATCCCACTACCCAAAGTCTATCCAATTTAGCTCAACATTCTTCCCCCAACCCTTGGTAGTACATGCATGCACAATGGACAACTCCCACACCAAAGAATTGCTTTTCTCATTACCTATTTTCAATAAAATCACGAAATTGAGGGCTAGGGAGTAGAATCTTACCTCTAGGATGAAGACCTAGTGAATTTTCTTGTGAATTCTTCAACTTGGAGCAAGAGTTAATGATCAATAAGCTTAGGAACTTCCCCCCTCACTCTATGGTAATCCCTATCTCTAGAAGTATCAGATTTTTTGCTTCAAAAGTGGCCCTTTACCTCAATATATCGAAATAAGGTCAGGTAAAAAATTAGAAAAAATAAAGCCATGATACAGATCTGCGGTCGCATATCGCTTCTGCGGTCCGCAAAATGGACCTCCAAAACTAGGCACTCTTGCCTCACTCTGCGACTAATCTGCGGTCCGCAGACCTATTCTACAGTCCGCAGACCTATTCTACGATCGCATAATGCGCCATAAAACTTCGCTCCGGAATTGTTTATGCTGGATCGGCGAGGGGGTTATGCGGCCCGCAAAATGATTATGCGGCCGCATAATGGACCGCATTATGGTCCAAAACTTTTGCCCAAAGTTCTGCTTCAGTCTGCGGCAGATATGTGGTCCGTAGATCAATTTTGCGACTGCATAATGGACCACAGAAATGCCTTGTACTTCTAAAACTTTTCTTCAACTCCCCAACACACTCTATAATCCTCAACACATAAGTCCACTTCGGCACCACGAAACCCCGGGTTTTAGGTAAAGTTTTATGGGGCCTTACATCCTCCCCCGCTTAAGATTATTCGTCCTCGAATGAGGGACAAAATCCGCCATTAGAAACCAATGTGACTCAGTTGCTATAACACATACCAACAGTTCCAAACTTTTGACTAACTCCCCAAATTTCCAAATTTTTCGCTAGAGTTTTCTTTATAACTGGGCCTATCCACCTGCCAAAAAATCTCAGAAACCAACCCTAACAACATATACATGAACCAATGACGCAACATAACATAAAAACAACGGCAATCGTGGCCTTACGAGCAGTATATCACCAAAAAGGAACACCCTTAACATCAACTGTACAAATGAAACATAATTTATAGAAGGTAAACCTTTAGCATTTTCATAGAACACAACTTTAAAAAAACATGGTTATTCAAACAAATGAGGGTATTTCTTCTTCATTTCTTCCTCGGCCTCCCAGGTGGCCTCTTCATCGTGCTGGTTCCGCCATAGTACTTTTAGGGAGGCAATTTCTTTATTTCTTAGCTTACGCACTTACCAATCAAGAATAGCAACTGGCATATCTTCATAAGTCAATTCTCTATTAACCTCAATAGTCCCAACCAGAACAATAAGCGACGGATCTCCAACCACCTTCTTCAACATGGATACATGAAACACCGGGTGTAGTAAAGACATCTATGGAGGTAGTTCTAGCTTGTAAGCCACCTGACCAATCCTCTGAATGATCCTATACGGTCCAACAAACCTCAGACTCAATTTCCCTTTCTTACTGAACCGCATTATACCCTTCATAGGGGAAACATTCAAGAATACCCAATCATCTTCTTTGAACTCCAAATCCCTAAAACGAATATCTGTATAGGACTTCTGACGACTTTGAGCAGTTTTCAACCATGCTGTAATGATATTAACCTTTTCGATAGTCTGATGCATGAGGTCTGACCCTATCAACTCTGCTTCCCCAATCTCGAACCACCCGATGGGAGATCTACATCTCCTACCATATAAAGCCTCGAATGGTGCCATCTGAATGCTAGCATGATAATTGTTGTTGTAGGCAAACTCTATGAGTGGCAAATGATCATCCCAGCTACCCTTGAAGTCAAGAACACAAGCGCGCAACATATCCTCAAGCGTTTGAATAGTCCGCTCTGCCTGCTCGTCAGTCTGTGGGTGAAAGGCTGTACTAAGATTCACCTTAGTACCCAAACCTTGCTGAAATTTCTTCCACAAATTAGTCGGGAACTGTGTCCCACGATCAGAGATAATATGTCACGCCCCAACCCCGAGGAGCGTGACCAGCGCTTAATCGAGTGAACCCGGTCGAGCAAGCCTATTAAACCTTTCCTACCCGACTCATTCATAATCCAAAAAAGGATCGCATCATCATTTGTAAAACAGGGGGGGGATCAATTAGATAAATATATAAACATTGCTAGTTCATTTTTCCTTATATACATTATACCATAGTTGAGTTCCCAAAATACAACTTGATTCAATGACTACCCCAACATACATACATGACCCACATAAACATCTACGGAGCCTCTAAGAGTACAAAAGAGCAACATGACAATGCCGGCAACAAGGCCCCGGCTATACCTCAAAATATAAAAACTTATACAAAAGAAGGACTACATGACCCCTGGGAGATATGGGGCTCACCAAGACTGCTATGAGGAGAGAAGGAGAGCACCACCTATCTGCGATCGGCACTATCTGCGATGGAACCACCTACATCCATTCAAAGATGTAGCGCCCCCGGCAAAAGGGACGCTAGTACTGTCGAATAGTACTAGTATGTAAGGCAAACACCAATCTTAGTAGAATGAACAGTGAAACAAAGACAAGGCAGTCATAGTAATCAATAAGTACTTCATAGAAATACAAAGAAACACCAAGTAAGGATCACATAGTTTCCAATTCAATCTTTCCATCGGTTTGGATTAATAATCTCTAGTGCCAAGGCCACAACTCACAATGCCACCGTGTTTTTACATGGAGTCCGATCTCGGCCCGACCGGCTAAGCCATCTCAAGTGAGACATATCCATATCCATAATGTAAATAAATAATTCCAACACAAATGCCACCATGTGTACAGCATGGCGTCCGATCTCGGCCCGATAGACTAAGCCATCTCACTTGAGACATAACCTCTTTCAATTGTTCACTAAATTCACATTTCCTTCCCATCTTTCGTTACATGGCACAAACAGCCTCATTTATTAAGTAGTTCTTGGCACTTGGGAATATTTTACAATTCATGTCTTTCCCTTTTTATTCGTTCAAATAACATCATCATTCATGTCGATAAGTACCATCACATAAGGCATTTCACACATAAGGGAAGGAGCTTGAAAAATTATAATTACGTTCTCAAATAGCATGATGACATAGTAACCATATAAAACAATTAGGGAACATGAATCTTTAAATCCAACACACTTAGGCAAACAATTCTAGTATGATCAAGTTGGAACATACACCCATTATTCGGACACCGGGAGTTCGATTCTAGGAAGAAGAGAGTTAGCCATACATACCTCAATTTCGCTTCTTTGGGCTCTACAATTATCCGGAACCCTTAGCAACCTCAATCTATTTTAGCAATATACAAATTGAACCAAGAATTAGGATAACATGCATGGTTCTAACTCACTTTCTTTCCCCACACTCTTTATCACACATGCATGCAAGATAAACCACCCTCACACTCATGAAGTATCACACTAGTACCCCATTATAGCTATGTTTGAAATTAAGAGCTGGGGTGATGAAGTCTTACCTTTTAGGGTGAAGAATTTTGGTGCTCTACTTGAATATGTCCAAGGCTTTGAGTGATGGTTGAAGATTAATTAGATGAAAAATTAGGCCCTCCCTCTAGAACCCTCTCTCTCACACTAGTACTCCCAGGGTGTTTATTTATTTAAAGGATTGACAATCACTTCATTATCTTTTATATACCATTCGTTTCATTGGCACCAATGGCCATAACACAATGTCACTCTTGGCACGTTGGCCGTATTTCATACTTCATATTCATCTCTTTCACTTTCTAACATTATCACGGATCATCAACAGAGCATTTTAATTCAAGACTTTAAGTCCACATATTGAGTAAATAAGAATGTTAAACACAATGACATTTCTTACACAATTTGGCATAATAGCCTTTATTTGAATCACGACTTAAAGATATAACATTTGGATATGTAACCCATGCTTCGAGCACATTTTCAAATAGAATATAACATAACAAGAACATTGGAACACATATTGAACATATATCTTTCAACACAAGGCTTATTCAGAATAATCAATTCATAATGAACAATGCGGGACTTACAAGAATATTATGGGGTTCAATTCTAAGAGATGAGTTTAGCCAACATACCTCGCTTCGAGCTTTTTAAATTACTACAATGTTCCAGAATTCTTAGCCTCTTCGATCTATTTAGAAATATAGCAAAATTGAATACAAACTAGGAGAGAGTTTATGGTTCCAGCTCCTTTGAGCATTTTATCAAACACTAGGTGGGTATTATGATTTTAAGGTCCTCCTATGGTGGACTCCTCCATCCCACTACACAAAGTCTACCCAATTAAACTAAACATTCTCCCCCCAACCCTTGATAGTACATGCATGCATAATGGACAACTACCATACCCAAGAATTGCTTTTCTCATTACCTATTTTCAGTAAAATCACGAAATTGAGGGTTAGGGAGTAGAATCTTACCTCTAGTATGAAGACCTAGTGAATTTTCTTGTGAATTCTTCAACTTGGAGCAAGATTTAATGATCAATACGCTTAGGAACTTCCCCTCTCTCTATGGTAATCCCTCTCTCTAGAAGTATCAGATTTTTGCTTCAAAAGTATCCCTTTGCCTCAATATATCGAAATAGGGTCGGGTCAAAAATTATAAAAATGAAGCCCTGATGCAGATCTATGGTCGCATATGCGACCGCATAACGCTTCAGCGGTCACATATGCGACCGTATAACACTTCTGCGGTCCGCAAAATAGAACGCATAATAGCTCTCCGGAATTGGACACTCCTGCCTCACTCTGTGATTGGTCTGCGGTCCACAGACCTATTATGTGGTTGCATAATGCGCCGCAGAGCTTCCCTTCACAATTGTTTGTGCTGGATGTGCGAGGGAGTTATACGGCCTGCAAAATAATTATGCGGCCGCACAATGGACCGCATAATGGTCCAAATATTTTGCATAAATTTTTGCTTCAGTCTGCAGCAGATATGCGGTCCACAGATCAGTTCTGCGATCGCAGAATGGACCGCAGAAACCCCGGGTTTTATGTAAACTTTTACGGGGCCTTACAAAAGCCCTGGCCTTTAGATTTTTTCACAAAACAGTTGCCTAGATAGAAAGCACCGTAGTAAAGTATTCGTAAGAGCTATAGGTTATGACACTGATAAGCGCATCAGTCAAATTCGAGGACGAATGTTCCAAAGGGGGGAATGATGTTACACCCCATGTTTTCATACGTGAGAGTACGTCGTAAGTCAATTGATGTAAGTTCAGAAATGAGATTATATTTGAAAGTACATAAAGTAAGTTAATCATGTTACCGTGGAGGTTACAAATCTTTAAGATCATGGATAACAAGTACCAAGTGGGTTGGAAAGGCTTAGAAGCTAAACAAATTGAAGAAAATAAATTTCGTCAAAAGTCAACAAGTTGGGAATGTTATGACATATACTTTGGGGGTAAGACTAGGGTTCTTAACATGATATGGAGGTTATGTTATGAGTTATTTTAGTCGTATGATATTCGTGTGTTACATTTTGAAGTCAAGGGAGTTGTGAAACTAAAGTTGGCAAAGGTCATCATAAGTTACATTCATAATGCGCTAAACATTAGGTCAAATGTAGCAGAGCGTTTCTACTAATATACATGGAATTACAGGATGAAATATATGTCAAATTCAACATCTATAAGTATATTTTCTAACGCAATAAGCCGTTCATCGATACAATATTGGAGTAGAGAGATATTTGCCTTTTTTCGAGACTGCACAAGCAGCTCCCAATGGAACCCACTTAGGCGGTGGACGACCGTTGAACATTTTAAAGGGTCTGGACGGCTCATTTTTAGTTATTTTCGACCTATGACAGTTCCTAAACTCTCTCAACACCTATCTAACAGTCCTTCATGGTTCCAAGTTGAATCCAAGGTGGTTTTGCCTAGACCTAACCTCAATATTTAGCCTAAGTAAAGAAAAGAGTCTCTATGGTGTTGTGATGCCATTAAGGGTGCTTGTAATCTTAGGGAAGCTTTGGTTCGAGTTTCTTCTGATTATTTAAGGTATGTATAACACCCTATTGCTTGGGCTTAAGTTTATCTATGTGTTGGTTCAGTTATTTGGATGAAGAATTACAAGATAGAAGTTGAAGTTGTATAAGAAGTTGTTGTCTCTTATTGGACTATTTTGGAGTTGTGTATATGACTTTATATGGCTGGAAATTATGTAAAACAAGTTGGGTATGATATTTTTAGTATGATTATGTTGGTTTACATGTCAATCTTGTTGAGGAAATTGGTAACTAGAAAAGAAATGGCTATAAATCACTTGGAAGTTGTCCATAGTGATATTATCTTGTGTTAGGCTATTTCGGGTAACTTTGAAATTTAGTACAAGGTTGGAAATACTTTAAAGGATATTGGTTATTATATTGGATATATTACTAAGTTCAATAATGAATGATAATGAGGTTGAAGGGAGCTAAAGGGATTCAATCCGAGCTTGCCGCTGGTCATGATATGTTGATGACTTGTTAATGAAATATTTTGTACGATATTGTTGATGTTGTTCTTATTGTATTTCTCTGGTTGTTTTTGTTGGTATATGGTATTGGAGGAGGCTCTTATTACAGGGGAGATTCTGCCCAAATTTACATAAACGAGCTACTAGTTTAAGTTGCGAACTTAGCCTTTAATCAGCACTGATTTTGAATCTCCTTATGCTATGGTAGATTGAGTTGAGTTGTTTGAATAATCGCTTGGAAGGTATTAAGGACTCAATGAAGTTAAGGTATGTTAAGTCTATCCCTTCTTTTCTTTTGTCATGATCCACATGATATAACGAAACGAGCAAACACACAAGTTTCACAAATGGCTCTATTCTTAGAAGTACTAGGGTTGCCTATGTTTTTGATTCCCCATATGTCCTATTATTATATTGTCTATTCATGGGTCTCAAAAAATACATAAGTGATAAAGTTTACTAAGTTCAAGAATGAATGATAATGAGGTTGAAGGGAGCTAAAGGGATTCAATCCGAGCTTGCCGCTGGTCATGATATGTTGATGACTTGTTAATGCAATATTTTGTACGATATTGTTGATGTTGTTCTTATTGTATTTCTCTGGTTTTTTTTGTTGGTATATGGTATTTGAAGAGGCTCTTATTACAGGGGATATTCTGCCCAAATTTACATAAACGAGCTACTAGTTTAAGTTGCGAACTTAGCCTTTAATCAGCACTGATTTTGAATCTCCTTATGCTATGGTAGATTGAGTTGAGTTGTTTGAAGAATCGCTTGGAAGTTATCAAGGACTCAATGAAGTTAAGGTATGTTAAGGCTATCCCTTCTTTTCTTTTGTCATGATCCACATGATATAACGAAACGAGCAAACACACAAGTTTCACAAATGGCTCTTTTCTTAGAAGTACTAGGGTTGCCTATGTTTTTGATTCCCCATATGTCCTATTATTATATTGTCTGTTCATGGGTCTCAGAAAATACATAATTGATAAAGTTTATTTCGTGATATTAACCGAAGGCATATTGATCTTATGACACACTGAGAGATCTTATTGACTTACTTCTTATGCATTGCATTCATTTATACATGTATATTAACCCATGACCATATGGCATTATATACGCATATATTATATGTATATGGGGTATGGGGAAATGTTATGGCGTTATATACGTACCGCCACCTGATCAGCTGGTGTCACGCCCCAATCTTGGGGAGCGCGACCAGCGCTGAACCGACTAAACCCGACTGAGCAAGCCTGTTAGATTTCATTCTACCCAAATTCATCCCTGAAAAAAGAGGAGATGTACTCCATTAATTAAATACTGAAAAGATTTCGTTATCCGCTTCCATTTCATTACCATTAACAACATCATTCAATATTTACCATTAAAAGTTTATAGATTTAATGAAAAACATGTTGCCAAATGCCAACAGTTCTAATCCAACTCCCAACATCAAATACCACCCACAACCTATCTACGAAGCCTCTAAGTACAACTGAAGAGTAATATGGAAATGCCGGCAACAAGGTCCCGGCTATACCTCAACCACAAAGTACATGAGAAACAAAAGATACATGACCCCGAAATGAAGTGGGGCTCACCAAATCAGCTGAAAAGAGTGTACTGCTATCACTGATCAATGCCGCCTACTGTAGAACTACCTGCATCCATTAAAGATGCAGCGCCCCCGGCAAAAGGGACGTTAGTACTGTTGAATAACACTAGTATGTATAGCTAGAAATCCTCTTTCAAAATAGAATGCCATATGATCTATACTTGGAACACATAATATAATGTAATTGAAACAACCTGTACAATCAAGTACAACGAAAGTGGCACCAATTGTCTGCATTAATAATGTCTCTCATTAGATCGTCCTTAGTGTTCGCATTTCATAGACCATGCATAAGATTTCATAACACAATATACTTATGCGTTTCATAGACCGTCCATAGGATTTTATAATTCAATATACCTATGCGTTTCATAGACCGTCCACAAGATTTCATAACACAATATACCTATGCGTTTCATAGACCATCCACAGGATTTCATAACACAATATACCTATGCGTTTCATAGACCATCCATAGGATTTCAGATCATAATATACCTATGCGTTTCATAGACCGTCCAAAGGATTTTATAACACAATATACCTATGTGTTTCATAGACCGTCCATAGGATTCCATAACACAATATTCCTATGCGTTTCATAGACCATCCATAGGATTTCGTAACACCATATACCTATGCGTTTCATAGACCGTCCATAGGGTTTCATAACACATTGGAAACAAAAGTACACGTACGTACATCTCATAACGTTTTACATCACATATCACTTAATCCATACTTTCAACCACTTAGAACATTATTATTTCATTGGCTCTCTTGGCTTACATATGATTCTTTATTCATGGCGCAATGGCCGTATTTCATATTCCACACTTTCAATTCTTCGCTTTCATAGATCATCATCATAATTATCGACAAGTAGAATATTCCAGAAATCACAACTTTAAGTTCATTAGTAATGAAGGCTTTAAACACAATAGATTTCTTTCTAATAAATGGAGTAAAATGATTGGCAATTGAAGCACAAGTTAAAATCATACACAATTTCCACTCACGAATATGTAAGAACGCAAAACACATTGAAAAATACTTACAAAGCATAGCATTAGCCAAAATAGCCACATATGGGCATCACTTGAGTTCATAAGCTTTTAGCCGATTATATTGTCGAAGTCAATTTTGGAATAGTTGAGTCAAATCTCATTTCATAATCTTTCTCACATTATTTAATTTCATTGGCACCATTGGTCACAAGTATAAGCACGTTGGCCACACTTTATATTCCCAATTTACTGATTTCACTTCCAACCATCTTTATAGGTTATCAATAATAAGACATTCCCAATCAAGACTTTAGGTACACATATGAGCAATTAAGAGTCTTAAGAATATTGAGATTTTCTCACACAATTTGGCATACTAGCTTTCATTTGAAATACGATTCTAGCCACCACATTTTAATACGCAACCCATACTTTGAAACTCACTGAAACATTATGGAATTCAATTCCAAGAGAGAAAGTTTAGCCAACATACCTCAATTGAGCTTTCCTTAAATTACAACGTTCCGGAAATTCTAGCAATCCCAAACTATTTTGAGACATAACAAAATTTAACAATAATTAGGAAGATATTCATGGTCTCAGCTCTTTTGAGCATTTTATCAAACACTAGGTGTGCAAATTTAACCACAAGGTTCTTCTACAAGATTTACTTCACTACACAACCCAATCCTTACTAATTTAAGCTCAACAATCTTCCCCCAAATATTTTTGATACATGCATGTATAGATAATACTCTCATACCCAAGAATCATACTCCTAATCAACCATCTTCTATCCAAATTCGAAATTGAAAACTAGGGTATGGAACCTTACCTCTTAGATGAAGAACTTGTGGGTTTTCCTTATTAATCTTCCAAGATTTGAGCAAGACTTGATGAATAATTAGCCTAGGGTTTTCTCTCTCTCTAAAACACTCTCCCTTCTCTCTAAAACATCGGAATATTTGCTCAAAAATGACCCTTTGCGTATATTTAACGAAGTACGGTTGGTTTTTAAAACCCAAAAATGGAGCTCCGGAACAAGGTCTGCGGTCGCATATGCGACCGCATAATGGTTATGCGGACTGCATATCAGTCGCATAATTGGTGTCCAAAATGACCAAAAATCATCCTGAGTCTGCGGTCACTATGCGGTCCGCATAACTATTCTGCGGTCGCATAGTACAACACATAATAGTTATGCGGTCGCATAGTCGACCACATAATTGCTTCCAACAGACCCAATTAACTTCCTCACTCTGTGGCCATTATGCGGTCGTATAATGGACCACAGAAATGTGCTTTTTTGCCAAAAATTTTCCTTTATATTCCGGTGCATTGTTCAACCCAAAAAGTCTGAGCCGAGGTGAGCAAGCTCGCCATGAAGAATTTATACAATCCTCAAACACGTAAGGCCAATTTGGCACCACGAAACATTATTTTCTTTTGCAAATTTTACTGGGCTTTACACTTAGGTACTTCAAAATTTTCTAGGGTGTTACAGCTAGCATACTGATGATTTTTCCCACAGAGGCCAAGATGATATGATGGAATGACCTCGGAGGCTTGATGATGTTATGTACGCATATACCTATGCATGATATGACATTTATACGCATATGCATGACATTAAAAATATTTCATGATTCTCAGGGCTATTCAAATGTACAGGTTTAGTTCCTTACTCCATGTTTCTTTTATGTCTTTTATACACTGCTTTCATGCCTTACATACTCGGTACTTTATTTTTATTGATGTCCCTTTTGCCTGGGGATGCTGCGTTTCATGCCCGCAGGTCCCGATAGACTGGTTGACAGTCCTCCTAGTCGGCCATCAGCACAGCAAAAGGTGTTGGTGCACTCCACTTGCTTTGGAGTTACCTATCTGGTCAGTATGATTTGGACATATATTGATTGGTATGGAGGGACCTATCCTGGCCTTTATGATATTTATATACTCTTAGAGGCTTGTAGACAGATGTCATGTATATGGATACTTGTATGGCCTTTTCGGCCTATGTTTTGAGTGTACAAATGATTATGTCGGCCTTAGTAAGTCACATATATATAAGTTTCTATATCATGTTGGGTCGTCCTATGTCTAGTATTCCCTTATGTTTTATTCTGGTTATCTCATGACGGCCCTTCTGGCCCACTTACCCATAATGGTATGATAAGAAAGATATGTTATGTTGGTATTCGGTTGAGTAAGGCACCGAGTACCTGACGCGGCCTATGGTTTGGGTCGTGACAATATGTATCTATTTTTTTTTACTGAGCCGCTCTATAGAGGGCCAGGTACCACACCTATTGTGCAACCATAGATCAGTTGTGTGTGAGAACATATGATGTGAAACACTACCGAGTCCTTGTATGGCCGGGTATGATCGAGCTCTCTATGAGGGCTGGTACATAATGATGTGCTATGGCATACCACCGAGCTCTTTTGTGGTCGGGTACGACCGAGATCTCTTGAGGCTGGACACAACGAGACCTCCTAAGTTTGGATACGATGTGATGAAAGAAATAAACTTTGCCGACCCTCTGCAAGGTCGAGTACGATATAATATAAGATGTCCCAACAAAGGGATAAATAATATTATGTTGTATTTAATGCATAGTTTCCATGAGTGGCATGACCCTTCACAAAGTTACATCTTTATAAGCTCATGGCTTTAGCAGTTTGTGCCCCCGTTGGCTTGTCGTTGGCATTCGGGTTGAAATCATGTACTCATACCTTTTATGTTATGCCACTGATTTTATATACATTCCTAGTCTTACATACTCTGTACATTTTCCGTACTTACGTGTTTCCTTTTTGGGCGCTGTGTTAATGCCCACAGGTAATGATAGACTCGATTACATTTCTCCCTAGTAGGGTATTGTTCCAGCTGATTGATCGTCACTCTCCACTCCTTCAGAGTAGCTGCTCGAGGTCAATAGGTACCGAAGCATTTGTCCTAAATAGTTTGGGTACGGTGGGGCCCTGTCCCTACCAAGTCGTGTATATGTATTATGTTTTGATACTCTTAGAAACCTGCAGACTAGACTAGTGTTTGGGTATGTGTAAAAAGTGGCAGTAACTCTAATGGCCACAGATGCATATGTGTATGGGTAAATATATATCAATGATAGGGTCTTTTCCACAGCTAGATATGCTCATTAAATGTTTACTTGGAGGCCTTGTTGGCCCAAATTTTATGTTATAAGGTCTAAGTACGGTCGTCAGTTTGCACGAGCCTTCGTGCATCGTGTGCCGGTCACACCTTCCAAAGTTTGGGTGTAACAAACTTGGTATTAGGGCAGGTCATTTCCTAGGAAGTCAGCAAGCCGTATCTAGTAGACTCTTGTTTATAGGTATTTTATGCGCCATACTTATAAACATGAGGCTAGGAGATATCTAGGATGAATACCTTTCTTTCTGATTTAGATCGTGCCATAGAGCTGAGTCATAAGTATTCGCTTCTAATTCTTATCTTGTTTATACTTATAGCGATGCCTACCATGAGACGTTAGTCAATTATCGAGGGATTGACTGGGAAAGCAGAAGAAGGTACCATTCAGGTGCCACCTACCCCTATGGGTCAACATGGACCACACGATGAGGCAGGAACTCAAGTTTTGGAGACAACACTACATCCCCCGGGACAACATAGAGAAACAAATGTACCTCTTGTTCCTCCTTCGGTTGTTCCAGAACAAGATTAAGATATGAAAAATATAGTACAACTATTGACTCAATTAGTGGCCTCTCAGGCCCAACGTCCGGCCCCTGCCACCTCAGATAGAGTAGTTAGTACGAGAGTTTGAGATTTCATAAATTTGGACCCCCCGGTATTCATAGGAACAGATCCAAATGAAGATCCCCATAATTTCCTAGATCAAGTGTAGCGGACCTTACGATATCTGCATGCCACTGATACAGAGTATGTAGAGCTTGCTTCATATAGATTGGTGGATATTGCTGTGACTTTGTATGAGATGTGGGAACAATCTAGAGGACTTCTTTCTCCCTCAGTAGGATGGAAGAAGTTTTCTGAAGCCTTTCTGTAGCAGTATTTACCTATCAAACTCCGTCGATCTAAGCAAGACAGGTTCTTACTTTTGGAGAATGGTGACATGAGTGTTCAGGAGTACATTATGCAGTTTAACTCCTTGGCCAGGTATGCTCCTTTGCCCAGTGAAAAATGTGGGTGGCGTGATACCGCCAATGAGATTAGCAGCAGCCTCGTCATCGACAACAAATCCTCGAGAGAAAGATATGCAATCGCCGATAAGAAGAGGTAGAGGTCAAAGTGGGATGTCTAGCCTGGGTTGGCAATAACAACAGAATCGTATCTACGCATTGTCAGGCTGACAGAATCTAGATTCATCACCAGACGTGGTCACAAATATATTATCCATGTCTTCCATTAGTGTCTATGCTTTGATAGATCCAAGTTCTACTCCCCCGTATATTACTCCATTCGTTGCTGGTAAATGTGATAAAGTACCTGAATTGTTACGATAACTGTTTAAAGTAGCCACGCTCGTGGGTAAGTCCGTGGTAGTTAGGCAGGTATATCGAGGTTGTGATGTGGTGATTCATGATCACCATACCTCAGCTAATTTGAATGAGTTAGAAATCATTGAATTTGATGCTATTATAGGCATGGATTGGCTAGCCTCTTGTTATGCTATAGTGGATTGCTGGAAGAAAGTTATTTGTTTTAACTTTCCGGGACTCGAATTGAAGGGAAATGTTGCAACGCCACAAGGGAAGTTTATTTCTTACGTTAAGGCCCGAAAGATGATCACAAAAGAAAGTTTCTACAACTTGTTAGCAGTGCAAGTCACAGAGGCAAAGCCTCCCACCCTTCAGTTGGTTCCGGTCATTAATGAATTTCCCGATGTGTTCCCTGGCAAGCTCTCCGGTATTCCACCTGAGAGGGAATTTGAGTTTGTTGTCTATGTGCCACCTGATATGCAACCGATATCAATTTCCCCGTAAAGGATGGTTCCTGCCAAGTTGAAGGAATTGAAAGATCAGTTGAAGGACCTTCTTGATAAGGGCTTTATTCGACCAGGTACTTTCCCGTGGGGAGCCCTAGTGCTATTTGTTTGAAAGAAAGATTGTTCTTTGAGGACTTGTATTGATTATTGACAGCTGAACAAGGTAACCATTAAGAACAAGTATCTGCTTTCGAGGATCAAAGATATGTCTGATCAGTTTCAATGTGCCAAGAATTTTTGCAAGATCGACCTCATATCTGGGTATCATCAGCTAAAAATCAAAGAGGAAGATGTTCCGAAGACAGCCTTTCGGACAAGATATGGCCATCATGTGTTCCGCGTTATGTCCTTTGGCCTCACCAATGCACCATATTTGGATATTTTTGTGATCATGTTCATAGATGATATCCTGGTGTATTCCCGATCAGAAGCAGAGCACGCAGAGCATCTCTGAACAATTTTACATACACTCCAAGATCATAAGTTGTACACCAAATTTTGCAAGTACGAGTTTTGGTTAAGCTTGATGGCCACTCCTGGGCACATAGTATTAGGAGGGGGTATCAAAGTTGAAAGTCAAAAGTGAAGCAGTTAAGGATTGGCCAAGGGACACAACCCCTACTAAGATATACAACTTATTAGGCTTGACCGGCTACTACCGAAGATTCATGGAGAATTTCTCGTCCATGTTGTTCCATTGACAAAATTGATGCATAAGGAAGCTAAATTTCAATGGATCGACGCTTGCGAAAAGAGCTTCTAAGAGTTAAAGGACAAATTGACCTTGGCACAAGTTCTAACTCTTCCTGAAGGACCCAAGGGGTATATTATATATTGTGATGCCTCTAGAGTGGGTTTGGGCAGTGTTCTAATGCAACATGGGAAAGTTGTTGCTTATGCTTCGAGGCAACTAAGGAAGCACGAATAGAATTACCCCACCCATGATTTGGAGCTAGCCGCCATTATATTTGCCTTAAAGATATGGTGTCATTATAAGTATGGAGTTCATGTCGATATATTCACCGATAACAAGAGTTTGCAGTACATATTTAAGCAAAAAGAATTAAATGTGAGGCAGCAGAGATGGCTTGAATTATTAAAAGATTACGATGTTGATATTTTGTACAACATCGGGAAGGCAAACATTGTGGCTGATGCATTAAGTCGGAAATCCATGGCCAGTCTACGACACGTGGAAGAGCATAAGTTGGAGATGACTAAAGACTTGTGTTGATTGGCTAATTTAAGTGTACAATTGCTTGATACCGGTGGCGGAGAAGCCACAATTTGAAATGCTATAGAATCCTCGCTAGTAGCCGAAGTAAAGGCACGCCAATTTGAATATCCAGCCTTGGTGAAAATAAGGAAATGCATTCCCTCTCAAAGGGAACAGGTGTTCGATTTATCCGAGGACGAATTCTTGAGATATAAAGACTGGTTATGTGTGCTCGATGTCAGGGGACTCCGAGAGCAGATCATCGAACGGTATGAAGGGGAACATTACTGCATACGTTGGTCGGTGTCCAAGCTGCCAACAAGTCAAAGTTGAACATCAGAAATCGGGAGGGTTACTGCAAGATATGGAGCTTCCGACCTGGAAATGGTAAGTGATCAACATGGATTTCATTATCGGATTACCGCGATCACGTCGAAGATTTGACTCCATATGGGTCCTCATGGATCGACTCACCAAGTCATCTCATTTTCTAATAGTAAAGAGTACCTTTCTCAGCGAAAGATTATGCTAAGTTATACATAAAGGAAATAGTTCGACTCCATGGGGTTTCGATCTCCATCATATCAGACCGAGGTGCCCAGTTTACGGCTATATTCTGGAGATCATTCCAAAATGGGTTGGGTACAAGGATCAACCTTAGCACAGTTTTCCATCCATAAATAGACAGCCAGGCCATGCGCACTATTCAAACGCTCGAGGACATGTTACGAGCCTGTGTTTTGGACATCAAGGGAAATTGGGAGGATCATCTACCGCTCATTAAATTTTCTTACAACAACAGTTACCATGCTATCATTCATATGGCACCGTATGAGGCCCTATATGAATGAAAGTGCAGATCTCCTATCGGCTGGTTCTATGTTCGAGAAATAAAGTTATTGGGTCCTGAGTCAGTAAAACAAGCTGTAGAAATCAAAGACGATTATTGACCGCTCAAAATTGGCAAAAGTCTTACTCGGACACCCGACAACGAGATCTGGAGTTCACTATAAGAGACTGGGTATTCAGTATGATGAGGTTTGGTAAGAAGGGTAAACTCAGTCCCCGATATAATGGTCTATTTGAAATAATTCAGAAAGTTGGTCAAGTAGCTTATAAGCTCGAACTGCCCTCGGAATTGGAAGCAGTGCACCCGGTATTTTATGTGTCTATTCTCCGAAAGTGCTTGAGTGACCCATCATGTATTGCCCCTATTGAAGATATTCAAGTCATGGAGGACTTATCCCACGAAGAAGTTCCAGTTGCTATCCTAGATCATCAAGTGCGTAAGCTGCGAACCAAAGATGTAACTTCAGTAAAAGCACTTTGGAGGAATAGCACTAAAGAAGAAATGACCTAGGAAGCTGAAGAAGACATGAAATCAGAGTACCCCCATTTATTCCAAGCCACAGAAGTAAACAATGAGGCTACAATAGCAAGAACAATTCGAATTGACTAAAAGAAGCTTGCAAGGGATGACTATGATTCAACATTCAACATTCGATGACGACTGTTCCGAATGGGGAGGATGATTTTACACCCCACACCTGAAAATTTAAGATTTGTAAGTTTGGTTTTAGCTCGGCCAATTGACCGGCAACGCATGCGAAGGCAAAAGGGATTACACATTTCAGCAAGCTTGCGCCAACTGTCCCACCGGGTGCTGTAACCGGGGTGTGGCAGCCCATTTTTCATGTGCAGTGGCGGAATTTCCTAGGCTTGTAATGGTAAAAAAGGCAGAGTAGCTCTTTCTCTCTCATTCTAGAAGATATCACCCATTGTAAGACAAGGTCGAAGGTGAATTTAGGAGAATCTAGTATGAAGGAATTTGGGATGGTCACTTTTATATATATCATCTTATTGTACTGATTCTGGAGATTTGTTAGAGGCAGAATTTATCATCATAGGAGTATAGCTAATTCTTCGACAAGGTATGTAGGGCTAATTTCTTTCTTGGTAGTTTAAGTCTCAACTTCCTTATAAATGATCCTTGCACTATAAAGTTTGGTAGTTCTAAGCCCCTCTCAATGATGTTGTTCTATCCTTGTACATTCTTGCCGGTAGTACTTCTTATAAAATCTAACATGTTCCAGTTAGCATCCTAAGTTCGGAACGTATGATGCATTATGAGTCTAAACTTAATGCCCCTTTAAATTGATTCTGCATTGCACTTATAGGTATATGTATCTATTTTACTTTGTCGTGCCGCACTATAGAAGGTTGGGTAAGGCACCTATTGTGCAACCACTGATTAATTGGGTATGAAAAGATATGATGTGAAACACTACCGAGCCTTTGTGTGGCCGGATATGACTGAGCACTCTATGAGACCGGGTATGTAATAATTTGCTATAGGAAACACCGAGCCCTTGGGTGGATGGCTACGACCAAGATCTCTTGAGGCCCGACACAACCGATACCTCCTGAGTCTGGGTACAATGTGATGAAAGAAATAAACTTTGCCGAGCCCTCTACGAGGCCGAGAATGATATAAAGTAAGATTCCCCAACGAAGGGATAAATAATATTATATTCTATTTAATTCATAGTTTCCGTGAGTGGCTTAACCCTTCACAAAGTTGCATCTTTAGAAGCTCATGGATTCTACAGTTTGTGCTCCCGATGGCTTGTCATCGGTATTCCGGTTTAAATCAAGTACTCATACCTTTTATGTTATGCCACTGATTTTATATGCATTCCTAGTCTTAAATACTCAGTACATTTTCCATACCGACGCCTTTCCTTTTTGGGTGTTGTGTTCATCCCATAGGTAGAAATAGACCCGGTGACGTTCCTCCCCAGTAGGGTGCTGTTCGAGGTCACTAGGTACTGAAACATATGTCCTATACAGTTTGGGTACGGTGGGGACCTGTCTCGACCAAGTCGTGTATATTTATGATATTTTGATACTCTTAGAGGTCTGCATACTACTAGTGTTTGTGTGTGTGTAAAAGGTGGCAGTAACTCTGATGTCCACGGATGTATATGTGTATGCGTAAATATATATGAATGCTAGGGTCTTTTCCACAACAAGGTGTGTTCATTTAAACGTTTACTTGTAAGCCTCGTTGGCCTAAATTTTATGTTATAAGGTCTAAGTATCATCGTCGGTTCACACGGGCCTTCTGGCATCGTGTGTCGGTCACACCTCCCACGGTTGGGGTGTGACACTACAATACTGTCTGATACAAATAAATAGTAGTAAAGATACGAATGAGTATACAACACTACCTCAAATCTCTCAAGTGTCCAAGCAAAGCACCTCTTGGGACTTAACTAGCACCAACGTCTGAATCTGCACTAGAATTACAGAAGTGTAGCATAAGAACAATTGACCCAATGCATTCAGTAAGTGTCGAGCTTAACCTCAACGAGGTAGTGATGAGGCTAAGACAAGATACCTACTTATAAACCTCTGCAGTTAATAAGCAAGAGAAATAACAATCGTAAATACAAAAAATAGTCAAATGATCAACTAAAAGAAATAATGATCATGTTTCTAAAATATCACAACCAAATCTTTCTCAACAATTCAAATCCAAGAGTATGAAATGATATCCATGAAAACAACATAGTCAAATCTACAAATCCGCATAATACGAGATATGAGTAAAAGATATCATATCAATAGCACAACAACACCCGTCAAGCATTTGCCTCTCATCCTCACTAGCACCGAAGCACACTTCGTGAGTGTGTTTGTGGGGCGCGCGCGCGCGCGCGCACACACACACACACACACACACACACACACACACACACACACACATATATATATATATATATATATATATATATATATATATAGCAATCTTCCTCACCAAGCACAGAAACACCATTCATGTAATAATAATAATAATAATAATAACAATAATAACAATAATAATAATAATAATAATAATAATAATAATAATAATAATAATAATAATAATAATAATAACAATAATAACAATAATAACAATAATAATAATAATAACAATAATAACAATAATAATAATAATAATAACAATAATAATAATAATATTAAAAATAATAATAACAATAATAACAATAATAAGAATAAGAATACTAATACTAATAATAATAATAATAATAATACTAATACTAATAATAATAATAATAATAATAATAATAATAATATCAAGAAGAAAGGAAACAAACATCGTACATAAATCACTCTTCCTCACGGGCAAGGAATCACCCTTCGTGCAATACATTCTTCCTCACGAAGGATATATAAAACAGTACCAAGCTAGGTGGGAAGCATAAATAACATCAAGAAGAGTGATTAAAAATAATACACCACGTGAGATACAATCATAACCTTAACATAGTGCCCAAGTATTTCAACAAAACATAAACATAGTAACTAGAAGTATGTGAATAAACAAGTAGTTTCACGAACTATTAAAGCTTAAGAGAATAATATATATGAAGTAAACAAGACATGAATAAGGCTAATTCTACCTGCATGCTTAGACCATGGTGAACGCATACACACTTGTCACCATGCATATACGCTTCCCCCAACACATATAGAACTTAGCAAATAGACCCAAGTACAACCTAATTCTATAAAATCAAGGCTAACCAAGATACTTACCTCTTTTCGGAATAAATCAACTCCCCAATATCGCTTTCCCTTTAGCAAAAATCTCCCAACAACTCGAATATAGTCAATTAATACTCAAATAAGTCAAAACAAGCTTAAGGAACTCCCCTAATATCATATGTGTTTATTTATGCATTTTATTTAGAAACTATTTCTAGTATGTTTACAGATTAATTTGGGTATATTGCATAGTTAATTAACAATATTTAGTTTTATAAATGATATAATATATGCATTTGTATTCATATATGCATTTTATTTAGAAAAAGCTATTGGTGTATAATATTAAATGTATAATTTGAAATGTTACATGCTAATGTTTTAGTATATAGCCGCTTTATTAATGTTAATGAATCTGAATAATATAAAACTGATTATATATTAAAATTTTCTTCTCCCTATAATCACTCTTCTTCTAATCCCATGAAAACTGTTGCTATTTTTTTGCTCATGAGAAAAAAGGTTCAATATTTACCCAATTTAGAAAAGTTAACCCAATCCCACATGGTCAAAATACAAAATCAAGACCAAATCACAATTATCCGTTCTTTTCCAAGTCCAAATATACGAATAGTTTCAAACTTCGACCTTAAATTGAGGCCTAAATCTCCAAAAATAACTCTTTTAAGTTACTACCAAAACCCTATTCTCTACTCTCTTTTTCATAACAAATATACCACTAGGCATGCTTCCTAGTGGCTAGTATATATAATAAAAACCAAAAAGGATCCAACGCTTACAACTTGTCCAAAAATCAAGCTAAAAGAAGAAGAAAAACTACAAGTAGCTACTACAACCATGCTAACTATTACGTAGGGTAAATGTATAAGCTCCTCAAGTGTTGTGGTGTGTGTATCCACAAGCCAAGGGAAAAACATCACAGTAGCACCTCTAAATCTCTCACCATGTGCCAGGTTTTGTATTCCAAAGGACAAGGCAAATGTGAATCTCCAACAACCAACACAAACTTCAGCAGCCCTCCAGTAATCCTAGAAGCATGTGTGTGTAAACCATCTTAGCATCCAGCTTGATTTCCCCAATATATAGAAACATGAGTGACTCTTCATCATAGCAAAGAAGAAATATAATGTAATTATGAACCAACTCCACAAGCAATGTACTGCAGCTCTTCTTGACCTTCCAAGAAGTGCCAGTTAATTTTCGGAAAAGAAGTGAATTGCCTGCTTTGCATACCAAATCCATAACCTTCCGGACCATTTCCAGGCTGAGCATATGGGCATGCTAATACCATTTGATTATTATTTGAAAGTATACATCACAACTATATAATCAAGAGCAGGCAGTGTTACCAACAATGCCATTATGTGAGGTCCAAGTTTCCAGTAAAACCTTTACCATCCTGCTTTTCAAGTGCATTCCATATACTGCCAAGCCATCTCCAGATTGAGTATGATACCATGATAATACCACTGGACAACAACCTAATAATATAAACTCACATACAAGTTGGAATCGTACACCAAAAGATGGCAGAATCAACTTGAAATACTTCATTGATGAGGTTCCCTTCTCTTGGCCATCCTAACCCTAAGGTTAGGGAATTGAGATTTGTCCATATCCAAAATCTTCTTCCTTCACTAGGTAGTTCATAGAATGAATTAAATGTGGTTGTACCTGCAAATAAAAACACAAGGTTAGCTAAAATATCTACCATATAATTTACCCTCCCTTAGCACATGCTGGAAGATCATATTTAATTGATCCTTCATTTCCTTAATCTTTTTCACTTATGCCACAATGCACCAAGGAGTATCCCATTCTCCTTCTATGATCTTATTCATCACTAAAGAGTTAGTTTTAATTATGAGAGGGTGTAGACACTGTTCTAGACAATATGCCATCCCTTCAACTATGATCTTTGCCTCAGCTACAATAATAGTTTTCTCCTCAATCACTTATGACCTAGAATGTACCAATTCCCCTACACGGTACATTACACAAAAGCCAAATGAGCTTGGACCTGGATTTTCCCTTGAAACTGTATCAGTGCTACAGTTATACCGTCCAATGTGGGGGACTTTCCAGGTCACTCTTCTAGTCACAAGAACATGCTTATAACCTTAAAATAAACTCAATCATATCAGGTTAATGGAAAAGAATATAAGAAAGCCAAGGATAACTCACATTTGCCAAGTTGCGTAGTGTATTGTTTACCTCATGAATCACTCTATGAAATGACACTGCTCCTCCATTTCTAATTGTATTTCTCTCCTTCCACAATTCTCATATAACAATAGCTGGAACTACCTGATATAATGGCTTTAATTTTGGAAAACATTGAGCATTCCACCAAGCTCTAATGACTTAATGAAACTGTACCAGTTGTACATTCATCCCTGTTGCACCAACAAAACCCATCCAAACCTTAGAGGCTATAAAACTAGTCAAGAACAAGTGAGCAAATGTTTCTTCTTGTGGTTATTGATAACACCAACACCTAGATACATGTAAGTAGACATTCCTTCTCCACAAATCATCAGTAGGAAATTTAAACCTCCATAATCTCCAAAGGAAGAAAGATATCTTAAATGGCAAACCCTTAATTCACATATTTTTGAATTATGGATTAAGGTTTGCTCTATGTCTTACTATTTGCCTAAGAACTATTTACAGTGAACTTGCCTGAGGAAGTTGGAATCTGCCATGGCATATCCCAGTAGTCATCATTGCTTCAAATTGTACATTATGCCTAATTTGGTCAGCAATCTCCTGAGGAAATGTTTGCTCTAACAATTGTTCATTCCACCCTACACCTTGTCTCAAATCCGCCACCTCCTAAATTTCTTCATTTATATAAAAGTCTGGAGAAAAACATTGTACAAGAACCCATGTTTGGTCAAACTTTGATACCACACATTAGCAGAACCCCTTTGCATCTCCCACCATATTTCATTCTCCACATCCTGCCATACATTTATCATTTGCCTCCAAAGATGTGATCCTTATCTAAATTGCATAATTGTTGGTTACTCTTTCTTACAATACTTGTTCCATATAATGTTTGACCACAGGGATTTTGTAGTCCTAAATCTCCACCATAGATTAGCAAATAATGCCTTAGATGCATCCACCAAGGACTTGAAACCTGATCCACCTTCTCCTTTGTGAAGACATAGGTTCTGCCATGAAGACCAATGCCTACTCCTACCTTCCTCCTTTATGCTCCAGAATAACCTTACAAAAATCTTATGCAAGTCTTCAAGTTTATTGTCTGGTGGATCAAGAACTGACAAAAGATGAACTAGTACGCTTTGCAAAACACTAGTAATGAGTGTACTTTTTCCTCCATATGATAACAATTTGCCTTTCTATGAATGCAACACAGACTTTACCTTCTTAATAAGATCATCATAATAGTCCATCATTCTTTTAGTGCAGAAGATACGACACCCCAAGTAAGTGAATGGAAATTCCCCTTTTGAGAAGCCTGTGACATCCCTAACTGCATTAAATAAAACATTAGCTACATTGGCATGGATATAGTAAGAACTCTTGGACTTATTGATAAGATGGCCTAAAATCTTCTCATAGCTACCCGACACTGCCATTACTTTCTTCAATGAATCATACTGAGTTGAAGCAAAGATGGTGGTATCATTAGCATATGCAAGATGGTTCAAAGGATTAGTCTACTCAAGCATCCCAAATCCAATAAAAGATTTGTCCTCAAACAGTTTGTTCAAGGACCTAGATAGCACCTCAGCTGACAGTATGAATAATGCTGGAGAAAGTGGATCTCTTGATTCACACCCTTGTAGACTGGAAAAAAACTCGAGGAATGACCATTCACCAAGACTGAATACCAATTGTTTGATAGTAGGTTCCACACCATGTTGACAAAATTTTCAGCAAACCCCATCTTCCTTAGTACATGCAACAAATATTTTCAAGAGACCCTATCAGAGGTCTTGGCCATGACCAGCTTAATCACTATATTGACAGGCTTGCCTCCCAACCTAATATCATTAACTATCTCCTGTGTGAGAAGTATGTTCTCAAATATGCTCCCGCCTTTCAAAAATTCTAATTGATAAGCAGAGATTAATGAAGGCATGAACTTCTCCAATCTGTCATGTATCACCCTAGATATCACCTTGTTGATGAAGTTGCTCAATCTTATAGGTCTCAAGTGTGAGAATATTTGCACCATTGGTTTCTTTGGTAGCAACACTAAGTTGGTATGTGTAAGGGACAAAGGCAGTGATGCTCCACCATAGAAATGGAGTACCATGTTGTGTATGTCATACATGATCTCCCAGCATTCTTGATAAAAAGTGCTAGCAAATCCATCAGGATCTCCAGCACTGTCCCCACTAAGTTCAAACACTTCTCTCTTAACCCCTCAAGAGCATGGTAGCTACACGACTCCAGATATTTACCCATAGTTACCATATTAGGAGCATTATCCAGTAATGTGAAATCTGTTGGACTTTCCTCTTTTGTTTACTGTTTCTTTTAGAACTCCATAGCAACATTAGCCATTTGTTCATAATATTCAATCCAATCCCCATTTCCATTATGGATCCTTTTCAGTTGGAGCTTCTTCCTTTTTCCATTCACATGAATGTGAAAGAAACTAGTGTTTCTATCACCCTCAGGAAATCATGTCATCCCTAGTTTTTACTTCCAGTATTGTTCCTTAATGCTCAGGTATTTTTTCAGTTCAGCGTGGGCCTTTTGAAGTACAATTCTATTTTCAATTATTGGCTCTTCCTCAAACAATATCTCTTTAAACATCACTATGTCTTCCCTGATAGCAAGCTGCTTGAATATGTCTCCATAAGTGTCTTTACTCCACCCGGACAGTGCAATCTTCACCTTCTTCAATTTATGTTTGAACATGAGAAATGGATCACTAATGAAATCAACTTGCCAATTCTGTCTCACCACCTATTTGAAAGACTCATGTTTTGTCAAGAATTTCATGAACCTAAATGGTTTGGAAAAATCTGTAGCTTACTCCCACAACTCATGAATAAAGAAGCATGATCAGAACCTGTTCTTATAAGATGTTGCACTTCAATTGTAGGGAATAGATTATAAAATGGTAAGTTCATAAAGATCCTATCCAATATTTTAAATATACACTCACCATTAGGACTTCCATTCTACCAAGTGAAAGGACTTCCCTTGTACCCTTAAATCAAACAGTCCACTTGAGTTTACACAAAAAGCAAAACCTTCATACTCAAGAGGATGTACTAGGAGGCCACCAATCTTCCCATCTTCATGAAGTACCACATTAAAGTCTCCACCTACCAACCAAGGCAACTCCATATCACTTGCAAGGTAGTACAAGTTATCCCACAATTACAATCTCTCAATTGTTGAACATTTGGCATACACAAAAGTGAGCATAATATGTTGACTAATGTCCTGATGATAGATTTTAATGGTCACCTACTGCTCAGTATCCATCACAAGTTATCACACAACAGAGGCATAAAAAACAATCAAATCTTCTCATTGATGTTAGCCAAATCAGCCTCCATCTCATGTCATCTCCTACACCTTTGAATATGTTTTGAATTCTAAAAAGGATCCATTAATGAAATCACAAAGAATCCATGTTTCCTTTGCATGTTGATCATCCTCTTAAAGGCATGTTGTGTGTTCATAGACCTTATATTCCAGACAAAGCCTTGATCATCATTTAGAATGTGAAACTGCCCTCTTTGGCAAGATTCATATAGGTTGAGATACTTCTTTATCTTGAGTTTGTTTCTTACCTTTCTTACTATTCTTAATAGTAGCTCCAGGTGATAGGTCTCCCTCCCTTGCCACTGCTTTGAAATTCCCATCAGTTAATTTACCATCACCTTCCTTCTCAAATTTCTTTTGTTCTACTAATGCATTCTGAATGTCCACATGAGTGACATTGTGAGTAATAACGTCATGAAATATTTGATTTGGTATTTTCAACGGAACATTGATTTGAAGTTGCATAGGCTGCCAAGTTTCTGAAGCACAGTCCATTGGAATTGCCTCAATTGCACATGTATTCTGCGGTACAATGACCTGATACGGTCATGTGACAACATGGTTGCCTCCTTCAACACCTTAGAATTCTTCTCCATAACCCCTAATGCCTCCTGAATCACCTTGAACTGCAAATCATAGGCAGACCTTAAGCTAGGGTTCATTGTAGAATTGGGTATAGAAATTACTGTTCCATTGGATCCGGGGTCATTGCCATAAGTTGTTTGGTTGTGTGACCTTACTGTATTCCCTAAGACCTCCATATTAACATTATCAAGCTATGCAATATCTAAAATCTCCACCGGATTACCTATTTCTACGTCAAAAACTTAATTCCCTTAGGGTTCACTGCTCATTGAAATCCTGGATTTAGGGGTAAAATTCCATGGGACATTATGGAGATAAATTAAAACTAACTTAAAATTACTAACCTTGTAAGTTGGGGTGAAAATCATCTAAAATATTGCCTCCTTGCATAGTCTAGGTCTAAAAAATGGAAGAAAATGAGCTAATATCAAAACCCTTACCCCTTTTCTAGGCCTCAGATATCGCAGGTAAGAGACTGCCCTCGCAGAAGCAACATCGTAGGCAGGTGTCACGACCCAAACCGATGGGCTGCGACGGGCACACAGTGCCTTCTCAACCGAATACCAACGTAACGTATCATTCTTATTGTAATGTCATTGGCAAATGGGCCAAACAGGCTGTCATGGACTACCAGAATAAACATAAGGGAATACTCAATATAAGACGAGCTCATCTTACATAAAAACTTATACATGTGACATATGGCCTATAAGACCAAAAATACACTGAACATAGGCCGATAAGGCCGTACGATGTTTCATGTATACAACATATGTCTACAAGCCTCTAAGGATAGATAGATGTCAAAAAGGTCGGGACAGAGCCCCGCTATACCAATCAACACATGTCCCAATCATACTGACCAATAGCAACTCCGGAGCAAATGGAGCGCACCAACATCTTTGCTGAGTTGATAACCTACTTGGAGGACTCTCGACCTGTCTAGCGGGACCTGCGGGCATGAAACACAACGTCCCCATCCAAAAGGCATGTCAGTACAAATAATGTACCGAGTATGTAAGGAATAAAAATCAGTAAACAATAGACATGAGAAATATATGGAGTAAAAGACTCGACATGTATGTCTGAACAACTCTGTGAATCAATAATACTTATAATGTCATGCATATGCGTATAAATATCATACCATGCATCAGTATATGCATTCATAACATCATCAAGCCTCTGAGGGCATCCCATTATATCATCTTGGCCACTGTGGGCAAATCATCAACATATACCAGCTGATCAGGTGGTGGTGCGTATATAACGCCGTAACCTTTTACCATATATATATATATATATATATATATATATATATATATATATATATATATATATATATATATATATATATATATATATATATATATACGCGTATATAATGCCATCTGGTCATGGGTCAATGAAAATGATTGCAATGCATGAGAAGTACGTCAATAAAAATTTTTGGAACGTCATAAGACCATTATGCCTCTGATTAATATCATGAAACAAACTTTATCAACGAGACCCATGAATAGATGATAGAATAATATGACACATCGGGAAACAAGAACATAAGCATCTCTAGTATTTCTATGAATAGAGTCATTTATGAAAATTGTGCATTTGCTCGTTTCGTTTGTGTCGTATAGATCATGCCAAGAGAAAGTAGGGATAGCCTTAACATACCTGTACCAATTCTCTTGACAATCCCTTTAATATCGTTGATTGCGACAACACGTAACGGCGGATCGAAGTAGGGAACAATCCGTATGGTATTCTTGAAAAAGATTGCACCGTACTCCCTTAGAATTGCAAAATCTTCTTGCTAATATGCTAAGAAGTATCGTATGAATTGAAGTAACTTACGTTACTATCATATATGATCTTGGATGAAATTTTTCTTGCTGAAACCTTCTTTGAATTGTAGAGACTCAAAATGAATTAAAGAGATCTCTTTAACCATTGAGGTGTGGGCCCCACACTTTTGTGATGACTAGGCCACATGAATTCTCCAAATGTGCCACCTTTTTCATGCACCTAAGAGTCACATATTAGGCTTTGATCAAGACTTTATTGGCTGCCACGTTGGGGCCCTTTTTTCTTTATCCAAAATTCCTTAATTACCTTGTTAATCTTCCCCCAAAATTCATAATTAATCAAATATTCACATAATTAAGAATTATCTCAAATTACTTAAAATACTACTCACTTTTAATACACTTCATACACCTTACTATCATGGTCATGTGGTACCTTGTATGGCACTAGTCCATAAATACGGGGTATTGTAACTTGGATCGTATTTTATTTCATAATGTCAAACTTCGATGAAAACTCATTTTCTTTGATTCGCTTACCCTCTCACCTTCACGAATTTACCTATCACTTGTTTGAAATAGCATAATACTTATAATCTCCAAATAATCTCATTCCTGAACTTACGTCGATTAACTTATGATGAAATTATAACGTACAAAAATACGGGAAGTAACATCTCATTTCCGTGCTTTTGTCAATTTATTTATGGCGTACTTTCACGTACAAAAATATGGGGTTAACATCATTCCCCCCTTTAGAATATTCGTCCTCGAATGTTGACTGATGCACTTACCATTCTCATAACCCATAGTTCTTGCGTATACTTTAGTACTCCTCTTGCCATCTAGGCAATTGTTTTGTGAATGAATCCCAAATGCCAGGGCATTCCCCCCTTTAGGCCTCTTTCTTACACCACGGCTCGTGGTAAGAATCATTCCAATCTTGTAACTGTTGCTATCTTTTATCATGCAGCCTGTACGACTCTGACTTTGGAAGTGCGCCTATGCGACTCTTCTCTTCTTTTTCATCCAGCTTTTAGCCAATCCCTAGGCCTCATTTTGTGAACATATACAGAGCTTAATAAGATGTCCATCTGGGCATCTATAAGTACAATGAAGTTCTTCGCTTGGTGCTTTGTTGAACTTATGAATATTGTTATACCTTATGCCCGGTTATCCATTCGTATGACTTTACTGCATCTAGGTAGGTCATACTATGCCATAAATCTTACTTCAATCTATCGTTACTGAGGTCTGCTATCGAACTCCAGGTTACTTTCGTTGCTTATCCCATATGTATAAATCTAAGTCCTTTAATGCTTCCTCATTACTGTTCATCTTAAGAATGAGAGCCTAATCTCATCCCATACATTGTAACTTTTATCCATCCATTGTTGATTCACCTCAATATTGATCTACAATCTACGACTGATAATTTGAAACTTCTTACATAATCATTAGGGCTCACGTTGCATTGAGGATCATTTGAAGTGATTTTCCTGATCCACCTGGGGGCGATACAATGTTATATTTCCATAATCGTATTTCATAGCATCCCAATGTGATTTACCTTACGTGGGTAATTTAATCTAGTACAATTCATGAAATCCCCCTTTTTTCTTTCTTCAAATCATTACTCAATCGAAGGACCAAACGTCATCCTTTATCTTTGACAATTACCCTCATTCTACTACCAGGGCAGCATTCCATCTCTTCTAAATGCTATTAGTCTTAGACTCCTTTGAGTTCATTCAGGCTATACTGAGCTTTCTATAACTTAGAGAAACCATCAGCTCTCTTGTTTTCATTGGCTTAAACTTGAGGACTTATCCATTTTTCGTCACCTTCTCACTCGCCCTTTTTTATCCTTACTCATGTCTTCCTAAAACCTTGTCGCTCTACCATACTTTAGCTTGCGACTTACACATATCCATTTATACTACTCGCAACCTTCCTTCAACTTGCTTGCACCATAGATTTCCTTGTGTCATTCTGGAACATCAAGCGGGACATCACATCATCTCAAACTCTTCTTTACTCTCTTAACTAGCCCTCTCGATACCTAGAAATCATCGACTGGAAGATATGTTACTGACGACGCGCTATCATTCCTGAATACTGAATCCCCGCGCTTCTAGCCTTCTATCCACAGTACTGACTATTCACAACCTTCTATATTTAAGTATCTCGTACTTTGATTACCTTTGACTTAAAATCTCGCATCATATCTTCTATATCTTTCATGACCTTCCTTCCACATAGGTATAATTCACATCCATAACTCAAAGTTCTATTATAATACTTGCACCTTTGGTGCATACACAATCCGGTAGGAGCTTCATACTGACTTCTTATGAGGCTGGTACTCTTCTAACTGGCTTTATCGTAGAGCTGTTATAGAATATGGAGACTATATTGTCTCTCTTGTACCTCTGATATTGAGAGTGATTCTGCACTGTTCTTAATCATGATGTCTATAACTTTCTGAGTCCAATAATCATACTCCTGATTTACTTAGTTGATGTAACATTTTAGTTTCCTCTTCCTTCTGATCAGCCTTTATGTAGGCTTAAGTTATCTCCAGATTTGTGGCTTCTGGTGTTAGCTATTACTTTAACCTTTCATGGACTCTATGGAATATCCAGGATGCAATCTTTTAATAATTCAATCCTTTGTCTATGACCTGGACTCAATTCTTTCCCTGAACTTATACTGGAGTCTTCTACGACTGTATGATTGTCAACATATATGCTGCATGAATAATACTCCGAAATCTTTAGTGCGTTCATAACGTAACTAACCCTGGATCAGTGCTCGAATAATTCATTTCGTTCCTTCTCAAGTTTTATTAAATGCAAGCTATTACTTTTCCTGGTCTTTCTGCCCCTTGTTGCGTGCATACTTAGCTTATCTCAGTTCCCACATATGCCAGAATTTTCGTGCAACTCATATGGTACCTTTAACTACCCCGACTCCTTATCTGAATATTTCTCAAGTATTACAATGTCATAACTGCGGGGCTGAATTCACTATATTGGGTTTTATTATATTTATCTTGCATGACCTGTTGATTTGTCTGTATCCTCTTAACTAGTCATAACTAGGTTCTTCCTGAATCAACTACTAAGTACTCGTTGGCTCATTCTCATATCATACTTTCACGTAGTCTTTCTTGGGTTATTTCCTTTGTCTTAACTTACGTCTCGCACTAGCTCCTTATCTATTAATAACATCTCGGGCAGGAATCCTTACTTTCTCTCCTTGATGTCGTGTTTGCAAAATGTCCTGTAATCGTTGCATGTCTGTAGGATTTGAATGAGTGCAATCTCATCCCTTTCTCATATTTATCGCATTCTTCCTTTACCATTCCATAGTTACTAGAACCACTTAATTCTAACTTAACGCCACATCACTCCATATTCCCCCCTTTAGGGGAGTACTAAGATTTAGCACTACGACGATATAACTATAGATGTTTTACCTCTTCTTTTTTGGCATCCTTGCTATCATCGATGACCCTTACCCACCTTGCGGTAATCCTTCTGTACCAAGGATAACAAAATTCCTTACTCGTGATGGTGACACTTAGTGCAACTGGCACATACAGTCCCTTAAGCTTAACTTTGCTCACATTGCTTGCTTTAGGGAGGCATCTTCCTAAATGACCATTCTCTGAATTTCTCGTGAATCTTCTTCTGTTGTCCATTCTATTATCGCCAGAACGCAATCTGAAATTCTCATGATGTCGACCATTATCAAATGATTCAATCCCTAATTCATCTTTAGTTTATCTTGTTCACCAACCCATACTGATTTCTATTACTCTGGGTCTAACTTTTCCTTCTGGTAGTCGCGTTAGAGTCACGAACTTATTTCTTGAAATGAGGATATGACTGTATGGCCTATACTCTTTTGTTGTATCAAGGCCTGTCACCTTTTGTCTTTTCCTTTACTTGACTATAGACTCTGTAATACTGTCATCTTTTTTATCTATCGCTGATATCCATGTATCACATCTTACTCATAATGTTTCATTAACTCTCTTCTTATTTCCCTGCTAACATTTATGTCTATCACTTTATTCTGAAAATTCCAACAAGACATTCTTTTGCTTTTAGCTCCCATTGCTCTATCCCCTGGCTCTTCGGGTTGCCTAACATTCTTGTTCTACTAGGGATGGGAGCCACACTAAGGTAATATTTACCCCTTCAAGGCTTCCAGTGCCTATCTTTGTAGTACTCATATCTAGCTGTACTATTTTAGTGTGCAACATCTGGGTGTCTCACAAGGAGATCTATTAGAACATTTGCAATATCCTTCAGAAATGTCAGCTAACGCTAACAATCCATCCACCATTTTAGGTTACCCTAACCCCAGCTAGATCCTGATATCTTGCCTTCTCTTATACTACTTCTGTTAGCCCCCATAGAACATAAATGAGATGGGTGTGGCCAATTGTACATACCTTTGTTATTGTTGAAGGTAACTCCAAACGCTTATATTCCTCCGCGATAATATTCATTGGCTGGGTAGCTCGTACCCTTTTTCATCTTGCTTCTTTTACTTGCTGAAACTTGTGTCTACCTTTTGATTCTCTTATTGCTTTTTACCGTAAGGGTGGATAGGCATTCTTGTCTTAGGGATCCTTATCAAGAAGCTTACACATCTTAGTATACACATAATCTGCTGAATGCCTCATATTTATTCATCATAAGCATGATGCAAAGATTGAGTTCCTCTAACTCAACTTTTCCATAGCTATATCCCTTACCAACCATCTTTCTAGATGTAGGTATCGTCATATTTTGAATAAAATAGAGTTTAGGAAATTGAGTTCTTACAACTGAGCTCTACCGCACGATCTAGAGTAAGAAAAAAGAGTGACAGTCCTAAATGCCCTGTAGCCTCCTTCTTATAAGTGTGGTGCACAACACACCCATAAACAAGACTCTACTAGACACGGTTTGTAGACTCCCTAGGACAGAACTGCTCTGATACCACTTTTGTCACGATCCAAACCGATGGACCGCGATGAGCACCCGATACCTTACTCAACCGAGTACCAACGTTACATATCATTCTTATCGTACTGTCATTGGCAAATGAGCCGGAGAGGCTTTTGTGGACTACCAGAATAAACATAAGGGAATACTCAATATAAGACGACCCAAATCTTACATAAAAACTTATACATATGACATAAGGCCTATAAGACCAAAATTACATTGAACATAAGCCGATAAGTCCGTACAATGTTTCATGTATACGACATATGTCTACAAGCCTCTAAAGATACATATATGTCATAAAGGTCAGCACAGAGACCCACCATACTAATCAACACATATCCTAATCATACTGACCAATAGCAACTCCGGAGCAAATGGAGCGCACCAACATCTTCGCTGAGCTGCTAGCCTACTTGAAGGATTCTCGACCGGTCTACGGGCATGAAATGCGGCGTCCCCAGGCAAAAGGGACGTCAGTACAAATAATGTACCGAGTATGTAAGGAATAAAAATCAGTAAACAATAGACATGAGAAAAACATGGAGTAAAAGACTCGACATGTATGTCTAAACAACTATGTGAATCAATAATACTTATAATTTCATGCATATGCGTATAAATATCGTACCATGCATGGGTATATGCGTTCATAACATCATCAAGCCTTTGAGGGCATCCCATAATATCATCTTGGCCACTGTGGGAAAATCATCAATGTATACCAGCTGATCAGGTGGTGGTGCGTATATAACGCCGTAATCTTTTCCCATATCCCATATACATATACATATATATATATATATATATATATATATATATATATATATATATATATATATATATATATATATATATATATATATATACACGTATATAATGCCATCTGGTCATGGGCCAATGTAAATGAATGCAATGCATGAGAAGTACGTCAATAAAATCTTTTGGAATATCATAAGACCATTATGCCTCTAATTAATATCATGAAACAAACTTTATCAACGAGACCCATGAACAGATGATAGAATAATATGACACATGGGGAATCAAGAACATAAGCATATCTAGTATTTCTATGAACAAAGTCATTTATGGAAATTGTGCATTTGCTTGTTTCGTTTGTGTCGTATAGATCATGCCAAAAGAAAGAAGGTAAAGCCTTAACATACCTGAACCAATTCTCTTGACAATCCCTTTAACACCGTTGATTGTGACAACGCGTAACGGCGGATCGAAGTAGGGAAACATCCGTATGATATTCTTGAGAAAGATTGTACCGTACTCCCTTAGAATCGCAAAATCTTGTTGCTATTATGCTAAGAAGTATCGTATGAATTGAAGTAACTTATGTTACTATCATATATGATCTTGGATGATCTTGGATGAAATTTTTCTTGCTGAAACATTCTTTGAATTGTAGAGACTCTCTTTAACCTTTTGGGCGTGGGCCCCACATTTTTGTGATGACTAGGCCACATGAATTCTCCAAATGTGCCATCTATTTCATGCACTTAAGAGTCACATATTAGGCTTTGATCAAGACTTTATGGGCTGCCACGTTGGGGCCCTTTAGTTTTTATCCAAAATTCATTAATCACCTTGTTAATCTTCCACCAAAATCCATAATTAACCAAATATTCACATTATTAAGAATTATCTCAAATTACATAAAATACTACTCACTTTTAACACACTTCATACACCTTACTATCATGGTCATGTGGTACCTTGTATGACACTAGTCCATAAATACGGGGTAATGTAATTTGGACCGTATTTTATTTTATAATGTCAAACTTCAATGAAAACTCACTTTCTTCGATTCGCCTACCCTCTCACCTTCACGAATTCACCGATCACTTGTTTGAAATAGCATAATACTTATAATCTCCAAATAATCTCATTCCCAAACTTACATTGATTAACTTACGACGAAATTTTAACGTACAAAAATGCAGGATGTAACATCTCATTTTCGAGCTTTTGTCAATTTATTTATGGCATACTTTCATGTATAAAAATATGGTGTGTAACAGCAGGTGACCCAACTGTCTTGCAGATGAGAGCCTGCATCGGTGCAGATGTCGCAGAAGCGACCAACACTTTGCAGGTGTGATCATCACATCCGCGACCCTTAGCTCGCACGCGTGACATTCCTTAGCACATAGCTCCTTCGTATATGGGAACCAGCATCATGTAAATATGGCTCCTAACCTGTGCACCTTCTTATTGAAGATGCCGTTAGGTGCCAGGCGGCCCTTTCTCGCAGATATAAGCTAGCATCTCGCAGATGCTGTGCCGCATTTGCACACCATTGAGCCGCAGGTGCAACCTACTGTCAGGCCCCCCTTTCCTTTGCAGATGTGAGCCAATGCCTAGGGGTGACCTCGCATCTACGAACTTGGTCATTGTAGGTTCGATAACTGCAGGTGCCGCATACCAACATCATGAATTTATAATGAACCTCCTCCGAGACCAATCCAAAACTCGCTCGAGCCCTTCGGTCCCCGGTCCAAAGATAGTTGCAAGTATTAAAATCTTAAACAAACTCGCTCAAAATCTCAAATAATTAAAATAATGTCAAAAATTAAGAATTTAGCATCAAAACTCAAGGATTTCAAATGATCATAAAATCAAATTACCAACGTGCAACTAGAAGTGCAAAATGGCCTTATCACCTGGGACCCAAAAAACCATATGTACAAGTCCAAAATCATTATACGTGAAGCTCGTTTTCCAAGGATGTTGACCGTGATTACCTCCAACAACATTAAAGCTCTAGAATCAAGATTTCTTTAAACACATCTAAATTTTTCAGAAATCAAAACAAACCATACAAATGAGTCATAAGTAATCAAATGAAGTTATTCAATGTCTCAAATCATGAAACGGAGTGCTAGACCTCAAAAAGGCCTATGGAGTTGTTATAGGGTCGTGACAAGGTGGTATCGGAGCCTAGGTTTCAAGGTCTCATGAGTCATGAACATGTCTAGTAGAGTCTTACAGATAGGTATGGAGACGTCTGTACTTATCTTCAAGAGGCGAAATGGTATTTACGAAAATTTCTATTTCTTTGTCTCCTTATTGTGCATCTTTTATTTCGTATTAAAGTTGGAATCCTCATATTGCTACTCTTCATTCTCAGTTTTATCATTAGCAACTCAAGATGATGTCGATAAAATGAGAGATATTTTTCCCGCTAGCTACATCTTCATAGCTAGTTGTGTAGTGATTAAGCGAGTGCCTCAACAACCTTAAAGAGTATTGGAGCATAGTTTTGACTAATTGACTTTGTATAGTAAGTAGGATGATAAGTCTTAGGTGTTGTGTTTGAATACTACATGTAGAATGTATATACATAAAGATATGGATGGGTCGATTGCACACAAAATAGTGACATAGTGAAATTACCATGAGATATCAGGTAAGGACAAGGACATGTAGTGTTACCTCTTATAACAAGGTTGAATTTGTACAACTTAATAGATGAACTGCGATAAAAAAGTTAAACAATTCAAGCAAGGTTTCACGATAGTTATCTAATAAGGGTTCATCTTGAAGACACCATGAGATGTGTTAAGTTTAGTATCACATGAGATCCCGAGAGGTAAAAAACGTGTACCACTGTGAGTACATTATAGTTCGGCTAGTTCAACAAAACCTATGTTTTCAAATAGCAGTTTGGCTTCGAGCGAAGAGGTAGAGTCCATCATTGACGACTAGTCCTTACGAACATATGTTGATACAGTCCAATTAATAAGGGACACTTGTGGATTAGTTTAGATTACGAAGGGAGATATCGAGGTCTTGCCGGTCTTGGATTTTCTAAATCCCTGATGTGCTACGTGTGAGTGTTATACAAAGGTTGATGGATGACTCAAACTTGATAATATGAGTTAGCTTAGTGTTGAAGGGGAAGAATTGGCTTGATTGATTGAGGGTAAGGTTACTTTCCAAGAATATTATATGAAACTAGAAGATAGATTATTTGACATGTTTGGCTATTCTTAGCGATATCCGAGTTGAGTTATCAACTCTCATCATGGATCTAGTGGTTATTGAGTTCCAAAAGTGTTACTTAAGGATTGCCAGAGGTTTAATTTGTTTTGTGTTTGGAGCTTTGTATTTGGTTTAGGTATGCCTCGTGAGTCGCTTGATATTCCTGTATATATGCCTGCTCTTGTTGGGGATTTTATTGTTGTTGATTAGGTTTGCTGCTCTTGTGTGTCACCATTAATGGGTATGAAACATTTGTTGATCTTTTATTGTTACAAATGGTGGATTTAGAGGTGATTATTTGTTTGGTTGCTTGTCTATATTTCATGCTATATTGCATGTCATGATAAGATGGTAACTCTGGCATTGACGGCATATCTTAGATTGGAATAGAGGGGACACTTAATCGCACCATGAGCAAGTTGATTTCATTCTTGAAGGCACATCATATGGTAGAGAAGGGATGTTTATCCATCTAGATATCATCCGAGATACTAGTGTAGAGACTCCTACCATTGATTTGATACCAGTTGTGGGGGAGTTTCTTTAGGTGTTTCCTATAAAACTACTAGGTATGCCACCGCATAGGGATATTGATTTTGGGATTTTTTTGTTGCCAGAAACTCAAACCATATAGATTATCCTGTATTGTAGGGCTCCAATTGAGTTGAAAAAGTTGAAAGAGCAATTGCAAGAGTTGCTTGATATGTTATTCATTAGACCGAGACTTTTCCCTTGGGGTGTACAATGTTGTATGTGAAGAATAAGGATGGTGCTATGAGGATGTGCATTGATAATCAGTAGTTGAGTAATCTTACCATTAAGAACAAATATCCATTGCCTCATATTGATAATTTGTTTGATCAACTTCAAGGTATTAAGGTGTTATTCAAGGTTGACTTGAGATCGAGTTATCATCAGGTGAAGATTATGGCTTTAGATATCTCTAAGACAAAGTTTAGGACTCGTTATGATCATTATGAGTTCTTCGTGATGTCATTTGTCTTGACTAATGCTCCAACGACATTCATGGATTTGATGAATTAGGGTTCAATCCTTGTTTGGCTTATTTTATTATAGTATTCATTGATGATATCTTGATCTACTCTTGTACTAGAAAGGAGCATGAGCAGCACTTACGGATTGTACGTCTAACTTTGAGGAATCAAAAGCTTTATGCTAAGTTCTCCAAATGCTAGTTTTTGTTGGATTCAGTTGCCTTCTTGGGTTACGTGGTGTCTGGTGATGGTATTAAGTTTAATCCTAAGAATATTGAGACAGTTCAGAATTGACCTAGGCCTATTATATCTACAAAGATACAAAGTTTCATTGGTTTGGCAAGCTATACCATTATTTTGTTGAAAGATTCTCATCCATTACAGCCCAATTAACTAAGTAGACTCATAAAGATGTTCCTTTTAGGTGGTCTAATGAGTGTGAAGAGAGGTATTAGAAGCTCAAGACCGCTTTGACTAAGTTGACTCATAAAGGTGTTCATTTTGATTGTGTTCCGTAGTTAGTAAATTCATTACACTAGTCTCCCGACACTTGCTGGGATAACTATTAGAGAGCGCATCCTTCCATGTGCTGCCTTAACACTCTCCTTCCCATAATACTCTTAAGGGGCTCTCCATCAAGTCCAAATTCACTTTTGGGGTTATCATAGCATCACGTCTATTTCTCATGTTTCTCCCATCCTTCATTAGCATCTAGGTACTTCCCAAGACTTAAACCCATGGCGAACTCATCATGAACATTCGCAAACGTTCTATGATTACTATATAGTGCCTCCCTGGGTTCCACTATCCTTAACAAATGGCTTCTACGATCTTTTACTATGCCATTGTCATGTGTGGAGGATTTACTTTCCCAAGCATTCCACATCCTTGGGTGGACGAGGGTTTATCGTTCGCAATTCCCTCTGGAGCATCACATTAACCATTAAAACTTCTCTAACCAATGCATGATTTAATCCCAATATTAAGATGTCTTAGTTACATGGTCTCACTCGTGTTTGGTTGAAGTTCAGTAGCCTTACCGTGACATTCCCCTCCCCACTTCAGGTGGATGTTTCATATTTTGGCACATATCATGGACATATTAATTTGAAGGACAAGTCTATCATATCTCTAGTCCTCTGGTATAGGATCAACTATCGGGAAGGGTTAAGATGCCAGAATAATATTAATCTCACAAGTGATCAACCTCTTTTTCAACCTCGTGGGTTTGGGGCGTAGTCTCCTTGTGTCAAATAATGTTGAGAGCGTAACACAACTTCATATATTTTTGAAACCTCTATCATGTTCATGGTGTAAGAATCTTCTCATTTCAAGTTCAACTGATTTTTCCTACACTCTAGGAGGCATTTTATTTCATGTTCTTGGCTACTTCTCGTTAGACTTATATTGCCAAACTAGGAGCATATGGCATGAAGAACAAACCACTATCTCTTTCATGACTCCCCGTCCCTAAAAGGTAACCTATGCCATTGTCTTTATCCTCCCAGTCATGCCTCCGATATATCACATGTTTAAGATGACTCATTACTTTTACATCTTCGGATCATATACATGGCCCTCACGTTATCCTTATGTACTAGTTGACTCTAGGTCTCTTTCGGTTGAATCAATAACTTTATCGTCTTGGTTAACTATGCCAGTTCTACCTTGTTACTTACTAAGATATAACTCCTAAAAATGCCGCTACCCAACACATTGACGGATTCATGAATAATTCCATCACAATCTCAAACCTCGTTGTTCCAATTTGTATTAATCTATCGGGGGTTGAAGATATAATCATGTAAGAAGTATCACTCTATTATCAAACATACTGGCAGGAAGCTCTATGGTTATATTCATTCAAATACATCGTAGAATAAGGGGGAGAAGGAGGTTGAAGGTCTCCAAAGATTTAATTCGGATGTTCGACATAGAGACTTGGGAGTTTGAAGAAAGTGAACGGGTTCTTCTCAAGATTTTCTCCATGAAGAAATTATTTGAATTGTTAATAAATGTAAAGTAGGTTCAGTGCACATTGGGTATTATGGAATCTTGAAGGAAATAGGCCAAGTAGCCTATGAGTATGTTGTCCCCCATCATGGCCCTCCATTCACCAAGTGCTTTATGTGTTTGTGTCAAAGAAGGTAGTTTTGAAATCCTTTGCCTATCGTCCCAATGAAGGCTATTGAAGCTAATAGAGAATTGGCTTATCAGAGGTACCTTATTGTCATCCTTATTAGACAAGTCCGGAAGTTGAGATGGCCTCCATCAAAGTGCTATGGCGAAGTCAATAAGTCAAGGTGGTCACCTCGGAGGCCGAGGGTGTTATGAAAAGAAAATATTCTCACTTATTTGTATAACCGGATGGTTGTGGTTGGAAAGTACTTCCTATGTGTTGTGATTTAAACTCGTATACCTTATGTTAGAATTCCTTTTTGATAAGTATAATGCTTGTGATGTTGAGATTGGTGTTATTTATATATTGTGGTGTTTCGTTGGGTTGTGGATGTGTTGTTAAGAGTGGTTTATGGGGCTCCCTGACAGGTGAGTAGACCCAAATGCAGGGTAAACTCTGTCGAAATTTCTGAAGATTTGGGGAGTTAGTCAAATATGAGACTTGGGAGCGTGAATTAAGAGTTAAGTCACATTGAGTGTTGATGGCGGACTATGAACCTCATATTAAGATGAATGATCCTAAGCGGGGGAGGATGTGAGGCCCCTAAAATTTCCGATGAGTCCGAGGCCATAAAGCACACTCACAGGTCGCTTAAGTGTCATCTTGCCTTCCACAAGAGAATAACGAATGGAATAACTTATGATCATGATATTAAGTGTAGGAGTGTATTGGAAGTTGTTTAGGGTCTAAGGAGATCCCTAGAACTAAGCCAAGTTGGGAGCTATGCAGTGGAATAAAGTTTCAAATAAATTCGCACAAGACCCGACTTCAAATGCATGCAACTCCCATAATATAAAGACTTAGGTGGTCATATAACTATCAAATTAAAGCCCTTTGAGTATTGTTTCTAACGCATCAAGTCGTTCATCATTTGGACTTTCCTACTAAAAGTTATGATAAAATTACAAAAGTCAGACCACCCAGTTATTTTAGCGTACAGCGAAGCAAGGCTCGCTTTGCCAGACCGGGCGCGGATCCTGTCTTCCATTGCATACAGTGGACAGTGAAGTGAGGCTCACTTCGCTAGACTGGGTGCGCCCAACTTAAGGTCCTTTTATTTCAATTCGAGGGCTCATTTTCCCCATTTCATTTGGACAAAATTCAAAGCTTTCCTCCACTCTCTCAAGACCCCAAACTCCTCCCATCTTCAAGGTAAGCAATACCCATTATCTTGCTGTGAATCCTATCATTTCCGCACTAGAACTAACTCATTCTACCATGAAATCCTTAGACTTTCAAGAAATGTCTTCAAGAACTCAAAGGAGGGTTTTACAAGATTTTTTCCAAAAGGTAATCCTACATCCTTAGACTTACATGCATGGAATTATTACGGGACTATGAGTAAGAATTAAGTATTGGAACTCATGGGATGGTGATTGGAAGCCATAAGTTCCCAATTTAAACGCATAACCATTATAGAGATTGAAAAGTGATTATTTGATAGAATTTTGTTGGCTGGGTGTGGATGGTTGATCACCCATGTGGTGTTGGGAGTATAAATTCTTTAAGAATGATGGTGGGATAAATTATTGGTAAATGGTGGTATTTGGGTGAACTAATTCTATACTTAAGAGATGTAGAGATTTATTCCTATTACTAGGTGTTTGATAAAGTGTCTAAATGGCCTAAACGATGGAATTTGATACTAATGTTGGTCCCATTGGATGTTGATGTTGTAGATTGAAGTTGTTTAGTGTAGTGGATCGTTGTAGTATCATTAAGAGGCGAATTTTAGGAATGTTGGCTAAACTCCCTTTCTAGAATTGGAATCCATGAGTTCCTCGAAAGTTCTAAATATGATTTGTTCAATCTCTCATTCCAATTGTTCCAAATTGAATCCGAAAATAGACTTGCCCAAAAGCTTTTGTACTCAAGTCATGTTCAAACTTTCCTTATCATATTATGCTCCCCTTAGTGGGAAAATGTTCAAACGTGGTTGTTGTGACTAATGCATATGATTTGAGTCCATATTTCAATCGTAAACCATCATGCTCTCCTTTGTAAGTATGTCCAATGTGTTTTGAGTTCTTACATACTCATGAGCTGAAATTGTGTATTGCACTTTGGGGAAAAGTATTAAAAGAATTAAATTGTGTATTACTCGCTTATAATTTTAACTTGTGCTTCAATTGCCAGTTATTTTGCTCCATTCTTTAGAAAGAAATCCATTCTGTTTAAAGCCTTCATTTCTAATAAACTTAAAGTTATGATTTCCATAATATTTTATATGCTGATGTTTATGATAATGATCCCTAAAAGTAAAAAAATGAAAGTGTGAAATATGAGATGCGACCATCGTGCCATGAATGAAGAATCATATGTATGGCCAAGAGAGCCAATTAAATATTGATGTTGTGAGTGTTTAAAAGTGCTAATGAATGTAGTTATGGTATGAAAGGTTATGAGATGAATGCATTTGTATTTCTACTTCCTTTGTGTACAAAACATAACATTTTGGGAGTATCATTAACGATCCGAGAAAAGGTGGGTTGTAACGGTCCATACCCGAAACTACACGTGCCAGTGTAGGAGTTGATTGAGATTATTCCCCTTAATTGGGATGAGATTGATGTGTTGAGATTGTTGTTGGCCTTGAATTTGATGTCGACTCACATGGCATATATGGGGAGACAACCTAGCTGATCGGGTGGTGATCGGGCGCCATGTCGCGCGCATAGTGGTTCCTCTTTCTTATACCACATTTCCTTTCTATTACCATGTCAATCAACATTTATTCGTAGAGAGATGGATCAGCCAATCGAGTTTGTGATCAGACTCCATGCCTTGTTTATGGTGTGATGATCAGAGACTAATAATCTCCCAACCAAAAATATTAATTTCTTATTTTTAAAAATATTATGTTTTAACTTGGCACTTGGATATCATTGGTTTTCGCTTAATGCTTTCCTGACTTTTACTTTTATATTGGCATTCTATTTCATGAGAGGATATTTAGCTATACATACTATTACTATTCCATATGTACTAACGTCCCTTTTGCTGGGGGCGCCGCATCTTTATTGGATATAGGTGGTTCGTCAGCATACAACTTTGATCCTCGTTAGTAGTTACCGTCTACTCAACAGACTTGGTGAGCCGTATTCTACTTCGGGGCCTTATGACATTTGATTTTGCACATTGTGTTTTGAGTTATAGCCGGGGCCTTGTTGCCGGCTCTTCCATACTACTCTTTTGTTATACTTAGAGGCTCTGTAGACATACTGTGGGTGGTGTTCGATTTTAGGTAATGAAATAGGGATGTAGGTATTTGGCAAACATGTCTCACCCTCGTAACAATGAACTTTTAAGATTTTGGAAATTATAACTGAAGCACTTATATGTAATCGAAAAAGAATATGGTTCACTTTACTCTTCACACGTCTAATTCTTGTTCTTGATTCTGATATTGTTCATGGGTAAGGTTGGGTAGAAGGCACCAAGTAGGCTTGCTTGATCGGGGTATCTCAGTTGAGCATCGGTTGCACTCCACGAGGTCGGGGCGTGACAAGCTTGGTATCAGAGCCTAAGGTTTTAAAGTGTCCTAGAATGTCTCAGAGTCGTGTCTAGTAGAGTCATTGTTATCAGTGTGTTGTCGACCACATCTTTAATTAGGAATCTACTTGGACATTTAGGAATGTCACCCTTCTTTGACACTCCAGATTGTGGGATAGAGCTGTAGATAGGAAGCTAATTTCCTCATCATGTCTCCCTTTTTTCCAAATGAGTAATCCATGAGTTCGAAGCAGCGAGGAGGGAGTGACCCCGCCATTGAATCTGGGGGAGATTGCACAAGAGGTCGTTGGGAGAATGGGTCGAGCTATAGAGGGATTGGAAGCACTAGTTACTAGGGAAAGTGCCCTTATTCCTATTAATGTCACTGCGCCACTTGATCATGTAGTGCGAGCACCTAAGAAACAATAGAGGGTTGTTGGTACCAATAAGCCGGAATGTTTGATTTGTAAGAAGCACCTCTTTGGGAGATGTTGGATGACTCTTGAAATATGTTACGGTTGTGGAAAGAGCGGGCACAAGAAGAACAAATGCCCTAGGTTAGGTACACCCAGTACGGTTTGCCCGATATGCGGGCGAGAACATTTGGCGTCGTGTCGTGAGTATGCTCAGGAGCATGTTAGGGGTGGCAGGCTTGGGAAATTCCAAAGGCCCACACAGCAAACAGGTATAGAAATTGTTACTCCCGCCATGGGGGCCTAGAGGAAGGATAGTGGGGATGCTTATGATGCATGCAAAAAGGGTAAAAATCAGGTCAGTGGAGCGAGTCAGTTTAGCGGATCTCATCCTTGTTGCGAGAAGTGTAGGAGATGTCATTCGGGGGTATGCCACTATGTTACTAATGTATGTTATGGATGTGGAGTCGAGGGGAATCAGTTAAGGCACTGACCTGGCAACCTAAAATCACTAGATAAGCCACTCCTTAGTACATCATTATGAACACCGCGTAATTCTCCTTCGCTTATATGTTCTTTTATATTGAAGAGCCAATGTAAATGTGGTCTTAACAAGACACTGAATCACAAAACATTGCATGTACCAACTTTTTGAATAAGACACATTATTCGTGAAACCGCTATACCACAATTCTCTTACTTACAACCTCTAGAGGAATTGAGTTCTATAATGATTTCCTTGAATTGAGTTATAACCCTAGGTTAGTACTTCCCACCTGCTTCCTAAAATTCTCAACAAAGGACTATACCTAATGAATTTCTTAAGGAACCTTCTAATTCAAATGGATAAGATCTGCTCACTTGTGCACACACCATCATAATATTTACCTACATGTCATCGAATCTAATGTAAAGCAGCCTATTGCTGAGATCTTTCTTGAGTCTCTCTCTCTCTCCTATGTATGTGGCTCATAGGATTTTAGGAATCACTTTACTCTATTTGTGAACATTATCATGAACCTTTTTCAGTATCTAGTAACATAAGAGCATACCTCAGCACATATCATATGTATACATGTCAATCAACGGAGTCACTTGTCCGTATAAGGTTTCTCTAAAATTTGAGACCCTCACAAATTCTTCATAAGAAAATCTTTTGTTTGCCCATCTCAGTATAACGTTCACTCCACTTAGATCATTCCTCAGTAAGTAACTCACCTTGTTCCTAGTATTGTAGCTGCCCATGACGTGGCCGGGTACATCAACTTGAGAGTTATTATTGTACAAATATGTCTAGCTCATAACAAGTGTCCAGTCTCTCTTTACACCTCTACAACATGTTCTGATTGTGTTCCATAGTTAGTAAATTCATTGAACTAATCTCCCGAAACATGCTGGGATAACTATTAGAGAGAGCCCTTCCATGTGTCGCTTTAACACTCCCCTTCCCATAGGACTCTTAAGGGGCTCTCCATAAAGTCCAATTGCACTTTTGGGGTTATCATAGCATCACGTCTATTTCTCATGTTTCTCCCATCCTTCATTAGCATCTAGGTACTTCCCAAGATATAAACCCGTGGCGAACTCATTATGAAAATTCACAAACTTTCTATGATTACAATATAGTGTCTCCCTGGGTTCCGCTATCCTTAACACACGGCTTTTACGATCATTTACTATGCCATTGTCATGTGTGGAAGGTTTACATTCCCTAGCATTCCACATCCTTGGGTGAACGAGGGTTTATCGTTCGCAATTCCCTCTGGAGTATCACATTAACACTTAGAACCTCTCTAACTAATTCATGATTTACTCCCAATATTAAGATGTCCTATCTACATGGTCTCACTCGTGTATGGTTGAAGTTTAGTAGCCTTACCGCGACATTTCCCTCCGCACTTCAGGTGGATGTTTTAGATTTTGGCATATATCTTGGACATATTAATTTGAAGGAAATGTCTATCGTATCTCTAGTCCTCTGGTATTGGATCAACTATCGGGAAGGGTTAAGATGCCAGAATAAAAATAATCTCACAAGTGATCACCATCTTTTTCAACCTCGTGGGTTTGGGTTGTAGTTCCTTAGATCAAATAATGTTGAGAGCGTAACACAACTTCATGTATTTTTGAAACCTCTATCACGTTCATGGTGCAAGAATCTTTTTATTTCGAGTTCGACTGATTTTCCCTACACTCGAGGAGGCATTTTATTTCACGTTCTTGGCTACTTTTCCTTAGACTTATATTGCCAAATTAGGAGCATATGGCATGAAGAACAAACCACTATCTCTTTCATGACTCCCCGTCCCCAAAAAGTAACCTATGCCATTGTCTTTATCCTCCCGGTCATGCCTCCGATATATCACATGTCTAAGACGACTCATTAGGTGCAGTGCACATTGGGTGCAGTGCACATTGGGAGTTATGGAATCTTGAAGGAAATTGGCCAAGTAGCCTATGAGTATGATGTCCCCCATCTTGGTCCTCCATGCACCCAGTACTTCATGTGTATGTGTCAAAGAAGGTAGTTTGAGATCCTTTACCTATCTTCCCAGTGAAGGCTATTGAAGCTAATGGAGAATTTACTTATGAGAGGTACCTAATTGTCATCCTTATTAGACAAGTCTGGAAGTTGAGATTGCCTCCGTCAAAGTGATTTGGCGAAGTCAATAAGTCAAGGTGGTCACCTCGGAGGCCGATGGTGTTGTGAAAAGAAAATATTCTCACTTATTTGTATAATCGGATTGTTGTGGTTGGAAAGTACTTCCTATGTGTTGTGATTTAAACCAGTATAGCTTATATTTGAATGCCTTATTGGTAAGTGTAATTCTTGTGATTTTGAGATTAGTCTTATTTATATATTGTGATGTTTTGTTGGGTTGTGGATGTGTTGTTAAGAGTGGTTTATGGGGCTCCCTAACAGGTGAATAGGCCCAAATGCAGGGTAAACTTTGTCGAATTTTCTGAAAATTTGGGGAATTAGTCAAATATGAGACTTGGTAGCTTGAGTGTCGATGGCAGACTATGAATCTCATTTGAGGGCGAATGATGCTAAGAGGGGAGGATGTGAGGCCCCTCAAATTTTCGATGAGTCCTAGGCCATAAACCACACCCACACGTCGCTTAAGTGTCATCTTGCCTTCCACAAGAGATTAAGGACTGGAATAACTTATATGATCATGATATTAAGTGTAGGAGGTGTATTGGAAGTTGTTTAGGGTCTAAGGAGTTTCAAATAAATTCGCACAAGACCTGACTTCAATCGCATGCAACTCCCATAATATAAAGACTTAGGTTGTGATATAACTATCAAATTAAATCCCTTTGAGTATAGTTTCTAACACATCAAGCCGTTCGTTATTTGGACTTTCCTACTAAAATTATGATCAAATTACTAAAGTCACACCACCCTGTTATTTTGGCGGATAGCGAAGCAAGGCTCGCTTTGCCAGACTGGGATTGGATCCTCTCTTTCATTGCAGGTTGTGGACAGAGAAGTGAGACTTACATAGCCAGACTGGGTGCGGCCCAGGTTAAGGTCCTTTTAGTCAATTCGGGGGCTCATTTTCCCCATTTCACTTGGACGAATTTCAGAGGTTTCCTCTACTCTCTCAAGACCCCAAACTCCTCCCATCTTCAAGGTAAGCAATCCCCATTATCTTGGGGTGAATCCTATTATTTCCACTATAGAACAAAATTAATCCACCATGAAATCCTTAGTTTTTCAAGAAATTTCTTCAAGAACTCAGAGGAGGGTTTTGTAAGATTTTTTTCAAATGGTAATACACCCTTAGACTTACATGCATAGATTTATTATGGGAATATGAGTATGAATTAAGTATCGGAACTCATGGGATGGTGATTGGAAGCCATAAGTTCCCAATTTAAATTCATAACCATTGTAGAGATTGAAAAGTGATTATTTGATGGAATTTTTTTGGTTGGGTGTGGATGGTTGGCCACACATATGGTGTTGGGAGTATATATTATTTATGAATGATGGTGGTATAAATTGTTGGTAAATGATGGTAGTTGGGTGAACAAATACTATGGTTAAGAGATGTAGAAATTTATTTCTACTAGGTGTTTGATAAAGTATTTAAATGGCCTAAACGATGGAATTTGTTACTAATGTTGGTCCCATTGGATGTTGATATTGTAGATTGAAGTTACTTAATGTAGTGGATCGTTGTAGTATCATTAAGAGGCGAATTTCAGGTATGTTGGCTAAACTCCCTTTCTAGAATTGGAATCCATGATTTCCTTGGAAGTTCTAAATATGGTTTGTTCAAGATCTCATTCCAACAGTTCCAAATTGATTTCAAAAATAGACTTGCCTAAAATCTTATGTACTCCAGTCATGTTCATTCCTTATCATATTATGCTCCCCTTAGTGGGAAAATGTTCGAGCATGGTTGTTGTGACTAATGCATATGATTTGAATTCACGTTTCAATCGTAAACCATCATGCTCTCCTTTGTTAGTATGTCACATGTGTTTTGAGTTCTTACATACTCATTATGTCAAATTGTTTATTGCACTTTGGGGAAAAGTTTTCCAAGAATTAAATAGTGTATTACTCGCTTATGATTTTAACTTGTGCTTCGATTGCAGTCATTTTGCTCTATTCTTTTGAAAGAAATCCATTGTGTTTAAAGCCTTCATTACTAAAGAACTTAAAGTTATGATTTTTGTAATATTCTATATGTTGATGTTTATGATAATGATCTCTGAAAGTAAAGAAACGAAAGTGTGAAATATGAGATGTAACCATCCATGAATGAAGAATCATATGTATGGCCAAGAGAGCCAATTAAATAATGATGTTGTGAGTGGTTAAAAGTGCTAATTAAGCTAGTTATGGCATGAAAGGTTATGAGATTAATGCATTTATATTTCTATTTCCTTTATGTACAAAACAAAAGGTTTTGGGAGTATCATTAGCGAGATGAGGAAGGGTGGGTTGTAACGGCCCATACCCGAAACTACACATGCTAGTGTAGGAGTTGATTGACATTATTCCCCTTAATTGGGATGAGATAGATGTGTTGAGATTTTTCCCCTTGATTGGGATGAGATTGTTGTTGACCTTGGATTGGATGTCGACTCACACGGCATATGTGGGGAGACGACCTAGCTGATCGGGTGGTGATCGGATACCATATCACGTGCTTATTGGTTCCTCCTTCTTATACCACATTTCGTTCGCATCACCATGTCAATCCACATTGATTCATGGAGAGATGGCTCAGCCGATTGAGTTTTTGATCGTACTCCATGCCTCATGTATTGTGTGATTATCAGAGGCTAATGATCTCCCAACCAAAGATGTTAATTTCTTATTTTGAAAACTGATATGTTTTAACTTGGCACTTGGATATCATTGGTTTTCATTTATTGCTTTCATGACTATGTCTTTTTATATTGGTATTCTATTTCATGAGAGGATATTTAGCTATACATACTAGTACTATTCCATATGTACTACCGTCCCTTTTGCCAGAGGCACTGCATCTTCGATCGATACAGGTGGTTGGTCAGCAGGTAGCTTTAATCCTCGTTAGCAGTTACCCTCTACTCAGCAGATTTGGTGAGCCCTATTCTACTTTGGGGCCTTATGACATTTGATGTTGCACATTGTGTTTTGAGGTATAGTTGGGGCCTTGTCTCCGTCACTTCCATACTACTCTTCTGTTAAACTTCGAGGCTCGGTAGACATGTTGTGGGTGGTGTTCGGTTTTGGGTAATGAACTAGAGATGTTGGTATTTGGCAAACATGTCTCAGCCTCATAACAATGAACTTGTAAAATTTTGGAAATTATAACTGAAGCACCTATATGTAATGGAAAAAGGATGTGGTTCACTTTATTCTTCACACGTCTAATTGTTGTTACTGATTCTGATATTTTTCATGGTTAAGGTTGGGTAAAAGGCACTAAGTAGGCTTGCTTGACCGGGGTATTTTAGTTGAGCGTCGGTCGCGCTTTCCGAGGTTAGGGCATGACATATAAGGCTTTATATGGTAGGAGGCGTCGTTGTCATATTGGTTGGTTTGAATCAAATAAGGCCAGGATGTTGGGTATAGATTTGGTTCGTGATGCTTTGGAAAGGTGAAGTTGATTCAAGATCGTCTATGGGCAGCACAAAGTAGGCAGAAGAGTTATGCAGACAAGAAGGTCCGTAATGTGGATTTTATTGGGGGGGGGGGGCGAGAATGTACTTTTGAAAGTTTTTCCTATGAAGTATATGATAAGGTTTGGGATGAAGGAAAAGTTGAGCCCAAGGTTCTTCGGCCCATTTGAGGTGTTAGAGAGAGTTGTGAAGGTTTCTTACAGGCTTGCATTGGTTCCCAGACTAGCGAGGTACATCTAGTATTTCATGTTTTGATGCTTCAGAAGTATCATGAGGATAAATCTTATGTGATGGACTTCAGCATGTTGTAGCTTAATTAGAATTTGACCTACGAAGAAGAGTCGATAGCTATTTTAGATAGGCAGGTGCGAAAGTTGAGATCTAAGGATATTTCTTTTGTGAACGTGTTTTGGAAAGGGCAACCGACTGAGGGGCAACTTGGGAGTCTGAGTCCGATATGAAGAATAGATATCCGTATCTCTTTTCTAGTTTAGGTACACATCTATGTTCGTTCAAGGATGAACGTTTATTTTAGAGGGGGAGAATGTAATGACCCAATCTGCCGTTTTGAGCTCTAGTTTTCCGTTTTGTGATTTGAGGCCTTGAATAGCTTAATTTGATGTTTCATGACTTGTGTGCATGGTTTGTATCGATTTCAAGAAAGTATAGATATGTTTAAGAAAACAAGTAATTCTAGAGCCTTAATGGTGTAGGAGTTGACCAAGGCCAACATTCTTCGTAAACGGCATAGTATCAATTTTTGACAATTCCGCTAGATTAGTATGATAATTTTGGACTTGTACGTATATTTGGTTTAGGTCCAGGGTGACCCGAGGCCGTTTCAGCGCTTATAGTTGAAAATTGGAAAATATGAATTTATGAACTTTTAAATTTTTGGCTTGATGATTGATTCATGATTTTTGATGTTATTTTCGTGTTTTGAGCTTACGAGTGAGTTCGTGTAAGGTTTATATACTTGATAGGATATTTCTACTAGGGCACGGGGGCTCAGGTTAGTTTCTGATTGGTTTCAGGCATGTTTCTTGAGTTTGGTCATTACTGGTGCTGCTGTTGAGGCTTTTGCGATGACCAACTGCGATATTTGCAGCTAGGTAAAAAAGGAAGGGTATAAAGATTTGCTCATTTTATTCCATTTTTTAGATCTAGACTTTGTAAGGAGGCAATGTTGTTGAGAGGATTTTGTTCCCAACTTCAAAGGTTAGTAATTTTAACTTTGTTTTGATTTATTCCCATATCGTTGCATAGATTTTCACCCTTATCTAAGATTTCAGACAGTAGAAATAGTGTTTTGGGTAGAAACTTAAGATACTTTAATTTGAAGATTTAGACGTCAATTTGAGGTTGAATCTTGGTGCCAATCATATATTTGGACTTGGGGAAGAATGGAAAATCGGGTTTTGGTCTTTATTTTTGATTTCGACCAAGTGGACCCGAGTTGACTTTTTGTTGACTTTTCCAAACATGATAAAGATTAAAGCTTTTTAGTGTTAGGAAGGTTCCTTAAGCTTGATTTGACTTGATTGAGTATTATTTGACTAATTCAAGTTGTTTGGAGACTAGTTCAGGAAGGCAGTTTTGGAGGGTTGATTTGACTTGCTATGGTAAGTATCTTGCCTAATCATGGTTTGCGGAAATAATTCATAGGAATGTGTGAGAAGCAATGTATATGGGAGGTGACGAGCGTATATGCAGATGCTATGGGTTATTCTTGACTGGGTTCAACTTTATGCTTTTATTATGCCTTGTTTGGTTGTGTGCCTCTCATGATTTATGTTTTAATTAATCGTATGACTATGCGAGATTATACTTTCATGATAGTAACCATGTTTAGAATTACTACCTCTTAATTGGCCAAGGTGGGCTATTCGTGAAATTATTGATATGCTTGATTTAGTTGTAGTCATGCTTTATACCTTGAGCAGACATCTGCATTTTTATTCATTATGTCCTTGTGTCCTTTATTGATTATTTGTGAGCATATGCATCCTTAGAGATGAAATGTTATTGCAGATTTGTTGTGATTAAGACACATTTGGACATGTAGTGCGGATTGATTTGGATGTGGCGCAAGGTTCTACCGTCCGGTTATGGTGATATTTTTATCGTTATGACGTGGGGTTTCTTTCGTGCAGTTAACATGATATTTTTATTATTATTGCAAGAGGTATTTGTCGTGTAGCGTCTGGATAAGGATTCACCCCCTCGGGGATCACCCTCTCTTGTTTCTCTGTTGATCGCTTACATGTAGGTTATGAGAAATTGGTAAATTTCTGGTTCATTTTGTTGTGGTATCTTATGTGGTGAGTTGAGCATAAAGGTGGATGCTTTAGTCATTCTAGTGAATCCTTTATGCCATATCATTCCTACTATATTTTATTCTAACATGCTACATGATGCCTCTATTATATGCTTTGAACTTGTTAAACGAGACATAACTATCTATATTGAGTTGTTATTCCTTGATATATTCTTTGGCAAAAATTGTATCTCCTTTTATAGTCTTCTTGTGTATAATTATGAATTGTATAGGTTTGTTTGATTAGTAGGTTTCACATGACTTGAACCTTGTCACTACTTCACCGAGGTTAGTCTTGATACTTACTGAGTACACGTTGTCCCGTACTCATACTACACATCTACATATTTTTATGTAGTGCTGCATGACCGCCTACAGACCTTTGGAGTCCTCTTCCTTCTATTTATATATTGTTATTTACATCTCAAAAAAAATATTTGATTATTGAGATATTACGTTATACCTTGTTTTTGAGCTCATGGCTCTGTACTACTTGTTTTTGGGAAAGTTATGGTTATAGTATCTCTTTGTGTTCGATGTTGGTGACCTAGCAAAGTGGGTTAGGTGTAATCATGATGTTGGTGGGATCTTGAGTTTAAGGCCCCATTAAAATTGCACCTAAAATATGGTGTTTCGTGATGCCGAGGTAGGCTAATGTATTGGAGGATTGTAGAAAATCTTCGCGGCTTGCAAGCTCGCCGCGGTACAGACTTCTTGGTTAAGCAGAGCATTGGGGAGTTGAAGAAAAATTGTTGCCGAACAGGGCATTTCTGCGGTCCATTATGCGACCGCAAATCTGCCGCAGAGTGAAGTAGAGAAATAAGCCAATTTTGGAGGTTGTTTTGCGGTCAACTACGCGACCGCATAATCATTTTGCGGGCCACACATCTGTCGCAGAGCCAACATTAAGATTTTTGGAGGGAGATTCTGCGGTCCATTCTGCGGCCGCATAATTGATATGCGGGCCGCAGACCTGGCCGCAGACTGGACCAGACCAACCTAAGTTTTTGGGACCATTTTTGCGGTCCATTTTGCGGGTGCGACCGCAGAGCTATGTGTGGAGGGTCCATTTTCTGGTTTTTATAACCCGACCCTATTTCGATATATATATATGTTAAGGACCATTTGTAAGGTAAAAATCTTATATTTTAGAGTGTGGAAATGTTCTATAGTGAGAGGGGAGTTCGTAAGCTAATTGCTCATCAATCCTTGATCAAAAGCTGGAGAATCCACAAGGAAAACTCACAAGTTCTTTGTCTAAGAGGTAAGGTTCCATATCCTAGTTTTAATTTCGAATTTTGGGTAGAAGATGGTGAATGGGGAGTGTGATTTTTGGGTGTGAGAGTGTTATTTATGCATGCATGTACTATCAAGGTTTGTGGGAAGGTTGTTGAGCTCAAATGGGTAGACTTTGGGTTGTGGGATGAAGGAATCCACCATAGGTGAGCCTTAAAATCATAATTTCCACCTGGTGTTTGATAAAATACTCAAATGAGCTGAAACCACGAATACCCTCCTAATTGGTGTTCAATTTTGTTATGTTTCTAAATAGATCGAAGTTGCTATGATTTATGGAATATTGTAGTAAATTATGGAAGCTCAATGCGAGGTATGTTGGCTAAACTCTTCTTGTAGAATCGACTTCCATGATGTCCTAGTAAGTTGCGATCATGATTGGCTCAATTTCTTATGTCTCATGTTCCGAGCCCTTCCTAATAGATTTTATTATATTAAAATGAGTGTTGTGTTGAAAGATGTATGTACCCAAAATGTGCTCCAAATGTTCCTATCATATCATGATTCCCTACGAGAATGTAATCTAGTTGGATCAGTGTATCAAAGGTGTTGTTATTTAAAAACCATGTTTCAATTGCAAGCTAGCATGCCTAATCGTGGTAGAGAAACTCAATGTGCTTAAGATTCTTGTTTGACCATATGTGTAGTTAATGTCTTGATTTAAAAATTCTCTTATTGATGATAATCCATAGTAACACTTGAAAGTTATGGGGGTGAGTATGAAATATGAAATACGGTCGACGTGCCAAGACTGATATTACAATTGTGGCCACTAGTGCCAATGAAATGGAAAGACGTGGGAAAGATTATGAAATGAGTTGTAAATCGTTTGAATAATAAATTCATTGGGAGTATCATTTAGTCACGGAAGAAGGGTAGGTCAAAATAACCTAACCCTAAAACTATACGTGTCAGTGTAGGAGTGATTGAGGGAGTAAATCCCTGTGTTAATGTGATGAGATTGTTTCCCCTTATATGGGATGAGATTGATGTGTTGAGATATTTCCCCTTAAATGGGATGAGATTACTGCAAGCAAGATGTGATGCAATGTCGACCCACATGACATTGTGGTGAGACGTCTTAGCCGATCGGGCTGAGATCGGACACCATGCCACGCACTTGGCGGTGTTGTGAGTGGATGTCTCGGGGGGAGATGTCTTAGCCGATCGGGCTGAGATCGGACTCCGTATCACTATGGTATATCAGTACTAAAGATCTCCATACTTAAAAATATTGAAATTTACTTTTCTCCTAGCTTGACCCTTTGATTTGAGGCTCTTATTGATTTCATGCTTTCTTCTCCTTTTACTGTTACTCGTTCTATTGAGAGGGTGTTTAGTTTTACATGCTAGTACTATTCCATATGTACTAACATCCCCTTTGCCGGGGGTGCTGCATCTTTAATGGATGCAGGTGGCTTCATAGTAGGTGGTATTGATCAGTGATAGCAGCACACCCTCTCCTCAGCTGACTTGGTGAGCCCCAATTCATTTTGGGGTCTTGTATCTCTTGTCCTTTGTGTATATTGATTTGAGGTATAGCCAGAGCCTGGTTGCCGGCACCATCATGCTACTCTTTTGTATATATTAGAGGCTTCGTAGACATAGCGTGGGTGGTACCTTTGTTTTGGGAAGTCAAATTAGAAATGTTGTATTTGTATCATATGTTTCCACTTCTAAACTATGAACGTGTAATGTAATATTTTAGGGAAATCTTGAATGAAGTTCTAATGGTAATGAAATTTGGATTGTTCATGGAAGCCTCTCATTGTCCAATTAATGAAATATACCTTCTCTTTATTCATGGGTGAGTCTAGGTAGAAGGCATTGTACAAGCTTGCTTGGCTGAGTTATCTCGGTTGAGCGTTGGTCCCGCTTCCCGAGGTCGTGGCGTGACATTGAGTCATGACATTAAGGCTAAAAGATAATGAAATAAAATCGTAAACTACTTCGGACAACAAGTCCAACTACCTTGGAAAAAGAAAAGAATGATTAGGAAATAAAAACCAACTCAATCTTGAGAAGTTATTCTAACAATTTAAGAAAAAAGCAAATATCACCTTAACTACCTAGGAAATCTTTAAATAAGTCCTAACAAATTAGGAAAACAATGCCCTAACAAACAAGAAAAAGAATTAGGAAAGCTTTGACCAGGACACCTTTAAACTTCGGCTTCAAGCAAGAGGCTTTCCTTGCTAATATAGGGAGCCCCATGGGACTTCTTGCATTGAAAGTATTCCCAATTTAAAGGATAAAAATGTGGCTCCATGTGGGGCTCCTTGGGTTATAAGTTTGGGCTCATTTTAGGTACCAAATTGGTCCAAAAGTGGATTGATTTGGACCTCCTCCAAAGGTTGGCTCTTGAACTCCAATCCACCTCTTCTTGGACTTTTATTTGGGCCATAAAATAATTATAATACCTAGTCAATCCATATCATTTATCTTTTAGTTCTTCCCTCAAATTAACAACTTACCTTACTGCCATTTGAAGTACAATGGCCTTTTTTGCAACTTTTTTAGCTTGACCTCCTTGAATAAAGCTGAGATTTTTAGGATGCTATCATTTTCCTCTTCTTGAAAAGAATTTGTCCTCAAATTTAAATCTCGCAAAATAAAGAAGACAAGCATTAGGAAATGGTATACCCTTATTAGAAGCGAAAATAGTAGGAACAAAACAAAATAGTGATCATGTGTCCCCTTGACTCAATTAAGTCTAATGGTTATAACTACTCCTCGATAAATCATATGAACATCATTGTTCCAATAAAATTTATGCCTACTGTGATAAGTACAAAAACATCTATCTTTGATTCACTAAAGAATGAAAGGTTAATGTCCAATTTAGTTTTGTCAATAATGTAGTAAAACATTATGCATTACAAAGAACTTGCTTAAGATTGACCATGCATACATTTAGCCCAAGTATAATTATAACATGCATCAAATAAGATACTTTTATGATAGAGCTAAGCATCATCAAACACAAATCCCATGGATTCTTCTACATGTAAGCTATTCAACGTTTGCACTTAAATCGTCAACAAGGTTAGAAGAACATAAAAAATGCAAAATAGAATTTCTATTACATTCAAGATCATGATTATAATTATCCCCATTAATATTCCCAACATCAATGTATAATATTTCAACAGGTTATTTTTGAGTTCTAGAATCCCATTCCCATATTTGTAGGGATGGAGATTTGGGTTTCAAGAGGTTCGAGAGTTTTTCGGGATGCTTAGTTCCTAAGTAGAGGCTTAATATTGGAAAAGTTGATAAAAGTCAACAGTATAGGTAAATGCTTATGAACTGGTGATTTCGAGGTTCCCATAGATTCGTATGGTAATTTGGGGTTTGTTTATATGTTTGGTTTGGGTATTGGGTGGCCTGAGGTTGATTTGGCACTTTCAGTTGAATGTTGGAATTGTGGACTTGAGAAAGTTTATGTTTTTTCGTTTGGTGCTTGATTCTTGGTTTAGAAGTTGTTTTTAGTATTTTGAGCCTTTGTACACATTTGTATAAGGTATACGGACTTGTTGTGATAATTGTATAGGGTCCCTGGGGGCTTGAGAGAGTTTAGGGGTAGTTTTGAAGCATTTCGAATTGAGTTGTAACGGCTAATTTTCTGGTGCATAGCAGAGCATCGAGATTGCAGAGCTAATTTCGCGATCGCATAAAAGTTGTTTGACCGAGGGGTGGTTTGTGCTTCGTTAATGTGTGGAAGAGGTTCATGACCGCGTAGGGTCGTCTGTGTATGCATTGCTCACATGGGAGGAGGTTGCGATCGTGTTGGAGCTAGGCTAGTTGGCTTTCACGATCACATGAACCCATCCACGGTCGCGTATAAGGATCAGGCTCCAAGGGTATTTAAGGACCAGATGCTGGATTTGGCCTGTTTTCACCTTTTAGACATAAACTTCAGGAGAATGTGATTTTTGAAGAGATTTTTACCCCAACTTCAAAGGTTAGTGATTCTAACTTAGACTTGACTTAAGATATTGAACACCCATGGATTTCTATACCTAAATCTAAGGATTTTGAATAAAGAGAAAGAGGATTTTGGCATGTGGGTTTAGGTTTAGAAAGAGAAAGAGGATTTTGAAAAAAAAAATTCTATTTTGACTTGGGAGGTCATGAGTGACCAGATATTATGTTCACATTTTGGATTCTGGGCATGTGGGTTTAGGTTTACTTTGATGACTTTTTTCTAAATTCATTAAAGATTTAATGGTTTTAGATTGGAATTGGTTCCTAAAACATTTGTTGACTTCTTTGAGTATTGTTTGGATAGATTTGGGTCATTTGGAGGAAAATTTCAAAGGAAAAGCAGTTGAGGGTTGAAGCTGTTTACGCAATAAGGTAAGTCTTCTCTAGCCTTGCTAAAATGAAATTTTCTTCAAATTGGACTTATGTGTTACATGCTATGGGATTTGGGGGTGGCGTATATGCGAGGTAACGAGCATATATATGTACATATATATACTTTATGTGATTGTATGTGTAACGACCCGTTTGGTCGTTTTACTTTCTAGATCTCTGTTTCCCTAATTACGACTACTCGTATGTGCTCTTATTGTTTTGTGACTTGCGAGGATGGTTGGTTTGGGTTTTAAAGGGTTCGGGGTGAAATCAAAATATTTAGTTCCTTAATAGTGGCCTATGATGACCAAGTTTGACTTGAGTCAATATTGTATTCGTATGTTGCGGTCCATTGACTCTATGACGCAAGCTGGTTTATCTCCAGCAGAACCAGCCATATCTCAGCCTGGAGGGGAGCACAAACCCCTACCGCTCAGGCTCCAAGGCACACTGCTGCCATATATCAGACCCTAGGTACACTACCTGCGGGCGGGTTTCAGCTAGTTGCAGCGGCTATACCAGATCCCAGATGAGCCGCGACCGACGAGCCGCATAAGCTGTTGGATAGATGGACTAGACTACATCCTCCTTCCTTTGGCGGTGAGTGACATTAGGACCCCCAGGACTTTATTGATCATTCCAGGGACCGACTATACAACACGAGAGAATTGGAGTCCCACAGGGTGGACTTAATTACATTTAAGTTGGAGGGCAGGGCCCGTAGATGCTGGCAGTCCTATCTTCTCAGCAGACCATCAGGTTCTCCTCCCTTGACTTGGGACCAATACATACGTCTCTTTATTGAGAGATATATCTCCCCCTTTCATATGGAAGAGCTACGGGGTCAGTACGAGCGGCTCCAGCAGGGTCAGATGTCTGTGACCGATTATGAGGCGAGATTCTCTGAGTTGTCTCGCCATGCACTTATGATATTCCTCACCGATGCAGAGAGAGTGCGGAGGTTTATTGTTGGCTTTCAATATGGTATCCAGGTTACTATGGTCCGAGAGATTGAGATTGGGACTCCTTACGAGCAGGTTGTGGAGATAGCTCAGTGGATCGAGGGTATCCGTCAGCAGTGCCCGAGAGCATGCACCGAGGGACAAGCGACGTCGATATTCTAGAGGGTTAAGTGGTGCTCCATCTTGGGGTACATGTTAGTTTGTGAGGGGCCAGTCTAGCAGGTCCACGTATTCTAGAGAGCTCCTACCGTCCACTGGCTATTCAGGGTTCTTCCAGTAGGTATTCAGGTCCCCAAGGTCAAACCTAAGGTCGGTCATCTTCCTCACCGAGAGGTTGGTATGAGTATGGGGAGCTTGCTCACATGATGATATTTTGACCCAAGCTTCGAGGCAAGCAGTACAATAGGTCCATCAGCCCATGATCACTGCACTAGCTGTCCGGCCGACCAAAGGCAGAGGGCGGGGTGGTAGGGGTCGCCCTAGAGGTGGAGGCCAGTCAGATGGCGCTCTAGCTAGATTCTATGCTTTTCCAGCCTGGCCAGACGCAGTAGCCTCAGATGCCGTGATCACATGTATTTTTTCTGTCTGCTGTAGGGATGCTTCAGTACTATTCTTTTCCAAGGTCTACATATTCATATGTTTCTTCTCTATTCGCTCATTATTTGGATGTCTCTCGTGAGTCCTTGGGTGCTCCTGTATATGTGTCCATGCTAATGGGTGATTATATTGTTGTGGATTAGGTTTACCAGTCCTGTATTGTGAGTTTCTGTGGTTATGAGACCAGAGCGGATCTTCTGTTGCTCGACATGACCGGCTTTGAGGTCATCCTAGGCATGGACTGGTCGTCTTCGTACCATGTCGTTCTTAATTGCCATTCCAAGACTGTTACCTTTGCGATGCCAGAGTTGCCTATATTAGAGTAGAGGGGTTCATCTATCAGTACATCTAGCCAGGTTATCTCTTTCTTGAAGGCTCAACATATGGTTGAGAAGGGTTGTTTGGCTTATTTGAATTACGTTCGAGATACTGCTACAGAGACTCCCATGATTGATTCACTGCCCGTGGTGCGGAAGTTCTCCAATGTGTTTCCGTCTGATCTAACAGGCATGCCACCAGATCGTGATATCGGTTTCAGCATTGATTTGGCGCAAGGTACCCAGACTTTCTCTATTATACGGTATAATATAGCTCCGAAAGAGTTGAAGGAGTCGAAAGAACAGCTTGAGAAGTTGCTAGAGAAGGGGTTTGTCAGGCCGAGTGTGTCGCCTTAGGGTGCACCGATATTATTTGTGAAAAGGAAGGATAAGAGTATAAAGATGTGCATTGATTATCAACAGTTGAACAAAGTTACCATTAAGAACAAGTACCTTGTTACCGCATGTTGATGATTTGTTTGACTAGTTGCAGGGTGCTAGGATGTTCCGAAGACGTCTTTCCAGACTAGATATGGGCATCATGAGTTTCTAGTGATGTCCTTCGGCTTGACCAACACCCCGACAGCATTTAAGGATTTGATGAACTAGGTGTTCAGGCCATATCTTGGCTCATTTGTCATTGTCTTCATTGATGACATATTAATCTACTCGCGTAGTATGGAGGCGCACAAGCAGCAAATGAGAGTTGTTCTTTAGACCTTGAGGGAACATAAACTATATGCTAAGTTCTCCAAGTGCGAGTTCTGGTTAGATTCTGTGGTATTCTTGGGGCATGTTGTATCAAGTGAGGGTATTAAGGTAGATCCCAGGAAGATCGAGGCAGTCCAGAGTTGGCCTCGCCCTACCAAAACGACCGCGATCATGAGCTTCTTGGACTTAGCAGGTTATTATCATCGGTTTATGGAGGGCTTCTCATCTATTGCAACACATTTGACTAGATTGACCCAGAAGGGTGCTCTGTTCAGATGGTCCGATGATTGTGAAGTGAGCTTTCAGAAGCTCAAGACCACATTGACTACAACACTTGTGATAGTGTTGCCCTCTGATTTGGGGATGTATACTGTGTGTTGCGACACTTCACACATTAGCCTGGGTTGTGTATTAATGTAGGAGGGCGAGTTATTGCATATGCTTCACGTCAGATAAATCCCCACGAGAATAATTACCCCGTACATGATTTGGAGGTGGCCGAGATAGTTCATGCTCTCAAGATCCGGAGGCATTATATTTATGGGGTGTCCTGCAAGGTTTTAACCGACATCGTAGCTTGCAGCATTTATTTAAGCAAAGGGACCTTAATTTGAGGCAGCGCAGGTGGCTTTAGTTACTGAAGGACCATGATATTACCTCTTTTACCATCCGGGCAAGGCGAATGTGGTCACTGATTCCCTAAGAAGAAAGGTCGAGAGTATGGGTAGTTTGGCATTCATTTCGGTAGAGGATGTAAAACCCCGAAAAATTTTGAACTACTTAAGTGTAAAGCCCGGTAAAGTTTGCAAAGAAAATAATGTTTCATGGTGCCGGACTAGGCTTACATGTTTGAGGATTGTAGAAATTCTTCACGGCTGCTCGAACTTTTTGGGTTGAACAATGCACCGGAAGGTAAAGAAAAATTTTCAGCGAAAAAGTGCATTTTTACGGTCCATTATGCGACCGCAGAACCACTCTGCGGACTGCATAATGGCCGCAGAGTGAGGCAGTTACTTGGATTAGTTGGAAGCAACGATGCGGTCGACTATGCGACCGCATAACTGTTATGCGGTGCATTATGCGACCGCATAACAGTTATGCGAACCGCATAATGACCGCATACACAGGCAGTTCTTTTGGCTATTTTGTAACCAAATATGCGACCGATATGCGGTCCGCATATCGGTTATGCGATCACATACCTTGTTCGGGAGCTCCATTTTTGGGTTTTTAAAACCCGACCCTATTTCGTTAAATAGACTCTTTGGGCCACTTTTGAGACATAATCTGATATTTTAGAGTGAGAGAGAGTGCCCTAGAGTGAGAAGGTGTTCTTCAATAATTGTTCTTCAATTCTTGCTCAAGTTTTGGAAGATTAAGAAGGCAAGCTCACTAGGTCTTCATCCTACAGGAAAGATTCTACACCCTAAACTCTAATTTCGAAATCATCTGAAAATGGGTAATTAGCAAGATAATTTTTGGGCATGAGAGTTGATTATTTTACATGCATGTGATATCAAGGGGTATAGGAAGATTGTTGAACTAAGCATGGTAAAGAATGGGTTGTGGGATGATGGAATCCTCCATAAAAGGACCTTGAAACCTTATGCACACTTAGTGTTTGATAAAATGCTCAAATGAGCTAGAACCAGGATCATCTTCCTAATTTTGATTCAATTTGTTATATTTCTACAATAGATTGAAGTTGCTAAGAATTTTGGAACATTTAGAGTGTAAGGAAGCTCAAGTGAGGTATGTTGGCTAAACTCTTCTCTTAGAATTGAATCCCATGATATTCATGTAAATTATGTAAGTCTCGAGTGATTCATTATGAAATTAGCTATTCCGAGTAAGATTGGGTTGAAAGAAATATGTTCAACAAGCATCCCAGATGCTTTATTCATGTTATGTTACCAATTGAGGATGTGTTAAAATATGGGCTGTGCATTAATAATGTTTCGACTTTAAGTCAAGTTCAAATGAAGGCTATTATGCCAAGTTTTATGAAATATCTCTATATGCCTTAGACTCTCAATTGCTCACATGTGTACTACACACTTTGATTTGAATTGTGTTTGTTGTTGATGATGAGGATGATATTTGACATTGATAATGTGAGCATGAAATACTAAATATGGCCAACGTGCCAAGAATGATCTTATAATTATGGCCACTGGTGCCAATTAAATAAAAAGATGTGAAAGTATTATGAAATGCGATGAATGATATAAAAAGGTTAATGTCTCAAATAAGACGTCCTAGCCAATCGGGTCGTGATCGGATACCATGCCGCACACATGGTGGTGATTGTGCTGGAAATTGTAATTGAAATGGCAATTGTGGTTGGTGTCCCTAATGGATAGCCTAGCCGATCGGGTCATGATCGGAATCCGTGTTAAAGACGGTGGTATTGTTATTGAGAGAAATTGTGGTTGATGCCTCTAATGAGATGGCCTAGCCGATCGGGTCATGATCGGACACCGTGCTAAGAGTACGGTGGTACTGGTTTTGTGAATAATGGTATTGTGAATAATCGTATTGTGGACAATGGTATATCGATACTAAAAATCTCCCAATATGAGATATGGAAATTAATTTGAACACTGTCTTGATCCTAAATTGAGGTTTGATGTTGATTAAGTCTTTCATTGATATTACGATAATCTTATTTGTATTATTTGTCATTCTATTGAGAGGGTGTTTAGTTATACATACTAATGCTATTCGACGGTACTAACGTTCCTTTTTGCCGGGGGCGCTGCGTCTTTAAATAGATGTAGGTGGTTCCACAGCAGGAGATATTGATCAGTGATAACAGTGCACCTTTTACCCAGCTGACTTGGTGAGTCCCACTTCATTCCGGGGTGATAAATCTTTTGTACTTTGTGTATTCTGTTTGAGGTATAGCCGGGGCCTTGTTGCCGGCATTATCATTGTACTCTTCTTTATCTATAGAGGCTCCATAGACATAGTGTGGGTTTTGTATTGGTGCTGAGGAAAGACAAACTATGTTATGTTGTGGATGTATTACTTGTCCATTTGAGACTTTAAACATGATGAAACAATTTTAAATGAATTGGTATTGTAGACATGAACACATTTTCGTCTAATTAATGATAATATGTATTATCTCTATTCATGGATGAGTTTGGGTAGAATAAAATCTAACAGGCTTGCTCGGTCGGGTTCACTCGGTTAAGCGCCGGTCGTGCTCCTCGGTTTTGGGGCATGACAGAGGAGAGGCCATTGGCTTCGGACATTTAGTCCTTGGCTAATAGGCTTGTGAGGTTGGATATTTCAAAGCCTAGTTGAGTTCTTGCATGTGTTGTGGCTCAGTCTTTATTATTTCAGCGGATCAAGGCTCATCAGTATGATGATCCGCACCTGCTGGTTCTTAGAGAGATGGTACTACGGGGTGGTGCCAAGGAAGTTACTATCAGTGAGGATGGTGTTCTGCGACTCCAGGGTTGCCTATGTGTTCCTAATGTTGATGGCTTGAGGGAGAAGATTCTAGAGGAGGCACACAGTTCTCGGTATTCTATTCATCCAGGTGCTACGAAGATGTATCACGACCTGAGGCGACATTATTGGTGGTGGCAGATGAAGAAGGACATAGTTGAGTATGTAGAAAGATGTCTAAATTGCCAGCAGGTTATGTGTGAGCACCAAAGGCCAGGTGTCCTACTTCAGCAGATGGTTATACTGGAGTGGAAATGAGAGCACATCACTATGGACTTCATAGTTGGGTTGACGCAGACGTTGAAGAAGTTTGATGTCGTTTGGGTCATTGTCGACAGGCTAACCAAGTCAATACACTTTATTCAGTCATGACCACGTACTCTTCAGAGATATTGGCCTAGATTTACATTCAGGAAATTGTCCAGTTGCATGTTGTGCCTGTTTCCATCATTTCATATAGAGGCCCTCAGTTAACTTCGCATTTCTGGAGAGTGGTACAGAGCGAGTTGGGCACCCGGGTAGAGCTCTGCACTGCCTTTCATCTGCAGATCGAAGGGCAATCGGAGAAGACAGTTTAGATTTTAAAGGATATGCTCAGAGCGTGTGTGATTGACTTCGGAGGGTAGTGGGATCAATTCTTGCCCTTGACCGAGTTTTCTTATAATAACATTATTAGTCCAGAATCGAGATAGCTCCATTTGAGGCTTTATATGGTCGGCGATGTCGTTCGTCCATGGGATGGTTTGAGCCCGGTGAGGCTAGGTTATATGGCACTAATTTAGTGAAGGATGCCTTGGAGAAGGTAAAGTTGATTCAAGAGCGACTTCGCACAGCATAGTCAAGACAAAAAAGTTACGCGGATCAGAAGGCTCCTGGTTTATCATTTATGTTGGTAAAGAAGGTTCTCTTGAAAGTCTCGACGATGAAGGGTATCGGGAGGTTCGGAAAGAAGGGCAAGCCGAGTCTAAGGTTTATAGGCCCATTTGAGGTGTTGAGACGAGTTGGGGAAGTCGCTTATGAGCTTGCTTTGCCTCCTAGTCTATCGGGAGTTCACCCGGTCTTCCATGTCCCGACAGGTCACATGTGTTAGATTACGACACGATTCAGCTAGATGAGATTTTGGGTTATGAGGTGGAGCCAGTTGCCATTGTTGACAGGCAGGTTCGCTAGTTGAGGTCTAAGAACATTTCTGCGGTAAAGGTCCAGTGGAGAGGTCTACCAGTCGAGGAAGCGACTTGGGAGATCGAGGAGCACATGCGGAGCAGATATCCAAACTTATTCAGCACTCCAGGTATGATTCTAGACTCATTCGAGGACGAATGTTTGTTTAAGAGGTGGAGAATGTTACAACCCAATCGGTCGTTTTACTTTCTATATCCTCATTCCCCTAATTAAGACTCCTATTATGTGCTTTTACTATTTTATGACTTGTGGGGATGGTTGGCTTGGGTTTGGAAGGGTTCGGGTTGAAATCAGAACACTTCATTCCTTAATAGTGGCCTAAGATGGTCATGTTTGACTTGAGTCAGCATTTTTAGTAAACAACCTCGGAACCGGTATTTGATGGTACCAATAGGTTTGTATAATGATTTTGGACTTGGGCGTGTATTCGGATCGAGTTTCGGGTAATCCGGGATCGTTTCGGCGCTTAATGTTTAAAGTTGGCGCATTAAAGGTTTTCTAGTTCTTTAATATGGTTTGAAGTAGACTTTGGTGTAATCGAGGTCCGTTTGGGATTCCAAGCTTAGGAATAGGTCCGTATGGTTATTTATGACTTGTACGCTAAATTTGGCGTCATTCCGAGCTGTCTAAGTATGATTCGACGCATTCAGAGTTAGTTGAAGAAGTTTGAAGTTCATAAGCTGATCAATTTGGTTTTGCAGTGCCATTCTTAGTTTCGATGTTGTTTTACGTGTTCCGAGGGTTCGAGCAGGTTCGTATTATGTTTATGGACTTGTTGGTACAGTTGGATGGGGTCCCGAATGGCTTGGGTGAATTCCGGACAACCCTGAACTTAGTCTGAAATTGTTGATATGCTTGTTCTTGTTTACTTCTTTACGAACGCGAAGGTGGTATCGCATTCGTGGAGAAGGAATTAGGGGACTGGGCGATTTTGTCTTCGGGTTTTTGATTAACGGATCGCGTTCGCGAAGCTTTAATATATGTGACCTTTGTGTTCACATGGGTAGATCCGCGTTCGCGTAAAAGAAAGGGTCCTAGGAGGGGGTCAGCTGCCATTACTCTTCGCATTTGCGAAGGTCTGACAGCATTCGTGAAGCTCAGTCTGGGCAAGCCTTCGTGATCGCGAGTCTGCCCTCGCGTTCACGATGAAGAGTTCCTGGGTCGGGAAAGCTTTGCCTTCGCGATCGCGAAGAAGGATCGCTGGGCAATGTCTTTATTAAAAATGGGACTTTGTCTTATTTTGTTCATTTCTCTCAACTTTTGGCCGATTTTAGAGCTGGGTTGAATGCCTCGACAGTATATTGATGTATCTATAGTTTGCGTCGGTCGACCCTCGGCAGTGTACACACTATTCTGGATTGGGTCGTACGACCTCGGCATAAATCATGCGTGTTATTTCTTAGAGTCCGATTATACCTGATATTTCTTTGTTGATTTGAGACTTGAAAATTACTTGATGGCTCTTATTTAAAGACTTGGCATGTTATAATTGGAGACTTTAAATTGACATCATGTTTAAGAATTACTAATTATTGTTCCTTATTTTACTGTTATAACTGTATTTCATGCCTACTTATGATTTCTACAATTTATTTATTGACCTCTAGTAAGTGTCGATGTCAACCCCTCGTCACTACTTCGTCGAGGATAGACTAGATACTTACTGGGTACATATAGTCTCTGTACTCACGCTACACTTCTATACTAATCGTGCAGGATCTGAGGCAGGGCATCTTGTGGCCATTCAGGCGCGTACCCCCGCTACCCGGAGACTTAGTTGTGAGCTGCTTCCTATGCTCCGTTCTGCAACATCCATAGTCTCTGCCTTTTTATATTTATTTTTCTGTCTATCTTACTCCAGACAATAGTATATGAGGTTTTGTATATTCTAATAGTTTGCTCGTGCACTTGTGAGACCGGGTTTTGGGCAATTCTAGTAGATATTCATGGTTTTTTATTATTAAATTCACTACTTCACTCTTATGTTTATTTTATGCTTTACATTACTATGGTCACCTACTATTTGCTTCTTTGTTAAATAAAATGAATGACTTTAACAATGCTAAAATGAACACATAAATGGATAGTTCACCGTTGGATTGCCTAGTGACGACGTTGGGCGCCATCACGGCCTATAGCAGAAATTGTATCGTGACAGTATGACTACGTCACTACAATTTCATGATAGAGATCATATTTTATCTTATGACATCTTACTTAGTCATGATGGGCTATTCTTGAGATTGTTGATATACTTGATTTAGCTGTTGTCATACTTTATATCATCAACACACATCTGCATCTTTATTTATAATGTCCTTGTGCATCATCATGTAATAATTAAGCAAACTCAACAAAACTCAAACTCAACACCTACCATAACCGCCACAATCACATAGTGAGCTGGCACGCTACTAATTCAATGGTAGAAAGTATCCCATATAACTATGACTCTATCGGATGACACACAATATATAAGCATATGTGGCCCGATGTGAATTACACATCCTCAACTACCCCACTAGTAGACATCCAAACTGATCTCACATTCCTCTGAGGTAGGTAATAAGCCTACCATAAGCAAATAAGGACCCATTCTAACTTCCACTCATGAACACACAGGAAATCTCTAAACCTCTAGCCTCAACTGCAAATATACACATGCAAACCATTACCAATCCAATTACCAACTACACCACTCGTGATCAATTATAACCTCATGGAACTAAATGCATCGAATACATAAATCTTTGAATCTCTCTAGTCTTTACTTAGCTTGTCCTTTATTCCAACACACACGAAAATGATGCAATAACCCCTTAAACCATCCTCCTCAAACCAAGATCTTCGAGAAGGATGCATCACTACACCTAAGCATATCACAACACCAACTACCATAATCCACAAGAGCGAACAACCACAAATCTTCTCAAGTCGACCATCGAAGACGCTTACAACCAACTATCTGATTATTTACGCAATTCCACTAACCTTAATCAAAGAGATAGTCCACCTCTAGAAATCCAATTGTTGTATCTCCAAAAGTTGAAGATTTCCTTAACATAGTAACTTCCACATGCATACTCAAACACAACTATGAGGTCACACCTGCGAGTATCTCGAAATGTGCATATGCATAGATCCTCCCATGTCAAGCAGCTAAAATATGAACCTCATCCATAAGCATACTCTACAACATATTCTCTTTCTTGGTGATGCTGAAATCAGTACTACTACACATGTTAAACAAATTGAACTATCTGTTCCACTTCTTATCCTAATCCTTCAGTCTGAAGATGAACTACGACTCCCAAAGCAACTGAAACTGCACACGACTTACAACACCCATCATGAGGTCGTATCTAAGTACAATAATCTTCAGTATCTACTTCCAAATCACAAGTAGTATAGTCTTTTTACAACCCGCTTACACAATAATCAACCATTAAAACTGAATCTCTCCAAGCCAATCAAGTCATGCAAACTACCAAGCCCAGATGTCCTACCACAAAAGTGACTGCAATGCCCCATCATACCAAAGAAATCAATCATTTCTTTTACCATGTTGATCTAAACTACTGCTATACTGATCTAACTTCTTTCGATTACTCTTGACATGCCTTCAAGGCATCACCTTTACTTCCAATACACTATGGTCATTAAGAAAAACGCATACCAAGTGATACCAACACAAGATCACATCATCTTAAGATCCGTAATCCGTTTTATTCCTTTTTCATGCATCCAAAAGTACCTCAAACCAAAATGTGTAATCTATAGTCCTTTAATGAATCTGAAATTGTTCCTTTCACATCTTGAACACTGTATTGTAGAGCCAATAATGATATAGAAATATGCCAAGTCTCAGGCACAATCCAATGCAAATCTCAAATCTTTATCCCCATAAAGAAATCTAGTAAATTCTAAAGTACCACATCCTCGAATCTTAAACCCATTAGAACCATTCTAGAGAGTCATACACTCTGCTCTAGACCTCCCCCCCCCAATGCATAGTCAATACGTACCGAATGACTTCTGCTCCATTAGCACATCAATACTCTAAGAAGCAACCTCATTATTTGGAAACTGTGTAAATTCTTTCTCTTTGCACACTATATGCAAAAAGAATATGTCATTTCACAATCTACATATATCAATGACGTAAAGTGCATCGTGAATCCATCAAATTCCTTTCCCAAATCATCCTCGATGTCACCCTCTTAATCATAGCTAGTCCACAAGCGCATCCTAGTCCAGGAATGAACAACAACACATGTCCATATGACCCCATAGTTGATGGTAGACTGCCCCACTTGGCTCGAGAGGCCATAATCACATCATCCAATAATCAACAATAACTTTTCCTCCTTACTTTCATGATCTCACACTATTGCTTGGCTGAATTTCTCCTATGCTCATATTGCACCCGTCATCAGACCTTCCAAATTATCAGCAAAATACATACTCAACCTTATAACAATCGTGCCATCTTCCTCAAGTGATCCAAACACTCTCTCGTAGTACATACATGCCACTGGGTAGAAGGAAAACTCTTCATATAACCCTCATAAGAAATCATATAACCTCAAGCCTTCTCACAGGAGATAACCCACTTATTAGCCTCAATTCAACATCTTCTATGACCTTACCATGTTTACAACCATTATGTAATCCATTGATCTTTCTGAGTATATGCTCGTCAATAAGATGTAAGAATATATTTTATTCCACAAATGAACAACTGAAAGGTCCATTAAGAGATACCAAAACTCAAGACTGTATTACATATCAAGGTGATAATTAAGCATCCATATTCCCTTTACATCTCAAGAAAATCCTTCTCGTCACATCCAAACTATCTAACTGTAGTCCTCAGTAACATAATACTCATACAAGGCTACCTTGCCACTCCCATTTAGCTCGAAGGGACAATACCAAACATAAGAGTCCAAAATCACATGCTCACATGACTAAATCTGCCGATCCAAAATTGCGGTCTAAACCTGGCCACAAATCTTTTAGACTTGCCTACCTTCACAATACAGAAAACATCTCGCTCTTCATCCAGGACACCACAAGCAATTGGTGCACAATGGATATTGAATAGTTAACATTGCATACAAATAAATGAAAAGAAATCAAAAATACAGGCTTCAAGATGAAATAAGGCTACACGATAAGGAAAGAAAGAAAGAGTTCCTAGAAGTCATGTAACCTCTTGAATATAAGTATGAACATCATCACACTGGTTTGTAAGACTATACTAGACATTTGTTCATGAATCGTAAAACCTATGAACCTTGAGCTCTGATAACAACTTATCACTACCCAAATTCCACCTGGTCGTAATGGCACTTAAACCAACCAGTAGGTAAGCCTAACAGCATATAACACAACTCTATCGAGAAACCATCACTAAGTAATAAATTAGATTGTGAAAATCAATACAACAATCCTAAGGACTAGTAGTACAAGTCGTGAGTGACTAAAAATAGGAATACAATATTGATATGAGGAAGTGTTACGTTATTTGTTTGGAATATACATGAATATAATTAAAAGTCCTAAACTACCATGAACAAAGTTGTAGCTTGTATCTGGAACGCTGGTACATTTTCAATGCTAGCCTTTGTCATCCACAACATCTTAACTCAAAAATCTGCACGTAAGGTGCAAAAGTATAGTATGAGTACAACCAACCCCATGTACTCATTAAGTACCTTAACTAACCTTAGCAAAATAGTGACGAGGTTTTAAGTCAAGAAGATACCCAATTTACATAACATGTACAACTCAATAACATATATAGTGACATAGAAACATCCAAGAAGTCACTCATTGACACAACAAATATTTATAATAAGGCGCACAAAATGAGAAGAAGGCAATAAGAATGCTTTTCAAATAACCAAATCAAGCACGTTCAATTCCACCAAATTCACATATCAATACAAATTGCACTAAGGAGCTCTAACTCAAGTACTACTACCCAATCACAAGAGGCTATGCATAATAAAGGTCATTGTAATAGAAAAATCCAAATATCATTTATATGAATACTCCAACATGAGTCTAAGTGTAAATGCATGACAAAGACTCAACATGTACATCAAATCTGACACTCTCCAGGTATCCAACAATCCACTAACAAGTCCATGTGAAAAATGCATGAATGTATATATATCAATGCTATGTATAAATGGTTTTACACGGGTCTAGGATGTCAATGTATGCTCAAGGCTTAACTTTCCATTATGACCCGATACTCCTACATGTACCATCATAAGTCTCAATCTTCCCATACAACCGAACAAACCCAAGCACCCTACACGAAATTCATTTTTTCCTTTATAAATCACAATACCTCATCATAACATGGTACAAGGTCCATGTACCCAACTCTTTCAATAAATCTCATGCATGTATGAAATGCGCCAGATAATGTATATAGATGATACGTATGAAGATATATAAATATGCATGAACGCACACAACCAACACAAGATCCATGTGCCCGACACAAGTACATGTGTATATTGGCAAGAACTATTACAAATTCCTATGCTCTCAGGGGCCAAAGTAACATAGGTAATCACCTCAATCCGAAAGGACGATTCCATGTCCAAGAATCGACACAGGAACCTATCATCATGGGGCCTATTCTGTCATGTCATATCATAATTATTCGCATGGTATAACCCTCATGCCATGATCATCTCAATATCAATCTGCTCAAAATGTCCCAGTGTCATAATTACATCAATTCGTATGAGACTCCCAATTCTAAGGATGTATGCATATGCTTTATAGATATTCATTCAGAAGCACAAGGATATGATAAATAAACAAGTGAGAATGTATGTATGTATACATGAGATGATCTGTAAGAAAAGAGAATGCATGTATGACTACAACTCCAATATGTATCCATCATAAAAATAATGTTACATCCCATATTTTCGTACGTAAAAGTACGTCGTAAGTCCATTGATGTAAGCTCAGAAATAAGATCATATTTGAAAGTACATAAGGTAAGTTAATCATATTACCTTGGAGGTTACAAATATCTAAGATCATGAATAACAAATACCAAGCGGGTTGGAAGGTTTAGAAGCTAAACGAATAGAAGAAAATAAGTTTCACCAAAAGTCAACAAGTTGAAAATGTTATAACATGTACTTTTGGGGGGAGACTAGGATGCTTAACATGATAACTAGGTTATTTTACGAGTTCTTTTAGTCGTATGATAGTTGTGTATTACGTTTTGAAGTCAAGCGAGTTGTGGAACAATCGTTGGCAAAGGTTCGTATTCTCGATCCAACCATACCCTATACTCTCCCAAAACACTATCAAAGAAGTATCCATGATTCTAGAGTGAAAACCAAAGAGAAAAACGTTAATCCAACGCTAGAAATTCCGTGGTGCTTGCTAGATCATAGTCCTTCATCTTGTGGCTGTTTTGTAGGATTCTTCAAGTGAAGTAACCTCAGATTTCATATTTTTCTTGTTGATTAACATAATAATCAGTATCTCCTTCATATATATTAGAGTTTTGAGGTGAAATACAAGTTTTTACACACCAACTTGAACACAGAAGTTGATTCAAGAAGCGAATACAATACCTATAGTTGTGGTGTAATTGAGGGTAGTTCTGGGCTGTGTTTGGCTGAAATTTCATTTTATTTTTACTGGCTAAGGTAATTATAACAGCCTACTACATGTGCTTGAAGTTGTTTGTATGTTGGTTGCATTATTTGAGCAAAATACTACAAGAGAAGACTTACAATAGTTTGAGATGTTTTTGTTTTTAATGGACTGTTTTGGAAAAGTTGTTTCCATGAACATTAAATGGTTGGAAATCTTGGAAAATGACTTTCTTATGATGTTTTTATTATAAATATATTGTCTTCATGTCAAACTTGTTGTTGGTTCCTACTTTTCAAAATATTATCTCCATGTCGAACTTGCTGTTGGTTCCAAATTTGTTACCTACTTTCTTTGTTAAAGAATGCTTGTTTTCATTAGCTTCTACTGTGGGGGAAGACGTTACGTCTTGATATAACTACTTTTAATAAGACTCGACCAAGTTTTGCAAGAGTTACGGTTCTTGTCGATCTTCTATCAGACTTGCTAAAGAAAGTACGTATGGACATTGAGAATGAAGTCACTAGTGAAACTCGAACTAAATGGGTGAATATTAATTATGATTTATTACCTAAGTATTGTAAGACATGCACGTTACAAGGGCATGATGAGTTTGAATGTTGGCGTATTAATCCAGAGTTAATGGAGAACAAGGGCAATGATAAGCAGACTGGTTGTTACAAGGATCAAGAGAAAAGCAATGATAAAGCTCCTTCGATGATCCTCAAGAGTGGAAA